>NW_024962250.1:14426416-14478916 GCF_019238085.1 Lagopus leucura | reverse complement strand
CAATGGAGCTGTGGTGTGTGGGGTGTGTGACAGGGACTGGATGAGGCTACAGTTGCAGCGCAGAGGAGGACACAAATGTTCTACCTGCAGGCCGGATTCCCATGTGCTGCTGACCATCCAATACAAAGCTCCCCATCGGCTGACCCTCTGGACTATATGCTGCTCCTTGGCTCACTGAAGGATCAAGAAGAAAACCTGATTGTAGTCAATCGTGGACACAGAGGAGAAAGAAGAGAAGACATACCAAACAATCAGCAATTGTTCCAGCTTCAGCACTGAAACGCTATATACAATATCTTGGCTGTCACTTTAAACTCAGGTTGTGCTTTTTATGAGCTGATTATGTTACCAGGACTATAGAATAAAAATGCTATAGGGGGGCCTAATAAACAAGTTTGTCAAGTCAGTTCACTAGCTCCAGATCTGTTTCTGTACTTACCTTTAATGCAAACCAGTGGAAGCTTGTTGGAACGCTATGTGGTTTGTTTTTTTTTACTTTTTTTTTTTTTTCTTAATGAAGTAAGTACTTATTGTGTTCCTCTCTAATTACACAAAGTTGTGAATCTGGCATCTGTGATACGGGGTACTCATGGTCAAGCTTAACAAAATGCATAAAACCACTCTCACCTACTCTAGAATGAGTTAAAAAATTCTGAACATTGTTTTCCCTGTTTACATACACACTCTACATTTGATTTAATGTTTAGAATGGTTAGTTGAGTTAGTGTTTTCCCCCTTTTTCACCTGTTAATGAAAAAGAAATTTAATGCTACATGGGAAGAGTTTCCCAAACGATTAATAACCTTTTCAAAAACCTTTAAAGTGAAGCAGCAGGCGAAATCACCATCAAGTTAAAGCCCTTGTTAGTGACAACAGTCATCACCACATGGAGAAGCGTTTTATCCCAAAACCTCATGGCAGGAAACCACAACTCCCTAGTATGCTAAGGAAATGCATATTACAAAGTGGCATGATTAACACTGCACCAGTTGCTGTTCAAAGAGCTACGCGTTCTGAGCGCTTTCATAGAAACTTTTAAAAAGTATTGTTACAAAAATCATATGTTTTACTGGGAATATATCTGGCGAATTCTCAAACAAAAGTAATAATCTTTTAATATTTTTTGTCAGTATGGTACCATGTCACATTAATAGCATATTGTGAATTGTCAAAGCAAATGAATGGATACAATGAGTTTTACAGCTAGCCTTCCAGAAGTGAAAGCAATGCATACACCAAGGAGTTGTGGGTAGCAAGAAAATGAGATTGTCTTGCTGATTGGATGCAGACAAGCAATGAGTAATTCAAGAGCTCACAGTCAAACAAACTGCTTGTGGCACTACTACTTGTACCCAATTACCAATTCAGAGAGAAAATAAAAAGCAGTTTCAGTAGAGTCAGGGTGGGAAATCTCCAATTAGCACCAATTAGTGAAGTTGCTTCCTACAGCAGAATTCTGGGGCCGTAAGGAAAAAAAAAAAATCTCCCAGAATGCCTGGTTGGGGCATTTATTTACCAGGTGATGGGACTCCTGAAGAATAACTTGATGAGGATTTGCGCCTGTGGGACTTGAATACAGATAGTACTTAGAACTTGCCTGCTCGATTTGACTGGTCAATCATAGGCTGTACTATTCTTCTTCTGGCATTAATAAACCTGAAACAGAATACAAAGAATAGCAGTCCTTTCATCAGCTCACTCTGGTTCTGGGAGCACCTCTGCTTGAAAACCGACGTGATCTCAGCGCGGCGCGGCAATGCGTTTTGTTTTGCGTCTCTTTCTTAAAGAGCAGAATTTTCACTTTAAGGGATTTTCCTCCGACTGCTCAGGAATGGTGCCCGGTAATGTGCTTATCTGACCGGCCGGCTTAGCGCTGGGTCTGCCAGCGGGCTTGGAACAAGTAAACGTGAAGGAAAACTTGTGTTAAAAGACAATTGTTTCTTTAACTTCTCAGGGTAGCTCGGAACCTGGTTAAAGTTCACAGGCTGCGAGAGTATTTTTTTGTTGTTGTTGTTTTGTTTTGCTTTTTTTTTTTTTTCCCTCCATCACAGGGATTCAGCTCCCCTTGCAGCTGGCCATAAATGAGGACCAGGCTTTGCCACACCGTGCTTTCACAAGGTATTGTTAGGTCAGCAGAGCCATCAATTAGGCTGTCTGAAGTTTTATCACCAGCGCAGCAGCAGTAAGGGCCGGCCCAGAAAGGCTCCTGCTCCTCCGCAGCTCCTGCCGCCGCCGCCCGTAAAGCGCGGGGTCGCCGCGAGGTCAGTGCCGGCCGGGGGCGACCTCTGCGGCCACGCGGGGCAGCCCGCGCCCGGCCGTAAAGCCAGGCACCTCGCGCTCGTTAGCGGCAGCGGCCGCAGGTACATGTGGTTGGGATTAGGCCCAAAATAACTTCTCCATCTCTCTCTCTTTTTTTTTTTTTTTTTTTTTCCCCCCCTTTTTTTCTTCCCCCTCCCTCCTTCTCGCTCCAACCAGGCCCTGCGCTGGGTGCTGGGGCTTCTGAACGCTGGGGAAGGCGGTTAGCGGGCTGCGGAGCCTGGCTTTAATTTTACGGGTAATCCAAAAATAAGTACTTGCATATTTCTTGTTAGCTTAATGCGCAGCTACACACAGCAGCACAAACTCAGGCACATTAATTTCACCGAAATAATTTTCAAGCTCAGTTTTTCGCACCGTTTCTCTCACAACGGAGCAATTCTCCATCACTCACGGCCACGCTTGTTTTTGTCCCCCTTTGTGCTGGAGAACACTCCGAGCTCCGCACAGGTTTTGTGTGCTGTTCCACAGCCCGGGCTTTGGGCCCGTGACCCTTAAGGAGCGCTAATGAAGGCGAATACTGGTGTTTAATCCTCTTCAGAAATACTAACATGCCCATCATCCAAAACAGCCTCCAATAATTGCCGTTGGGCCCGATCCAAGGCCTCGCGAAGTCTTTCAGTTAGGAGCTGAAAACTAAGTTCATCTGCTCATTTAGCAAATTGCTGGCCTTTCTATAGCATCAACTCCGTGAGCCCTTTTGTTGCGTTCCCTCCCGCCTCCCCCGCGAAATTCCCTCGCAGATAATAAAGGATGGAACACCTTCGATTGCAGCTCCTGTAATCACAGTTGTGGAAATTTCATTAGACAGATGCATAAATGCTACAAGTAACACTAAAGGGCTCTTTTGCATCTCTCTGTTTACATCCTGAAGACATTCTTTATTCTTTAAGAAAAGTATAATTCAGTTGTCAGAAATGTCATCCTGCCTCAGAATTACTCATGACTTCAGGTATTAAAATAAAAACTCAGACACAGTCGACGCACTTGTTTATTCCCTTCTGACTACAGTGCAGGGAAGGCATTTCTTGCCTTGGCACTGTGATTTCTAGATGTGTTTCTGTCCTCAAAGACTAAGGTCTCCAACAGAACTTAATTTGCTTAGCTGCTTTCCAGTAATGTTACGTGCTGACCAAATGGAGGCTGACCTGAACCCTCTCTAGCCAGCATGCCTTTTATCAGCTAAAGTTAAGGCCAATAGAGATTAACAGGAAAGCCTGATAAGACTGTTTTCTCTTCTCCTATGAGCTTCTAATGGTGTATACAGATGGCAAGGTTTTAAAGAATGGAATGAACGCTTATTTAGGCCTGTAAAAAATCACAGACAACAGGCATCCCCCCTCCCCCCCTGCCTTTCGTCTTACTAACCCATGTTCTTCAATCAGGCCAGTCTTCAGGGAAACCAAATTGCTTTTTTTTTTTTTTTTCTTTTTTCTTCTTCTTCTTTTTTTTTTTTATTTAAACCCCAACTACTTTTATTGTTTACATCTGGTGGTCCCCTTATTTATGCCCCTTTCCACTTCCCTGCAAGCACACCCTTACTCACAGGGCTGCGAAGCATTATGGGCCTTGGCTCTCAGCAGGAGAACTCGACACTGTCTTCAAACAAATAATTAAGGGGAAGGTTAAAGGTTCACCCAGAGGTCACATCTTTGGATACTCCTCAGAAAGTTTACATTAGTAAGAAATGGGTGCCCTCTGAAGTGTTTTTTCAATGGGTTTGCACAACAAAGCAGAACATTAAGAAAATTCTAAGTCCTGAAAGGTTTCAGGTGACAACTGTGATTGTGAGAGTACAGATTTGGATACTCCACTCTGGTCTTGCCTATTTTACAGCCACCAGAGCTTAAGCCCTTAGGATATTGAAAATATTGGCTATTGAAAAATTCTGTCCAACCATTCACTTGCAAAAGAACTTCTCCCTACTTTATTCCACTGATATGAATAATGACAACTTTTCTGTGTGAACTCTGTAGACAGCTTTGGAAGTGTTTTGGAAGCGTTTTGGAAGGCAAATTAAAGCCCCTGTAGTAGTGAGTTCACTGATCACCCAAAAATAAAAAAAAATAAAAAAAATAAAAAAAAAAAGTGATAAAAATTATCACATTGGTCCAACATTTTCTTTCCTGCAAAAAACCACAATTGTTTTCCAATTTCTGATTTAATTATATGTCTATATCTCTGTATCTATAATATAGTTTCTCAGTATTATAACTATATCTCTATAGTTTCTTCTATGCATGCTTATAACTGCAGGTGTAAATAACGTCTTCTAGACCAACAACATGTGAAGAGAAGGTACTTTGTCATATTCTCAGATATAGGAGAACTTTAGGCATTCAGTTCATTTTGAAGTTCTTTTCCTACGATTCCTTTGAAAAATCCTGGCGTGATGGCCAGTTATACTCACCAATGGTTATGTCTAAAAAACTGCACTTGGAATTATTTAGATTGGCAAAACTGTGGGTGGAAAACAGACGTACATTTCAGGTCAAACTAAAAATTGCAACCAATGTCGTAGCAGTAGCTACATCAGGTAGCACATCAGCACAGTTGGCAGACAAGGGCGCAGAATGCAGTGTTTGTGGATTATTATGTGTCCTTTATACTGCCCTATAAATATGCACAGTGCATAATAGAGACATAAAAGCCACAGTCACTGCCTTAGTCTTTACTTTTTTTTTTCTTTTCTTTTTTTTTCTTTTCTTTTCTTTTTTCTTTTTTCTTTTTTTTCTTTTTTTTTTTTTTTTTTTTTTTCTGAGGGTTTTTTGTACCTCTCAGGGAGCAATCTCTAGAGCCAAAGTAAAGCAAAATACAGCTTTCTGCACAGCACTTCAATTTGTGCATTGCAGAAATACTGTGATGTTATTTTGGCACAAGTATCTTCAAAAGGCACTAAAAGACAGGTGAAAAAAAAAAATAAAGAGAACACCAATGCCACTATTTCCAGCATTACTTGGAACCCTATAAAAGAAGAATTCACAGCTCTGCTCCTGACACTAATTGCCTGCCTTGTTCATGCCCTTCACCCAGAGGCCAAAGATTGAATGGCCTGAAAAGATGAGTAAAATCTATCAACAAGACATAGATTTCTTTGTTACACTTCTGTTAATAGTAATTCCTATTACTTGGATGATAGCAGCAGTTAGAGAACCCAATGAAGCTCAGTCGTACTTCACCCCACACTGTACACACTGTCCAAGAGAACTCACAGTCTGAACAGATTTCCAGGCAAAGCCTGGGGGAGAGGAGACGCCTTCTCCCTGTTTGCAAAGGGGAACTGAGACAGACGGAGATTAAGTGACAAGGCCAAAGTCATACAAGAGATCTTTGGCAGAGCCACACTCCCAACATAGATTTCCTCAGTCCTCTTTCAGCACTCAGTACAATCTGCTATCCATATGCTATCTTTCCTTTGTTCCTCCAGATTAGCAGTCAGGCACACTGGCAGGGGAGTGCAGAGAGAGCTCACATTGCCACCGTTTGTGCCTTACCTGCTGTGTAGATAAAGAGGGGTCATCAGCCTCCAGGGCTGCGAGTTGATACCTTCACAAACTCTACATTCACGTGGTACTTGGTCCTCATTCCAGAATGATAAATGAGGTGTGTAATGTTGAGAAATACATGTCATTGTCATAGTATTTTTAATGAAAATCTCACTTCCAGCATTTTGCAAGTAACAGATTACAAACCCCACTTATTCAAACAACAGAAATAAGGTTTTTTTTGCATCTCGTATTTTTTTAATTGCTACCTAAAGCAGCCACATATATTTTCTATAGCCAAAGTCTTTCTCACACAAGGAGTTACGGTAACTTCAGTGGGACAATTTACGAAAACGCAGCCAACAAGATTTGGCTCAAAATGCTCAACAATATGGAATTTTTAAAAGAAGTTACTTCAGAAGAAGTTACTTCAGTTTTATCTAATTCTAGCAAAAAAGAAAAAAAAAAAAAAACCACCAAAAAAAACAAACCCACAGTAGAGCAGTAAAGGTGCACTAGTGAATATGCAGTGTAGTCTGGTGATTTGGTAGCCCTAGTCCTAATTGGTTCCTACCATTGCTAATTAGCATGACAATATAACCTAAATACATGCATTTAATTGCATCTTCTCAAATTGAGGTTTGCTTTTCTTTATTCAAAATATACATGCATTTTTTACTTTATAGGAAGTTCCATAATTAATCTTCTTTATATATTTATCATATTTATCTCCAGTCATATAAAATGATGTTAAATTCACATTTACATAACATATTTCATATTTACAATAAGCAAGATCCAGATAAAATTGCAGAGAAATATGTCTGCAAGTGCAAAAGAGAATAAACAGCAAATAGAGATTTCTTAGTCTGCTTTTTCACGTCTGGCACATTCAAAAACAATTTTGTCATTGTTTCCACTGTCTTTTTTTTATACATACTGTGTGTTTCAAGATACAAGGACCTCTCCATAAGTGAATCTATGTAAGATTAGTTCTTAAAGTGAACTATTGGTGGCTGTACTGATTGGTAATCAGAATTAGAAATGTGTCTACTGTATGTCTATCATGGAAAATACGTCTTCAGGATGTAGGCTCACAATAATTTAGTTTCAGGAGGACAAATAGCATGCAAGCTTGGAAATTATAATTCACCTCCAAGTTGAGGTCTAACAGGAACTCAAGCAGAGAGTGTTATCTAATTCCAATTGCTTGTCTACGCATCTCACAGATTCTGTGAGACGAACTGGTACAAAACATAACTAGTTTTCCACAGCAGAGTATATTGCTCTGTATAAGAAACAGAAGTACAGCACGGACTACAAAGTAAAACTAAAAACTTTTCAGTATCAGTCTTCAAACTGAATTTTCACTTAACATATCCATTGAAGAGAATAAGGTGTTAAAATATTGCACTTATTTAACAGATCAGCCACAAAAAAAAAAAAAAAAAAAAAAAAAGAAACACAAGTTCTCTACTCCTTGTGTGAAAAACAGAGAAAGAAACATAACAATATGTTGTTATATAATATAATGTAATAACAATAACAACAGTAATGTAGGGTCAAAATTGTTCTTTTTTTCCATCATCTGAAAAAATACTCTAATTTTCAAAATTTTTGGGTTCCCAGAGGAACAGTCTAATGAGATTTTTCAAAAACCTGACAAATCTAGATGCAAAACTTCTCTCTCATTAAACTTAGGTAAATGGAAGTCAGGCTTCATGGGGTTTATGCACCTGCTTCAATGTTTCACAGAGTAAGTGCTTAAAAACACATTGTAACAAATAATCCAAATGTTTTTACCTTGGCTGGGAAAATAAATCTTTGCCATAAATGATATTTAAGTAGTCGGACTGTGAACACATCAGTGTTTAGCAAGAGCATGCTACAGTGATCACTTGTTGCCCAAGCATGCCCTAATTTGAAAGGGAAAATAAGCGATGAAATATTGTATTTAAATCACAAAAGTGTTTTGATAAATAACCTAGAAAATAATTTCTTTCCCAATCTGAAAGAAAAAACTTCATAAGATTTTAGGAGTTCGCAGCAGACTGAAAGAATGCATTAGAAAAAAAACTAATTTGCAGAAACACTTTTACCAATATACTCAGCCTTTGTAGCAATCTTTGTCTGTCACCTAAACTTTTATCTGAGCAAGTAAAATCTAGTTATCTTAGTTTATTTAAGTTCTCCCTCCAATATGTATTCTAAACTGACAGAATTGGGTTTAGGTGTCCTTTTGTATGTGTGTGTATGAAAATGGTTGAAAAAGCCCTTGTTTATACTTCACTGAATCTATGCCGCACCTGGTTACTAATACTTGTAGCATTCCTTACAGGAGAGTTGAAAAAGCTGACTTAGTCACCTGGAAATGAGCCACCTAAATGAGGCTTCCTTAAGTCCCAAATCTTGAGAAACGGAGCCGCTTCCATGATTGGTTTCAGGGAAGAGAGTGGAACACGCAGGTTCATTCCCTGACTGGGTTTTACATCGTTTTGAGTAGTCTTGTTAGAGAAGGGGGCTTGTAGGCTGCTTAAACTGACTTTCTTAAGCTAATTTTGGTATCTCACATCTCTCATAGGTGTGATTCAGCAGACCTAAGTCAGTATCCACATTTGGTAGAAGGAGGGCTCTAGAAAATGACAGCAAGTGTCTAAGCTGGGTGCCAACAGCCCAAGGCAGGCACTAACAGCCCTGGAGACCTATGCCACATCTTGTATGTTTGTGTTGGATCTTCTAAAAATACGTTATGGCACCACGAACTGCCAATTGTTGAAAACCATGAATTTGCCCATCCTGTACCTGTGAGACTGTCTAAAAAAATCAGAAGTTTAAACAGTGTCTTTTGTATTTACATTCCATGTTTTTGAGTCATTGTGTCACATTTTTAAACTGCTTTCCTCAGCAACAAAATCTAGAAACTTACTTGGAAAGCCAGGGCTGTGAGTTAACATGAAATAACTTGAGCCTTGTGATAAAATCATGAGAATTGGCAACCAGGCACCTATTCACCTCAGAGAAAATATGTATCTTAAAACATGTAACTCTTGGTTACCAGGCTACTTTTTCGAAGCACAGGAAAACGATCTGGCTTCTGCCAAAGCCCTAGTGCATTTCACACTGAAACACACATCCTGAGCAGCCACGCTCGCATATGGCCTTGGCCAGGGGCCTGCTCACAGGGCCATGCTGGTCTCTGCCCCAGGATGCCCTGATAGGGATGCATCTCCTCATTGTACCTATTGCGTTCCCACCGTAGGGTACAGCCAGCGCTCCCCAGTGCAACTCAGCAACCTGAGAAGGCTAACATCTGCCTGCACTCCACAGTCTTGCCACTGCCCCAGCACCATGGGGCAGAAGGGATGCTTCCAGGGTGCGCAGGGGCACCAGGGCTGCTGGCTTCTCCAAAGCCCCAGGGGCAAGGTGGTGTGAATGTATGAGATGAGGGGGATTGTGCTGCCCTGGTCAGTCAGTATGTCAAGGTGGGAGGTGAGTCTAGTAGGTGAGGATAATGAAGGACTATGCCATACATGCATATAGAATTGCAGAATGGCTTGGGTTCGAAGGGACCCCGAGGATCATCAAGTTCCAACTCCCCTTGCTGAAGACAGGCTCACCAAACTCCAGAAAATGCTAAAGGAAAGGCATGTATATCCTTACAAGCTTTCATAAAACCTCAGCTCAGGTGGAAAAGTACCCTCTCTTATGCCTCTTGGATTTCTGGCTGGTAACAAGGAACAGTCAGTCAGTGCGGCCACAACCAAAGTCATGAAGCAGCCTGGCAGGCTCTCATTTCCCAAGCAATGCTGACTGCTCTTCCAGAATGCCATCAAATTATTCATATACAGTTATTTATCATGCACCATAAAAATGATCTTTTAAAGATACTTGAAAGGAAGGGAGGAGACAAGCAGACATACTTCCTTAGCTATTCATATCTTACAGATAAAATGCAAAGTCAATAGACATAAGCTGTAGTATGTAACCTCATCCCGTACTTGATTTATTGCAGATGGGAATCAACTAGAAACTGAATTGCTTTGAAATTTTTACTACTGACATTAAAATTCCAGGTTTGTATACATACATCTCATGGAGATGCTAAATACAATTTTAGCTAATTTGGTATGTGCTTTGATTTGCTGGTAGGTGTCCATGTTATAGGTAGATAACAGAACTCCTATAAAATCTTAAGTAACTAATACATTTGAAGATATGTTAGTTCATCACATTAAACTCACAGGATAAGATTTTCAAAACAGATGATGATCCAACAGGCTTGAAAACATAATCGGATTGTCCAGCTCCTTAAATGAGTTGAGTTCTCTCATTTTCAGCAACTCATTCAAAAATAAATGTGTAACTTTGAAAGACCACATCGAAGTAACTTACACATCTTTTTAACTATTTCATATTGAGCTTTTTAGCTTTTTAGTCAATTCTAAATTGACCTGAAAAGGAGGATTTATTTAACATCTGTTTAACTTCCCTGATGAAATTAGATTAAGGCATTAATTCTGCTTCTTTTCAGTGGAAACTACCTAAGTAGCAACTTGCCAAAAATGCATAAAGGTGTTTAGCAATTACATACTGGGTATGTTTGAAGAGATCAAGGTGCACTCACATGTCCTGTGCTATGGACATTTCTGATTAGCTTGTCACCTACTCTAAAGAAGATGTAGCCCAACTCTCCTGTACTATATAACAGGCCAGCTGTTAGCTGTCTGTCAAGCACCTAAAGTGGACAAGTAGTCCAGGAGCAAAAATGTCACTCCTTTGATCTGGCAAGGAGCAGCTGCTGATTTATAGAGTAGGACTTTGTTCTTCCGTTCTATTTTACTTTCTTTCCTAAGGCAGAACCACAAAATCCAGCAGAAAAAAAAAGTGCCGTTCTCTGCAACATCAACAAGCTCTGACAACTGCAACAGGGTTTTTCTTGGCCCTAACAAAGCTCTCAGGCATCTCCTTTGACGCTCACCTTTTTTTTCCTCCTTCTTTTTGCAATGCGGTAGTTATTGTTTAATTCAGCTTCTGTAAATGGAATGGACTGTGGCCAGCAAGCCTGGGGCATAAACACACCTGTATGAAAGAAGCCTTATTGTAGCAACCATCTACAACCAACCTGCACATGCACTACCAGATCGTGAGTTCAGAAGGAATGTTCCATTTTCCCTGACAGTAAACTTTGCTTTAAGATAACATTTTTTTTTAAACCCACTGTTCTATCTTGACCATGAAACCTGTACACCTTTTCATTGTTATTAAAATCTGATAGAATAAAAATGTGTATTTTTCTACCTGTCAACCAGTGGACCTAAGGAAATTTTATCCAAAGAGCCCATTTAAAACAAAACAAAACAAAACAAAACAACAAAAAAAAACCCAAAAAACAGCCCAAATAGATTTATAGAAACGCAATACTGAAAGTTTGAGAACTAGTGATCCTGAAGATGCCTGTTCTGTTTCAGAGGCAATGATGCAGTCATTGTCACCTCTGGCTTACACTGTTAAGGATTCTCTTCCAAAAACATTTCAGAAAACAAGTACAGAGTAAGAAATAGGATTCAATACAACTAATTGGACTGTGATTAAATACTCTCTGCACTTATTTTAGACTCAGAAAGTGCAGAACAGATTCTATCACATGATTAGTAACTATAAGGGGTGCTGTACTGCCTCACGTATTGGAAGTAAGGCAGTTTCCTCTGTCACAGCTGCCCTTTTATTTTCCTTCAGATCTGCTTTCAACTTTATTAACTGAAAAAAGAGATTTACAGGCCACAAGAAAAGGCTGCAGAATAATGCTGTTGAGGAGTATCTTGTGTGCTTATGGATCAGGAAGTAAACAACACAGCAAGCTGTGTATTTGACCCGTGTATGTGTCTGCATGCATATTGTACTTAAGCTTCTTCATAATGTAACTTTAAAAACAAGCACAAAAGGTTTTAACAAAAAAGATGGGAAGAGTCGAAGGAGGTGGGGGTGACATCATGACTACAAGATCTTTTGCATATATGTTAGCTTGTGGAAATAAATAAGAACTATTACAGCCAAGCCCCTAAGGGAGGCAGGAAAATTATGATGTACAGGATAGTATAAAATGATATATTAAAAACTGAGTTGTCAGTGGAACAATAGAATATTAAGCAAAAGTCCATAATAATTGGCAGATATTTAGCTGTAGACATCTTTCTCTGGTTGGTGGGTACTAAAGTATACGTGAGAGGAAAGAGAACTAGTTAGGTAATTAGAAGTCATGGGCATAAATAATACACTATGTATAAACAACCCTCCCTTCCCCTCATGTTATAGCTCTTCTTCAGATACACTTAATCATCTCTCAGTAAGCCACACTTACTTGCTGATACTGCTTGTGTTTCGGTCTTCACACTGTTTGGTTACAGGAGATTCTGCTTATGTTTATTATGTTCATTTTCCTTTTTTCTTTAAATACAAAATCACGTTCATTTACTCCCCTTTGATTATTCCAATACTGGGGGCAAGACTTTTAACAAGCCAGAGTCTGATTGCTTAGCAGCTAAAGCTGCATCAGCACCAGACACTGTGAGACTGCAGTCTGCCGTGTTGTGGAATACTTGCTCCATAGTGACTGAAGATTCTAACAGCTAAGTATGGGATGGCTATATTGTTTAAGTGCTAAAACAAAGAGGCAATTGTACAGATGCTCCCGCTGTCATTCTGGTGAAGAATTTACTCTGTCTCATCCCCTCTTGTGTTCTCTAAACTACACAGGAATCATGTGAAAATGCTTTAAACACTTTTGAGAGTTTGTTAGTATACTGATGTGCGTCACATACTTCTGTGTCTTTGTTACTGTAAGCCAAACGGGCTTGAATTGTGAAATCTAAAAATTAAATAAGCTCTGTGGAGTTGTTTCCTCTTCCTGTCACTCTGTATCCCAGGCTCCTGTACTTTTAGACCAGTGCTTCATCTCCCCCAGGGCTTAGCTCTTGCTCCCCAGACTACCTTGCTGGCTTACCAGAGATAATAGCAAAGTACAGCTGGCAAGTCAGCGATAAAGCTTGCAGGGGTCCTAGATGGACAGATAGGCTGTGATTGAGGACATATATATATGAATGTTGCACCACCACTCTTTTCTATGCAGTTTTCATTCTTCTAAACAAGCTCAAGACTAAAACTAGGAAGATTTGTGCTTCCTGAAGCACTGGGAAGGTTTGTTTCCTCTGATTTCAGTACTTGGTTTATGGGAAGAGCCAAGCATAGGAGGTGCCTGTGTTCGAATGCACCATATTTAGGTTGTTGAGTTCCCAAGCTAAAGAGGATGCTAATAACTTTTTTTTCCCCTATCATCTCTTAAAGGATGGATAGATGGAGAAGTTCCTCTTAATGAAGTAGAATTACCTCTTAGCGTTTCACTACTTCATGTGAAAACTAAATGATACCAGAAAAATAAACTTCAGATGAGCACATATTTCTTCAATGAAAACTAGCCAGATCAGTAAAGTACTCCACTATCCCATATTTTGCATACAATATCTATTATGAAATGAAGCCCAATCTATACAATCTCTCTAATATTTATCTTTATGAGAACAGTTTGGAAACTGTGTGCGATCTTTCATAATGTTAATAACTGGTTGCTGATGGATTTCACCATTAACTCTGACTGTTCTGACTGGTTGGGTGTTGAGGATTAATTTTCAGTAGAATTTCACTAATCGTTCCTGTACTGCGTAGGGGTGAAGGCATCTAAGAATATGTGTATAAACCTGCATTTGAGCCCATAAAATTGGTAATTGTAGGGCTGTATCCAACTGTGCTGATCACTTTAGCCCAACCTATTAAAGCACTCAGACGTATAAGGAAAATATTCAAATTAACCAAGTTCTGTTATAAAAATCGTAATAGCCCCTGTAAAGACCATCTTAAAGTTTAAGTTTAGAATTAGATGGCATTATTGGCAAAAGGATATTGATACTTTGGTACCTCAATTGTAGGTGATCTGTTATCAAGAAAATTCATCATTGGTTAGATGTTCCGGGAATCACCAGAAGATGGACTTATGTACCTAACTACCATTTAAAACAAAATAAAACAAACCAAACCAAATGAAACCAAACCAAACAGTACAAAAATGCTTCACTTAATGGAGAAACTACCTAAAATCTTTTGGCATGTACATTTCTACTCTTCTAACACCATATTCCATCAACATTTTTTTCTGCTGCGTTTACATATACCCTAACAGCAAGTCACTTTTGTGCTGTAAGCAAGCTGTTCCTCTGAGTTAGAGGGAGACATATATATCCAATAATGTTTCCTATAGATCATTTTAGTGAGAGACATTAAAACAGCCTATTCTTTCTTACAACAACACAGATAAAGATCTCTTTCCTTTTTAGTTGACACCAGAATTATTTGAATATTTATCTGGAAAGAAGGAGGTCGAGTTTTGTCTCCCCTTCCTCCTTGATATGGAACAAAGACTTGAGCACAAGACCTTCACATATCCTTAAGTAATATCTGAATCACCAGACAATTCAGTACTGTGAACAAAGCCCTTTCAGTTCTCATTCTGAGATGTTCTACCACCTGAAGTAATTATACAGTCGTTGTAATTAACCAGAAATTAACTCTCATACCTGTTAAGTTGGAGCCCTAACCAAGAGGCTGTACAGTCAAATCCTTGTTCTTATTTAATTTTGTTCTACTGACTAGCCATTACATACACAACAGAATTGGCAGTCAGAAGAACAAGAAAGGCATGATAGTGAAAAAGAGTAAAGATAGAGCATTATGTTCAATAGCCCATTGATTGGGAAACTCAGTTCACTTGGAACAGTTAAGACAATGATTTAAATCGAGATGAAGAGAAGACCTGTGAACATATATCCTATTTAACAAGTGAATTTTTTAGCCAATGAGCCATTGAGTACAGCACTCTCTCTATCCCATTTGCCTGTTTTGTATAAAGCTAGGTATGACCAATACATGAGAAGACTTTGTCTGGACTGGGTCCCTGGTAAGATACACTGAGACCAGGCTGATTTTGTGTTGAGAGCTGTTTCACTCTAGAGCATGTTACTGTCTATTTATCACTGTACATGTATTTCTCCTTCTATGCCCTGGAGGTGCTGTCTACATAAACTAACCATGGTCAGGGTAATACTTTGCTTGTCAGTACTGCTAATGCTATAGTTTTTCAGTGATAACACATTCTAAGCAGTTTTGTGCATGCTCACCAATGGAAACAAGTCACTATGGATCAAAAGATTTCAGGCACCTACAGTCTGTACAGCACCTAGGTGAGGATACGGGAAAATCTGGTGATACCTAAGGATAAAGATTAGCTTAAATATTGCTAAATGCTTGTTCTGAATACTCATATACAACTCAATTAATACACATCTAATGGCAACTCAATTAATACACATCTAATGGACCCATATTCGTGAGGAAATATTTTACAAAATGTGCTGCACAAATCTTTCATCTTAACTTATACAACTTAGAAGACAGCAATGTAATAATACTTTCCTAAGAATTTTTAGCAAAATTGGAATACCTTTAAAGAAGATTTAAGGTCAGCACCAACATTATGTAAAACAACAAAAAGCCCGTGAAAAGAAAAGAAAATGCCTCAAATTCTCAAGTGGCATCCTCAAGCAAGACAGCTCAGGATTGTGCTTAAAAATAAATTTGATATGACACCTAGCTAAATAAAATAAAAACAATTTTTTCTTTCTAATTCAGTGTTTAAACTAAGGAGAATATAAATAAATCAGTAGTTGGAAGAAAGTTACTCTCTCTTTTTCACTTCAAATTACTAAAGTATTAATAGCATATGTACACAAAAAACACACCTTTTAAATTTGATAGTAAAAATCTTGTAATGTTTAACTACTTTAGAAATCAACTATGCCGTATTTACAATGCATCAACTTTTAGCACGACAAAGTGTAAAACAGAATAATAACAGCAAGAAATGCAAATATTCATTTTCCTAGGAGTCAGATGAACTAGTAGGGGCTAGTTTCCATTTCTTTTTCTGTGATTTTTCTGCAGCTGTTACATTCCATCTTTCCAATGTGACTATATTATTATCCACAAAATTTTTAGCATCATCATAATCATAAAATATATATTTTATATCTTTATAAATCACATGAGGCTTAGCAGACCCATGTGATGCCACATCTGCTTTAATCCTAGTAAATTCTAGCCTCAGACAGCATAGCCTGTGGTGTCTCACCTGAGTTCAAAGAGACACTTCAGGGAATGCATTAGCTTTGTGAATCAGTAAAATAAATGCAAACAAATATAGTGGTAAATAGCCAAATTAAAACTTATCATTTTAAATTGGTTTTGACAAGTAGCCCAAGTTGAAAAATCCAAATCTACTTTATGTATGTCCCTTAACCACTAATCTGTTCTTCTAGGTCACCCAGTTAGTGGCCTAATTTTTGATACCTGATATAAGTATTCAGAATTTTTAAAAGTGTCCAAAAATCAAATATGAAAAGATCTTAATGTCAAATTCCACATCCTAATTTAAAATAAAAATTAAATTGAAAAAAAATAAAAGAAGTACCTAACTGATAGGACAAATGTGACGTGAAAATGTGCAGTTAAAACTGGTGCCTATACTTTTCAGGTGCAGTAAATTCAGATTAAAAAAAAATGGCAAATGAAATGTTTTGTGGCATGCTTTACATTGACTGAAAAAAATCCATTTCATCCTTCTGCCAGAGTCATCCCAAGTGCTATCTAGAACATGCACTAGTTTTCCAATAAAACAATGGCCTATAATAAGTACTTAAGCATGCATTTAGTATTAATCTTCCCCATGAACTTGATCTCAAAGCAGTTTCTATGAAGAGAAATGAAAAAGTGTATACAGGCAAAGGAGAAAATATAAAGCAAGCCAGTGACACAGAAAGGCTCTTTAGATTGGATCTGTGGTAGAGAGGATGGATTTTTCAATGAGATTGCAGAACAGAGGGGAGGACAATACTAAATGAACAGAGTGTAGAGAGGACAAAATGAAAAAAGAGACAAAGATGTTAAAGTAGATTTTGACATTGTTTTAAGAAATATTGACATTGATCCGTAAAGTATGGTGGAAGGCTGTTGAAGTGCCTAAAGCAGGAGGTTTTTGATGCTTGTGTGAGAAGGAAGCATCAGCATGTGGCACCTTAGGTGGGAGGTGAAGAACTGGGACTTAGAGTCCTGAGGGAAGGGAACTACAATAGTCAAGGTGAGAAAAGATGAAGGCAGAAGCAAACGTGACATACTGTCAAAATGGAAATAGGAAGAAGGGCAGACATTGGAGATGTGAGGGAAAGTGCAATACAAGGAATCATTTGTAGATATTCAGCAGTGGGAATAAATGTGTGAAGTGGCCTAGAGGAGTATGAAGGAGTAAGACTTGAACGTCCAGGAGAATAATGTTGCTCTAAGTTCACTGTCAGTTTTGTTTGCCATGTTATATATTCATCTATATAAAAAATGATTCTATCTAAAACACAAACTTCTTTTAAACAACACTCTATTTACTGTGAGAGCTTGTTAGTCAAGCAATTTCTGCACTAGATGCAGCTGTGGCTTTTTCCATCTCATTGGTAATTTCAACTCTCTTATAACTATGAATCTTTTCAAAGTATTTACAAATGATAAATATGCTATAAATATACTTTCCATCAATTCTTGAGTTCTGTTTTGTTTGAATGTACTATGCATTCTTTAACATCTAAATAATTTGCCTCAAAATCATCACAACGTAGCAACACTTTGGAATAGAAGATGCGAATATGATTCTGATAAAGCTTTGCAATTTTTTTATTTTTTTTTTTTTTTAATATGAGCTTTGAATAGTTCATGTTTACAATCAGTATTTTTTCTTCATAATATAGCCCAAAGATCCAAGTTGGGAAATGATATGCATCTGTGTGAGAGGGGGCACATTGTATCTCTTAAGCTGTTGAATCCTTACTGTTTGTTGTGTGCAGAGAACATAGCAGACTTTTTCTTGTAACTGTTTTAAACTGCTCTATGTCTGCTGTATGGCTTTCCAAAAGACCTCAAGATGAGTTTAGCATGATAAAGAGCTCAATTTCTCTAAGCAACAGTCATCCAGACTGACAATATGTATTTATTCACTGTAGAGTAAACAAAATATATAAAAAATGAAGAAAAAAAAAACCACAAAAAAGCCAAAACAATGTACTCAACTGTTCAGCTTACTGACTTCTGCAAGGGAAGTGATACTATCATTACCACTAAGTATGTACAACCTGGGCTTGATGTTGGCCTACTTAAAATTACTATTTGCTATGAAAGGCTGGCAAAGTAATTTTTAAAATTATGGGGCAAAAGTAAGAGAAATCCCATTAAAAACTTTACTCTTAAAAGAGAGCAGAGTAGCACTCTGTGTTTGACTTCTATATGCTAGTCCTTATTAATGTCTATAAACTGATTAGATTTCTCTTATAAGTAACTGTGCATTGTTAGATAATTCTATTCTTATTAGGAAAAGGTATTACATCCAAACACTTAAGACACATAAATCTAGATGAATGTATCTATCTATCCATCCATCTGTCCACTTCAGAAGCCTTTGGATACTTTTAGAGAATCTAAAGCAGCTGTGGAACTCATAAACAAGAGGTGAGTTCTTAAGAAGGAAAATACATGTTTTTAAGTAGGTGTCAAAATTATTTTCTTGTCAGCATCACAATGTCCATGACACAGTAATGGTATGTAATTGTTCTGATGAAATGCTAGTTCTCAGATCCATAATGAGTTGCTATTAGTAAAAGCAGAGACATATTGTTAGTATCCCCACAGAGTTATCTCCTAAATTATTTATACTTGCAACACTTCCACGTAATGGCAGTTTTAAACTCAAGCAAACAAAGCAAACCACAAAATAAAGAGAGAGGAAGAGAACTGCGCTGAAACCCTTTCTGAACGCGTGTAGAGAGAAAGGCGAGTCAAACAAACTAATCAGATTTTGTTTCCTACTCAAATCCTCATGAGCTTTGCAGTACAACATCAAAGCTTTTTGGGGTTGTGTCACTGAATGGCAATGTATCTATTTTATCTCTCACATCTAAAATGTAAAGGAATGCAACTTTATTTGTCTGGTGCAAGTTTGCTCATTGTCTTTGAAATTCCACGGTGGACCCTTCACAAAAAGCGTAGCTATTAGAAGGATGCGGATGAGACCAGAGCCCTGTGTTACTCCTTCATCCCTTAGGCTATGGCATCAGGTTTGCACAGGAACTGGGGGGCGGAGGGGAGGATTGTTGTTTTTATACAAACTTTGCATTGTGAATTACTTATTCTATGTTCCACTGTTGCTTTACTAATACACAGTGTAATGATTAACATTTTAAGGAGTCAACACTTTTTGAGGAAAACAGATGTCACCCGAACGCAAGTCTGCTCAGAGCTGAGGATGTGGGTGAAACCCAAAACAGGTCTGACCGAAAGCTTCAGCAGGCTTCTCCTGCTCTTAAATTGTGTACATTTATGAACATATGAAGACCATCCTATTCTCTTCCTATCAGCTTACCTATGGAATTTTGCCTTGACCATCAAAACTCTAGCTGAAATCACTGTCTTATTATTGAGAAGCTAAATCCAGTTAGCTTAAAAACAAATTTCTACTCCATAAAAGAAGGAAAAAAAAAACCATAGGGATTTTTTTTCTATTTATTTTCCCCTGAAAAAGGAGTATGTATCTAAATACTCTCATCTTTTTGTCAGTCACACTGCAAACAGCTTTTAAAAGTATCCCGTTATTTCAACTCTCTTTCTGGGCACTTAGATTAAGGAACCCAAAATAAGCACACAATGAAAATGGTGGCGTTCCTTTTAAGCAAAGTGACCCTTACATGTATGAAAAATCTGATTTGTCTTATCCTACCTCAATTGCATGTCAGCACCCTCCTTGATAATTGTGGATTTGCATTAGTTTAAAATTGGAGTAACCAAGTAGTGGATCAGGCCCTATAGGCAGACATATGTTTCTACTAGATAATGGCTACTTATATATTTATGAATTTATAATGCTTTTCAATCCAACTATCATTGTTACTATGTGCAGGAAGTAAAGAAGTAAATTGCAACCAAGCTTTCAGGGGTTTATTCCCTCATGAAGCACTTGTATTGCAAGTGTCAGGGGAGGGCAACTGTATAGTGTCCTCTACATAATAAATGACACTGTTGAATATTCTTAATGTCTGTGCATGTGTGGTTTTTTGGGGAAGAACTATTATCTGTTGGGTTTTACATACCTAGTTACTATGCCATCATTTTTTTCTTAACCCAGCTTCACAGAAAGTTTAAAGGAGGTTTAAAATAATTGGCACTCAGATCTCTTCCTTCCCAATCACCCACAGAAACAGTGAGTACTCAGATGGCCATAAACAGCTTTCAAGCAAATGTGTAACTCCAGTGTCAATTGGAATTATGTGCAGAGATTCAGAGCAGAAATAGTATATAGCTCTGCACTCCTGAACATGACAGTCATAATAAACCTTAACCTTGACATTCCCTGCTTTCCTCAACCACAGCTAAAAAATGCTATAGACATTTATACTGTCTAATGAACCAGACATTAAAACGCAACCACAGATCTATACCAGTAATTATCAGGAAGAGAAGTGTGAAGTGGATACATGCTCATTGTAGTATCATGGTAGTTACAAAGATGAAAGATCTAATACACCACCATCTTCATCCTGTAAGAGCGGGGAATAATCTACCAACAGAGCTACTAAAATAACAGTTTGTAAACTGTAGTGCAAAACATACTGTGCAAAACTTAGGGGATAGAAACTCAGACTCACTGTGGTGAACCTGGAAAGAAAATTATGGATGCTTATTTTACTCTTCTTTGGTGCAAGGAAGGACAGACTACTGATCAGAGTGTTGGATTCAAGTGAATTGTATCTGGTTTCTGAATCTGATACATATTCTCCTTGTATAAATCAGTTAATTGTAGGTGTCACCTCCAGTTACAAAAATAAGTTAGAGGGTATAAGATTTCTCTTTCATGAACAACAGGCAAAGAAAAAGCAGGAGCAAGTGAAATTTAGGTTTTCCACCCACATCTCCTTCAAGCCAAGGAAACAACCAGTATTGAAATGATTGCAACCCATACCAGTGGTCAGTAATGAATACATGTCACTGTAATTAGCATGGGCAAAATAGGAAACTATGCTTTTGTTATGCCTTACAGACAAATTCCATGTGATTCTTACAGTTCTACTAATAATCACCCCTTACTCTACGTGAAACTCAGTTTCCTATCAGTTAATCATATCAATAACTATTGCTTCCCCATCTAATTTCTCATTTTCCCTACATTTTCATGATTCATTTTCTGTTGTTTTTGAGACAGTTTGACAATGAAGGGCACAAAAATATCCGGATGCTAATGTATCCATGCCTCAACACTGCAGAGGATCTTTGTACCTCTGATTGAAATTCTGCTGATGGCTGAGGAACCGGTTACACTAGCTACAATTACTAAAGTCTAGTTGGCAATTTGTTCTGCAACTGTTATTCACATGAAACTTTTCAGAAGTCTTTCTAAGATTTTTTTTTTAATGTGGATAATTAGCTTGATATTTAAGAATTCTAATCTCATATAAATGCTCAATCAAAACCCATATTTTCCTGTGAGAAAAAAAATGCCTGTATTTCAGTCTTCATTCTCAAAAGAATGTTATTGTTCCTGCAGGACGTGCAATGGAACATAAAAGAGCATTTTACCTCACCATATGAATTAGATGATGATTTTTTTCCTCTTTTTTTTTTTTTTCCTTTGTTTTTGAATTTTTAATTGATTATTATTGTCTATTGTTGGTTTTTGTTGTTGTTGTTGCTGTTTTCTCATTGTCTTTATCTTCTCCTATAGTATGAATTTACTGCTTTTGGACATCCTACAAAAAGAGTGTTTTCCTTATACCGTGTTTCTTATTTCATATATTTCATTTCCAAATAAAAAAGTGGTTTTCAATTTCAGGACTCATTCAGTTAGCATAGCATTTTCTCTTCAGGGACTACCAGGGAGGTTACCAGTTAATTCTGACTGTATGATGTTTACTCTAAAGCCCACCAATTCACTTCTCACAAGCTAGAAAACAAATACTGGTAATTGACTTTCGGCAAGTGCTGATAGGAACTGGACTCGAACTCATGACTGAAATTTCAAATGTTTTGGTATATGAAATACTTCTTAATCCATAAGATAAACACTGTACCAAAGTGGCAGGCAGATAAATTACAATGTCCTCGTGAATTGCCAGGTCAATGCCTCCCTCAGAAAAGGGGGAGGAAAGAAAAGGATAAAAAAAATCCCAGTAAATAATCTCTTACCTGTGAAATCCAACTTAGCAACGAGAAAGAAGAAGAAAAGTCAATGACTGAAATTGGAAGACACAGCTAAAGATGAAGGAGGATCACTATGAATGGCAAAGTGGGACCCCTGATATCTATATCTGTCCTTTAAATAAGTTTGTTGGTAAATCTGCACATTGTGTTGATGAAGTAGAGCTTGCACCAGAGCAAAGTAAAACATGCTGCTATCATGTTTGAATAAGAGACTCTAGTTAGAAAACCAAAAGAAAAACATTGATGTAGCCTTTAAAAACTAAGCAGAAAGCAATACAAATATATGTATCTGATTAAGATGAGGAAATATGTAAACAGGTACATTTGGGTTCACTTCAGCTCTATTTAGTTTTGATTCGGCGCTATTTTCATGGATTTCTTTTAAATACATTTCTTATTAAGTAAATAAACTTGAAACTCTTTATAATGTGTGGCTTATATGAAAATACATTCCATCAGCTATCTGATGAAGCATATACTGCAGAGGGGAATGGCAAAGTCAATCCATTCTGGCTTTTAGGGAAAGAAGCAACTTGTGAGAGAGACCAACATAGAAACAAGAGGTGGAGGTGAGCTAAAAGATCGAGCTGTCTTCAGGGATTACCTCTTGGCCCATCACAAGAACAAATAAAATTTATTTTCCCTGGTTTTGGGCTATCTACAGTTTCTCTTAATTCACTTCAGGGGAAGCAGGACCGCTGCCAGATACAATATCGCCTGAAATTTGGAATCAAGAAGAAAGGAAGAGATGAACAGAAACTGCTACAGTTCTTCAACTTTTCAAAAAAGATCCATCCCTTGCCAGTTTTCAGGAAACTCTACTCCATCTATGTATATAGTTCTGCAAATGTTGTTTGAATGACTTATTCCAACTGCTGCTTGAGGACTGATTCAAAATCAAAATGGAAATCTGTGGAAGAGCTCCAATTCAGGTCAACAGACTTTGATACAGCATCATGGGCAATCAGAGAAAAGCTAAAGGAATGAAATCACTTTGAAAACATGATCTTAGTCTGCCATCCAGTCACCACATCACTTACATTAGCTATATAATGCCCCAGTGTGACTATCCAGAAAAGTCAGAGAATGAAGTATCAAAGCACGTTTGTATATAGTAGAAAATATTTTTAAAATATTTTATGTTGTTTTTATGCTTTTACACCTCATATATTTTAATTCTTATGTATTTTTATCTTACTATCATAATATATTGTTGTAAAACATGAAAATATATTAGCATGAGATTGCAATAAATAGCTTTTGCATTTTTTTTTTCCACCAGACTACATTTATTATTTCAGCATTTAATTATTTAATGTTTTAACACAACTGTGGAAGCACAGAGATGTAGCTCAGTGTTACAGTCTGGTAACTGTCCACTGTCCACATGGTGAATCCACTTGCTGACTTCACTGCTTTTCTTACTGTCAGAAAGGCTGTGCAGGCTATTATAACTTTGTCAGGTGATTGAATAATTTAGGAGACAGATTTCTAAAACTATACATGTACCTAAAACTGACATGTGCTTTGTGGTATTTATAAAAGCATGTGAGGGCCATTTGAAACTGACCCACAATTACATGGATGCTGTTGACGGTGAACTTCAGACATCAGTTGCAGCTTCTAGGATCCACTGCATTATTTCTAGATGAATAAGGAAAACCTGAAGTTTCTGAGTAAAGCTGCAGGAAATATTTGCAGTGAACAGAAAACATAAAAGTAATGGAATTCTGGGATTCAGTAGAAAAAATAAACCTCAGCCCAGTGATTCTGGATTCATCCTTAGTTTTACATTACCATCATGTTGTATTTCAGAAGTAAATGAAATATTTTAGCCAAACTAATGCTTAAACCACAGCCCTGATCTTAGCAAAATTCTGTACTTGAGGGGAGTTTTTACATGTAAAAATAATCCCTAAGAAGTCACATGGCTGAGGGACTAAAGCTCCTCCTCAGAGCAGCTTTTATGCAAGCAGGACCTCAGCATGCCACAGACTGTTGAGATTTGCACTCCCTGATTTAGCAGCTTACTTAAGCATGTGTCTGTCCATAAGCACATTGATAACTTCATTAACATGACTGAGGGTTAGACAGGTGCTATGACAGCCTAGTGGACTTAGACCTCATCTGAAGAACAAGTTCTGAGAATGCCTGTTCCTGAACAAGTCAACCAACAGTCTCTTGTTTTTACCAATCAAAACTATTTGTTCATTTGTATCAGTGGCCTTTGATTAAACTGACAAACAGGATACTGAGCAAAAGTGAAAAATAAAATTATTTTAGCACATTATAATGGAGGCCACAGACATTCATCATGAATTTTAAAAAAATGTTAAACTAATGATTTACCTGAGGAAAAGTGTTCATGATATTGATATGCAAGGAACGTGTAATCTACTGTCTTTCCAGAAAGAGTAAAGTCTGAGAAATGAGAGATCAGAAATAAAGCTGAAGCTTAGAAAAGATCCTGTCTGAAGCCAAATGACTGTCTGTTCCCGAGCTCCTCCAGAAAGCAATACTGCTGTGTTGAAGTGAGCTCTAAACTACCATGCCTTAGTTTCTCTCTTCCTTTCACAGCGCCCATTGTATAAACTACTGGGCTTTAGTAGGTGCTGAAAAGTTAAATCTGGGAGAAAGAGCACCAAGAAAACATAAATGGAGAGACCTCAACACATTCAAGACCTTCACAAAAGACTACAATATTAAGGAAGTTCCATATGGTTGTAAAGTTAATAGAAAAACCCTGATTTCTTTTTGAAAATATAAAACAAATATTCCCAGTGTCTTCTGGAGTACTTACTATCTGGCTTACAGGACACTGTGCTCATGAACAAAAAATACACACATTTTTGAAATGTAATACTGCTTTTAAAGTGGTCTTTTTTTTTTTTCCTCTGTGCAAAAAGGCATATTCTTCCTACAGAGAGAAAATCGTCTTTATCAAACTTTTCTTTGAAGGCTCACAAATGAGCAAGGCTAGACCATGAGAAAAGCCTTAGAATTTTCTGGGGGAGTTGCTTAACACTGAAAAACATCAAGTGAAATATAACACATTTTATATTGTCTGATAAACAGCATGTATAAGAAAACCCTCATAATTCAAGCTTTTGAGAACTACAATGGGAAATAATTTTTTTTTTTATTTTTTTTATTTTTTTTTAGGGGCTTCCTTCATGATAATCTTGGTCAAGAAAAGATTTCTACAGCTCAGGTGCCACATGGCTGATAGGTCCAAAGGGTTCAAAGGGTTATAGTAAATGGACTTATATCAGGCTGCTGGCCAGTCTCCAGTGGGTTTCTACAAGGCTCCATTTTAGGGATAATTCTCATGAATGTTTCCATCAATTACTTGGACTCATGACATGAAGGTGTATTGTTTTCAGATGACACTAAACTGGGAAGAGCTGTTGAACCGGAGGGCTGAGAAATCACCAGTTTCATGAAGTTTAAGATCAAGTTCTGGATTCTGCATCTGGAATGGGACAACTCTGGATATATGTACAGAATGGGAGATGAAAGGCTGGAAAGCAGCCCCACAGAAAGGGATCTAAGAGTTCTAGGCAAGTTCAATCTGAATAGATAGCTTACCCAAGGCAGCCCGAAGGACCAACTGTACCCTAAGGTTCAGCACTGCCAGCTGGGAAAGGGGATTGTCCTGTTTAGCTCTGTGAGGCCTCACCTCACAGTGCACAGTGTGGTGCAGTTTTGGCATCACAACATAAGAAGGACATTAAACTACCAGAGAATGTCTAAAGGAGGCTTTGAAGATGGTGAAGGGTCCAGAGGGCAACATGTATGAGGGCCGGCTGAGATCCCTTGGTTTGTTCAGCCCAGAGATGGACTGAGGAGACCTACAGCTCTTCACAGGGGGATTTAGGGGCAGCGCTGATCTCTACTCCCTGGTGACAGCTACAGTACCCAAGGGAATGGCATGGAGCTGCACAGGGTAGGGGCAGGTTGGGGGTTAGGAGAAGGTTCCTCACCAGAGGGTGGCCAGGGACTGGACCAGGCTCCTCAGGGCAGTGGTCACAGTCCCAAGCTGCCGTAGCTCAAGAAGCATCTGTACAATGCTGTCAGGATGTGAATTTTGAGTGGTCTAAGTGTTGGACTTGATTATCCTTGAGGGTCCCTTCCAACTTAGGATATTCTATGATTCTAATACAGAAGTTCGATTTGAGAAACTCTGTATGGACTGTGAATTACACCAGACACTGAATTTAAGTAAGAAATAAAGAAGAAAAAGAAAGAAGTGATATGTTCTAGTAGAAAACAAAGAACAATTGCAACCTATTTAAGGCACCAAGCATATTCTAGACTATAATTTTCTTTATTAAATGCCCTACTATGATGATTCAAATTTTTATACCTTGTAAATGAAACATAGAATTTTCTTGTCTCTGCCATCTTTAAATTAACTCATACTCAGCAGAAGGTTAACATCAATCTCTTCTGATTTTATTTAAGTGGATAAGAATAAAAGCACATAAAAGTACAATCTAAAGATTTTTCCTGAAGTGCTGTTTCACCTGGAAATTGTTCTTTTATCATTGGTAACATCAAACTAATAAGCTCAGCATTCCCATTTTACCTTAAAAAAAAAAAAAGAAAAGAAAAAAGAAAAAGCAGCTGAATTTTCAAACAGCTGGAGAAAAGTTCTGGATTATTCAATTTTGTACAGTAGTCCAGTAGTCTCTGGTCACAGCTATCTCTTTAAAAATTCTAAGAAGAAGAATTCTTCTCAAGAATTCTTGAGAAGTTTTTTGCCAAGCCACTGTTCCTAATTCTTCATTGACCCATGTCTTGGGCTCAAATACTACTTAATACAAAGGGAGTATTAAAAAAAATAAAAAAAATCAGTACGGTCTTTGTTTAATAGGTATTGTAGCTTTTTGTGTGCACTGAGTAGAGAAGTATCCACATCATTCTCAAATCAGCTTTAGCCATTTCTTTCTGAGCAGAAAAAATTTATTAGAGCATGAGCTCCATGGGAATCTTTTTCTTTAAGCACTTCCATTCTTCCCCCTCCACTTATTTTTGATGCTAAATGATAGGTAGAACTAATTCTAACTTTATTTTTCCACTAGGTCAGATTTGTAAGTCCGTTTGTTTTAGTTATATTGGTTACTGTTATACTGTGGATTCTTTTTATTAATTGATCATTTACACCAGTGTCTTAAAAATGTCTAACATCTCAGTTTAAGCCCCTGAGTGGCAGTCAGGGAATTGGGGCTATAAGGAAGGCTGCTTTACTGTACTTGTTGTTAAATGGAAAAGGAACAACATACAATGGAAAGCGGACAGTATATTCTTTATTGACATTATATTCCCCCACACCCCCTCCAAATAAGAATATCAGCTATCTAACAGTTTAGAAAAGCAAGTTATCAGATTTCCTTGTTATATGACATTTCTCCAACCAGAAATGCACCTTGAATTCATGCAGTTCAGTGTGAGCAGGTTTGGACACAGAAAGTTCACATGCTGCTATAGGCTTGAACTTTAATTCATTTTGGAAAAGTGCAAGTGTGTTTGCTATCTTACTGTGAACTCCTTGGGGAAATAATGTACAGTACAATAAGCATAAACATTGCTACCTCACAGCAACTTGTAAGTCTAGTAGCAGTGATAAGCTAAAGATGTTTAAATCGCACAGACCTGCTTATTTTGCTGTGTTTACATCAGGAATTAATTTGGCCAGTAAGTTTGGATTATATCATGAGTTAAAAAATTGAGTAGATCTCTGCTGTTTAGGAACTGGGGCCTTACGTTTGACCTGACCTTTCCTATTCTAACTCAGAAATGCAAGTAACTGAAGCAATTAATACTGTAAATAGTATTTTAGCAGATACAAGAGTCCAGTAACTATGTGGCATTTTCACACAAACTTTCAAATAACCTGCCTTCCTCTACAGTTTATTAAATTACTGTTATTCTGACTTCTACTAAAATATAATCTGAATTAATGGTGTTATTTTTTGTTTTTACCAATCCGATGCTAGATCTTTTTGAAAAGTCTAAATGAAAGACAGAATTATAGTTCTTCAATAATAAATAATACTATATAAACCTCTCTTCCCACATGTTTTCCTTAGAAGCTTGTGGGAGAAGTGAAACATAAGCAGCAAGTAAACCATTCTAACCTCTTCAATTACACAAAAATAGGAAGGGAACATCATTTTCAAAGAAACAAATGTTACACAAGACATGCCCTTTAAATCCTTTTTAAGGCTCTGTGACCTGTAAAACTATCTGTAATATCAGCAACAGAAAGCCTTCCACAGAACAAATGCTTATGTTTTATGTGTACTGTATTTGCTAATCATTAGTTCATAAGCAAGAGCAGATATACAGTGTGCTATAAATAATGGCGGGAATGTAAAAGTGAATTGATCTGTCTGGCTATCTAGTAATACTGCTGGCAGAGAACCAGTTTTGAATGGCTGCCAACTACCACAGACCCAGCCAGTGATTTGTCTAGGGGTCTTGCCCTGTCAGGCAGAAAACAGTCTTAAGCTGAGCTCCCAGAACTGTGAGCACCGCCTACTGCTCAACAATGAGCATTTCCTGCAGCGTCCCCTCTACCCACTTAGTTAAATAGCAGAAAACATGCACGAGTTACCAAGCTATGAAACCAAGCATCTAAAAATATTAATCACTGGATAGAGAGGTCAGCGTGCCTGTGAAGTGAAGTGAAATACATTGTTCAAATTGACTGCACACACAGAGTGAGAAACCGAGAGTGAGATACACTCACATAACACACAAATATGCTAAATTTATTCTTTCATGCTATCCCTTCAAGCATTCCAGAAACGTATGGTAGTCACTATGCTGCAATCCTCATGGGTGGGGTAGCAAACAGCCAAAAGAACGGAAGCGTTTATAGTGATCTAGATATTTTTAAGAGGATAATTATGCTAAATAATGTGATTGTAATAGAAACAAATGGGGTGGGGCTTTATTATAGGAAAGAAAGGAGGTGGCTCAGAAGCAAGTCCTGACAGCAAAACTATTTCCCCATCTCTAGTGCAAATGGAGCAAAATGGTGGGCTAATTTTCCCCTCTTCCTTTAAGTCAGTCATGCTGATCCACTTATTGCATTGCTTGAACTAGTCTTCCCTGTGTATAAACATGGAAAGACAGCTCAGGCAGCAAACTCACCTCGGGATGCCTTGCAGGGATTCAGTAATGTGCCTGCTTGGCACTGTTTCTTGTATCCCTCAAGGCTGTCTCCCAATCTCTTTGTAAGATCAACTCTGGCTCAAAAAAAAAAAAAAAAAAAAAAAAAGAAAGAAAAAAAAAAAAAGGCCCATGAAATGATGCCGTTCAGCTTCATGTAATCTATCTTTGCTAGGTGATTCTGATTCACTCTGTTAGTACAGAATCAGAGTGCATCTGTGCTTGCGTGTGAGTATGTGCGCAAGTATGCAGACAGATTGATTATGCCTGATCAGTATTTATATTCCTATATAAAACTATATATTATCTTTGCTCATAAAGAGAGGGCAAGTTGCTAATTAAGTACTGCTAAGTTGAATTTCTTCAAAGTGAACCCTATACATCAGAGACCACAGGACTGAGGCTGCTGCTTTGGGTTTGAATTTGGCATTCCTTTATTGAATTTTATAAATACCAACTAAATTCAAACAAAACTGATTTAGATTTCACCTCATCACTTAAAATATATTTTGTAGAGTACAGTCTGTGCAGTAATCCTCTGCTATACTTTAATTTGGTTTTAATTTTATTGGCCCTGTTTTAACTGCATATTTCCAGACCTTTATTTCTCTCACAGCTCTTAGCAAAATGGTAGCTCATAAACACAAGCTCTGCTGTATAGACTTTGCATTTCATCCCAAAGTATTTCCTTTTTTATTGCCATGGTCTTTCCATCTTAGTGCTCTGAGCTTGGGTCACAAATCTCACTGCTATTCCAGTGTGTGACATCTTCGCTCGTTTGCCGCTGCTCATTAACAAACAATACTGCTGTGAAATTGGTTTAATGACAAAGTAATAAAATTGCTATTCTGCTCACAGATTGCCTGAGGCACTTTGAGCTCCTACAAGGCTTACTGTGGGTGCCAAGATACATTAAGCTGCTTATTCGTAAAAACTGCATCATCCGTTTTTTTCACAGGTTTTTTCCTTTCCCTATCTAGCCCCTGCTTCTTTTTATCTTCAAATAAAAAGATATATTTGCTTATGTTCTTCCACGCTGTCAAATTTTTACTTTCATGCATATTTCTGGAAAATGAAAGTGTATTTCATTTCATTTTTCTTTTTAAAAGGTCACTCTGTCCCTATTGCAAGGTTGTTCCTGGACTCCAAACCACCAGAAATGTAACATTAAGGGAGACTTAGTTTAATATACTGTATTATGTAATTGGGATAGTTAGTCCTATTTTAGGTGGATAAGAGAACTATTTATAGAATGAGTTTCCTTTTATAAAGAACTCATTTGTGCAACTTCTGATATGATTTTAAGACTAAAGCATTTCTCTTGATTTTTTTTAGAACATTATAAAAAATTGTATTGTACCTGGTTACTTTTCGTAACCAAATACTAGAAATAATAAAATATGGCAGAGTAGTGACAACTAAAAAGCTTTAGGAAGCACGTGGTTTTCATAATGAACTGCACATTTTAGAAAGTATTCTTTTTTTCATTTGTGTGAGGCCCATACGGACCTGGATATTTACTGCTGGCAGACAATTGTGAAACAACCCAGTTGCTCTTTGACAGGTGGACAGGTCCTGGTAACTATAGCCAGACATCTTAACACTACCAAAATGGTGTAAATAAAAACACAGCACTAATCAACATTATTAGTTTTTTTTCACATTTTAGGCAAACACATTAAGCATATTTATCCTCTTTAATTCAGTGAATGACTGCAATCTCCAAATGTACTGCTACACTTACACATGCATACATCTGTGCACACCTTTATAAATTACTTCTGAGAGAAAACAACGGAAAAAAAACCCAAACTATTTCTCATTTCCAGCACCACTGCAAGTAATTTGACCCACTGAATAGCTAAGGAAATGTGGTTTGGGTACCTGTGATGGTTAGCTAGCAGTGGAAAAACTGGTTTAGAAACAATAAGACCTGGTCTGAACATGAATCTCACCGCCCCCCGCACCCCTCCTTCTCTGCTTCAAACCTCAGACTGATCCTCCTTTCAAATATCTTGTGCTTCAGGGCTTCCCCAGGTCAGATTCATTGCAGAATGTGTCTGACCTGAGGAAGCCTTAGAGCATGAGATTTGAATGTAGCAGGCTGATGCAAGCCCAGGAGAGGCTCCCAGTGTAGCTAGCACCCCTCAGTGGGATTATCCAAGGTAGGAAGGACTGCTGGAGGTCAGGAAAGGATTTAGAAACACACAGAGGGAAGTGAGGGATAATAGGAGTCACTGTGGCTGAGCTGGGCTGCTGATTCACTCATAGGTGGTCATGAATGAGATTGGGAGATCTGGGAGAAAAAGGGAAATAAAATGGAGGAAAGAGGAAACTGTGAGTCAGAGGGAAAGGATAAGCCAATGTCTAAGGGAATTTAACTGGCTGCCAAGAGATGGACGGGACCTCCAGAAGTCTGGGAGTGGAAAAGCTGAGAAATGCTGATGGTTATCCTGTTGGTTGAGTGGCTGATGAGGAGTTACAAATGGGATTAAAAACCACATAGGAAGTTCAAATCAGAAGTAGATCCTTTTGGTAGCTTCCATAAGTGTTTTCAACTGCTCTGCTTCCCTGTGGTCCACGACTGTGTCCACTGAAAGCATTTCAGAAAGTAAGCAAAAGCAGATTATGGCCCTATGATCTTTAGGTCTGGTCTTTTTTCCCTTCACATCAGGTTTAAAACTTCCTACTGCCTCTTCCAAACTCTGCTATCTGATCTTTGCTGCTACACCCACAAAGTCAAAGTGCAAAGGTTGGATGTGGGTGCGGTGGTATGACGCTTGGATTTGCCAAGTTGGCACTTACAGGGGATTTCTCCACTTCAGAGGAAGCTCAAGCTGCTAGTTTGTGCTCCTTTTGTGTAGCTGAAATGTTGCAAAGGTGCTCATCATCTTGGTCATGAAAACCAGTGGGAGCTAAACCCTAAGCAGGAGTTAGGAGTACATATATGGAGATGTTCAAATTGACAGGAAAAACTGCAACACTCCCACTGGAAATATTAATACAAGATTATTAAACTTCTCCTTGTTTGGGAGATTTAGGCTGAAAACTTCTGTAAAAAAAAAACCAAAAAAACGTTCAACTATCTGCATATCGTAGCGTGTACTGGATGATCCTAGAAGTGTGTATCAAGGCCACAAGAATACTATTCAGAAGCTTCTAAACTACTTTCTTATCCAATGTGAAAGTACACTCAAAGTTGCCTATTTTCTATTCATTTTATGGATCAAGTCTAGGCCCAAAGTTTGTGTTGCAGAGAGCATATGCATATCTTTTCTTGGACCCCCACGTAGAGCTCAAACACAATCTGAGAAAAGAATTTGGCCCATATGAAGGGATTGTCAGGTTTTAAAGATGTGGTAATTACAAGCACACAAGGAAGCCATGAAAGTCTGGATGAAAAATTCAAATGAGACTGCAAAGACACAAATTTGGCTTTGAACTAGGAAAGCAAATTGCTTTGATCCTGATCCTTTTGGGCTGCATTTACAAGTACTGACAACAAGCCACGTGTATATTGAAGGAGCTGGTGGGGCTGGCTGAGAGATGTGTCCACTGCATGCTCTTGCCACCCTGCATGCTTATGTCTGGCAGATAGTTTGATTTTTTTAAATTTTGTTTTCAACTGTTGTCTTAAGAGATTGGAAGCAATAGGGATTGTAAAATGGAAAGGTTAAGGTAAAAAGAATGATGGTGAACATGACACTGAAATTATGAAAGGAGAATTACTGAGTCTGGGAACTATTCTATAGGAAGCATCTCAATCCTTCTTATCTCTTTATTTCCTCAAATGGATAAAAAAAAAATTGCCTCTGGCCCTCTATAGGTTCTTAGGTTTAGTATATCTGTGCTTCTCCAGACAGACTCAATGCACCTGATTATGTTGGTTTAGAACCTAGAAGTTTTCAATAGACTTATTTTGAAAAGTTTCTTAGTTATTTATAAAGTGATAAATAAAGGAATTTATTTATATATGAATCATTAGTGTAGTACTACCATGGTAGATAATGTGGGGCAGATTTACAGATTCAAAATTGCTAGAATGTGTGCTATTATTAAAACAAGCTGACCAGAAAAAAAATTGTGTCACCAAATAAGAATAGTCCTGCTATGGCTTTCATAGGCTAGAGATGGGATGATGTGTGTTTGTAGCAGCTATGTGCAGTGGCAAGGGAAAGTACTGGTACAGAAAAAAGAACTAGCTGGGACAATGTCAGACCACTACCAACTGGCACAGAGTCCAGTGCGACAGACACAGCAAGACTTTTTTCAGTGCAGCTTTGTGAAGGCTCACAGCGCTCAAGTCTGATGACTACAGCTGTATTGAAACCCAAACCTCAGAAAAAATGAACAATTCAAAATCAGGGTAAGCACTAGATGTACCTTTCATGAACTGCTTTTGAGAACATTGGGCATGACCAATATATTCTTTCTGAAGCTCTGCTCATCCAGCAATTCATACAGGACAAGGAAAATTGATCCTGACTTCACACACCTGCATCGGGCCAGGAACAGTCCCACAAGATGTTGTGCCCTGATACTCCTGTCTGAAGTGAGGCTCTCTTCCTGCCTCCCCACTACTCTAAGGGAGCAGCAACTTACTGCTAACCCACAGATTGTTCCAACATCTTCACTCCTCCCCCCAATCCGTTCATAGCAGCTTGTATTTTGAGAGTAGAGGGAAAGAATCTCCTCAAGAGATAACACATTGAAAATAAATGCTAGCTTCTATAAAAGGTGCAAGCTTAAGTATGCCATGCCCACTGTATTTATTTAAGGATACAAGTTCCTTCAAGCAAAATGTCAATATTTTATTTCCCTCCAACTCTGAAATAGTGTTATTTTAGCTGAGGATTAAATCAACTTTCTGGTTTGTTAATTGCAGTAAACCTTCTCAAAAGAATGTAATTCAAAAGTTGCCTCAAATGCACTGGATTTTAGTCTACAGAGTAAACCAGAAAATTGTTTACTAATGTTCACTAGATTTACTTTCCCAAACTCTTCAAGTATTATGTTTTATGAATAACTGTGTCATTCAGTTATACTTGCACCACGACAATGATAAGTAGCATGGTGCCACGGAAACCAGAAAAATGCATTTAGGGTTGGGCCTATGCATCAGAGAACAGAATCAATCTTCCTAATTAACTGCAAATTAGCAAACCCAAAATGAGTGGGATCAACCTGTCTTCACTGGCCAAGAATCATGTTAAGTATATAGCTTCCTCTAAGTGCCTCTAAATTACATTTACGCCTGTATAAAGTAACATTCTCTTAATCTGATGCTGCATTAGTGTCACTGTTCTCAAAATTATTGCACTGTTTTAAATTTCAACAGATAGGTAGACAGATAGAAAGGTAAACAAATTAATAGACTGTTATGGAGATAGCCTGATATTTTGTTATTCTGGACTCAGAGTAGCTCATAAATCACACTGGAGCCACAAACAAGGTACTAATTAGCATAAGTCTCTGGAAAGAAAAGTTTCTGTTGAATGGTGAAATTCTTTAAGGCCACTGAGCACTAGCTATTAATAAAGATAAAAATAGTAAACGCAGAACAGAAGATAAAATGTAAAAATGGGACACAGAAGATATTTGATTAATTCCATCCCTAATGATCAAAATTGCCAAATAACACCAGGCTAAAACTAACATTACTGATGTACTGTTTTTACTCTTTAGGGTGTATGATCAAAAAGATCTTGGGTATTGTGAGAGTACAAAGGACTGACCTTAGGTGAATTAGCTTAATTAGTTAATGCTTGTAAAGCACTAGATGGGTGTTAAGTATTAATTAATTATGAATTATTATTGGGTAAAGATGGGATTTGGAATCCCATCGCTCATACATGTGCCCCATCCTTCATGCAAGAGTTTCTCTGAGTCCCCACTGGTCTTTGCTCACCTGATGGTTTCATCAGGTTCAGCACAGCCTTGGCAGCCCCATTTGCAAAAAGAGGGGTAGTAGGGAGACTTCAGGCGGATTGTCCCAGTGGCTGAGTGGTAAGTTGGGCACAGAGACCTTATTTTGAAGTCTGCTATGCTTTGCTTTGTGATTTAGTGAGAGAATTTGCATTCTGAGCAAAAGTTTCACAGTGAACTAAGGTTTAAATGTGCGTCCAAGTTTATCTGTGTGTAATGTAAGGCTAAAAATGTTTGTCTCACAGTGCTATTGTGAAACCACCTTTTTTTTCTCTTTTGTCATCAACTAATAAAGGCCATTTTATGCATCTTATATTATTGTGATTGATACTGGTTAATGCTCAAAATGAATAGTTCGCTTTTGAATTACAGAACATCCCTGAAGAGATTACAAAAAAAAACACCTTCTCAAAATTGTTCTGAGGTATCCTTCCTAGTCACCTTTGCCCAGAGCCATTCTTGACAGAATGTTAGTAATACTCATTTCTGTTTTTTTTTTCTTTCCTTTTTTATTTTTTTTCATCTCCCCAGGGTTATTCAAATATTAGTTATTGTAAATCCCACTAATACATTGACTCCAAGGCTAATATTTTCCTTTAATTTTAGTATGAAACATAACTATTGGTAAATGACATTGAAAAGAATGTTAACGTTGAAATACATTTTACTTCACATTAGTATTGTCCAATTTCTCGTTTTAAATTTTTCTGCCTGGCTGCAGCCTAGAAGAAAATACATGCCGGAATAATTATATGAACAATTTAGATTTAAACATATTGAATAGCAGAAGAGATCATGCCCGCCCATTTGTATTTTTTTCTCCCTTTCTCCTTGCTAGTCTCAAAGATGAGTAATTTCTCTCCTTAGAAGCATACCTAATAGACAAAGCTCTAATGCTTGGAAGAGGGTGAGGGGAGGGAAGCGCTTTATTACAACTGTTCAGATCAATACACAAAAATCTCAGGATGATAGGGTAATTAAAACACACACAAAGTAATTCATCAACAGCCTTTCACTCCAAAATTCACTTGCCTTTGGAACTTGCTTTCTGATCCCTGATGTTTTTTACTTGCAGGGATTTGAGGCAGCTCCCAGCCAGCATTTCCCACTTAGCTTTACAGCCCTTGTTTTCATTCACAAACAAGAAATTGTGTTGGCCTTGTGATGCTTATGCTTCATGTTTTCTCATCTCTTCCCTGCTCTTTGTCTGGTTTGAGCAGTGAAATTTACCTAAGAGCTAAGAAAAAGGAGAAAACAATCTGTGCTGTTTGACAGGTGAGAAGTTCAGCATCAGCTGAATCACTGATAATTTTATGCTGTTGGTGATTACACTTGTAATGTTTGTAAGTGCTCGCGTTAAAAAATGAAGTAAGCACTTCTGCTGTAATGAATAGATGGAAGAGTATTTAAAATGCTCTGATGATTAAAAATAATATTAAAACTTATTCTGAGTTATCTAGTGGAAATGTTTCTACTGCTTGAGCTCAATTTCAGACTCGGGCTGCGAGGAACAGCATTGAAGCCACAGAGCACCATTTCCTGCACTCCCAGAGTCGGCTGCGATGATAATTACCTTACTTGCATTCCTGTTTTCTTTATCACACCCTCGAATGTTTCTTTCCTAATGACAGAGTTCCAATTGCAGTACTTAAAAAGAACTGAGTACTTTTTAGAAAACATTCAAATCCGTTCCGATAGGTAAAAATTTTAAATGTAACTTAAATGTAACAACTTGGCTGCTGTTACAGGTAAGAACTATGGATCCAAGAAACTGAGTTAGGTCTTCCTAGAATTTGATTATACATTAATGTAGCAGAAAGACTAGGAATGATTTATGCACTGAGCTGGCTCGAGTTCCTGCCGAAGATTTAACTGTATTTCTTTGCTTAGACAAAACACAACACCCCCCCCCACACACACACTTTATTATTTATCATTTGCCCTGTAAGTACCTGCTAGCCTATAACAGCCTGGTTTTCCATTATTATTATTTTGTGTTATGATGATGCAGTGTGTCAGTTAAGGACACACTACAGGTAGTGAGTAAATAGCAGGGTCCCCACCCCAAAACTTTCCCAATCTGCATATCAGACCAAACACTTAGGGAGATGTGAGAGGGTGGCAGTGGTTTGGAAGGATTAAGTAACAATAAAACAAACAGTTTAGCAGAAAAGCAAGAGTCATTTGCCTAACCAAAGACAGATGGGAGTGATTTGTAGGCACAGGTAGAGGCAAGTTTAAGGAGGGATTTTAGAAAGGACAAAGGTTAGCTTTACACGTTTGGCAGGGAATACTTTCCCCACACACGATGGGGGACATCAGTACTACAGAATGTATTTGTAGTTCTTCTCATTTTGATCATCCAGTTACTAAATAAATAAACCAGGTTACCAAAGTCAAACAGAGCAGCACAGGCTTTCATTCTACTGGGGCAGCCCAGCCATTCTCCAGTAATCTTCAAAGTATCAATGTACTATTTTTGCCTTTCTCCTAACTAATATTCTTGATGACAACTGAGGCTTCTGCTATCACTTCTTCAGTGCCTTAGCAAGGGGTTTAGATTGGAACCAAGTGTGTAATGCAGCTGTTTTTTGGTATGAAGTTAAGTTCTGAGAACAAAATTTCAAAACAACAATGCTTTAAAAGCACCTTACACTAGTGTAAGTAGCTAATTTCATCTAAAATATGATTATTTCAATGAGACTTTAAATCCCAGAGATTTTGAGCCTGACATATGCAAATGAGCCTCAATGATTTGTCACAGAGCTTGAGCTCCTAAGTCACAATACGTTTTTAAAAATTATTTCTTGATTTTTCCCCTTTCTGTTCTTGTAAAAGATATACACTACTCATCAAAATGGAGATGAAGAAACTAGATTGTATACTCAGCTTGGGTTCAGATTCTCAAAAGTAAACATCCAAAATATTTGCCCTTGGGAAGAAAATAAGCATGAAAATTTCAGCTCAGAATCCAAGTATATCAAAGATTTATTGGTCACTGAAAATAACTGCTGCTGAAAATGAATATTTCACTTCCACTATCACTGTAATAAGAACAACTAATGAATAAGAGAATTATAGCAAAAGTAAATAAAAATTATGAAGTTTGATGTAGTGAATGTTATATGCATTTTCCAGTAAGCAAGCTTCAAATGAAATACCATTTTCACCAGAAGATTATTCATTCTAGTAATAGCAACCACAGTTTTTACAATCAAAAATAGCAACATTGTGAACAGTCTCCTCTGAGCCTTGAAAGCAATAGATCACCGTAGGAAACTTATTTGTATTTTTGATAACTCTTAGTTCCACCATGCAAATAAGTGGTTATTAGGTACTACATGGCATTACAAGGAATGGCACTATTATTACTGCCATATTTAGGTGGAAAAATTAAGACAGAAAGAAGTGACCTTTCTAAACAGCTCGGAGACAATAAAAAAAAAGCACCATATCTGCTGAGTCTCAACACACTATTCACTTGGTTATCCTGCCTCCTTTGCTGGCTGCTGTTATACGTTACTTGATCTTAGCATTTGAAATTCTAGCATTTTAATAGGATACATCCTATTTATCCTAGGATACTTATTTATTTACTATTGCATTATTTGATATGTTTGAACTTTTAAAAATAAACAATTTTAGAAGTTTGAACAAAAACCATTAAAAGTTTGCATATTACAAAGTATTTATCCATAAATATGAACACATTATAGGGGATGATATATTTTCCTTTTACGTGGAATCTGTTAAGACCTTCTAGTTTTGAGGATTTGTATGATCAGACTGCCATTTTCTCTGAATCTTTTCCTCTGTCAGTGGTTATGAACATGAACAGTTTGCTTTGTGGGTATAAGAAGAGTCATGTGATCTCTGCAGGCATAGGCTCAGCATTCTCTACTGACTCACCTTCTCATAGTGAAAACAAGCATGGAGCCAATTCATGAAGCTCTGTACTCAGAAAGCTTCCTCTCATTTGAATATGCTCTGGCACAGGAAATCCCCTGGCAGTCCCCATGGTGATGTGGGAGCTGTACTGCACCCAGCCTCCCTGTTGCAGCGTGGCATAGGCACACAGTGCTCACCCGTGGTACCAGTCCTGTAGCCCTTCAATGAATCTGCCTCTACTCCTGATCTCTGAGGATGTTCTCATAGCAGTATAAGTGTCTCTTCTCTTTAGAGGTGACACCTGACTTTACATCCAGTCAGAATGTGAAAGTTATGGATGCAGGTCTCCTCTAACTTTACTCTAGCCTAAGCTCTATAACCAATACCAGTTTTTACAGAAATGCTTTTTCATGGCATGCAGAATTTCAAGTTTTAGAAAAGAAGAAATTTGTCCAGAGTTGCTTACAAAAGCACCAAATTAAACACTCTAAGAAAAATATTTGCTTCCTCTCCTCCATACTTGAACGATTGTCAAATGGCTGACAACATTTCCATCCAGCTTACCTTACCAAAAATAATTTTTTTGCAGACTGTGCTGTAGTGTAAGTTGTATCACAAGATATTTCACTGAAAAGATTTTGACCAAGGACCATATCCAACCCAAATCTAGTCTAATAAGAAAATAAAATCTAAAGTCTCCATGGAAAAGCTTGTTTTTATAGCATTGCAAGTTCAGTATTGTGGCCTAAGAGATTAGGAACAAGTAATCAGCCAAAAAGCTCACAATAATATTCACTTATAAGATAATTATTATCTCTAGACCTAGCTATGCAGCAGTGTGACCATGAGCTAACACATTAACTTCTCTTGAATTCAATAAGTACTTGAATAATACCTTTATTAAAAAATTCACACTGCAAATCATAGTTGACATTGTTTTCCTGAAGCAAATTGGAAAAAGTGACTAGAAGGGCATGTATGACTTGTCTCACATCACTGTCCCTCAGAAACCCTCACAGATATTGACTTCCTGTGATAGCCAATCTTGACAGTTTTAAGTTGTATGCCCTGTTCAGAGAGAGGTTGGATTCATTAACTTTGTGATGCAACAAAAGGTAGCACAGGGACAATCTCAGGTAATTTAGTTTGAATACATATATCAGTTGTTCCTTAGTAATTAGCTGTGAATGCCCTACAGAACAGGAAATCAAATTTATCCCATCTTCAAGATGGGTTAACAGATATGCTGCATTTACCATAAAGGGAAAACATGCCTGTAAAATAGCCACTCATATCACTGAGTGGCTATTAAGATACAAGTGCACACTATACGATGGTAAGCTGTGTGCCCATAACATGTTATGTGAATCTCCTACAATGGACAATACTGAACATAAGTCTGAGCCCGCTTTACTAGTGTTGTGACCTTTGGTATCTGGAATACAAGAGCAGTCAGGAAAATGTGGATAAAATAAATACAGGTGGAAAGACTTCCATATAATTTTTTTGTTAGTTTGATTCTTCAGATTCCAAGTGAATTCAGGAGGACCATGATTTCCCTATCTAAGGATGAGTTTTTCTGATGCTGATCTTATCTTTGTTCAGGATATGGGTAGATAATTGCAGGCAAAAGGAGTGCATTCATCAGCTAAAGCCTCAGTAAATGACTGGCAGCATGCTGCTAGTCTGATGTCATTACATAGTAAAATAAGTTCACATAGATCACTGCTTGGGGGATAAATACAAGACAGAAGTAGAGAAATGTTCTGTCTAACCACTTCTCAATCTTGCAAAATGAGTGAAGGATGTGTGTGGAGCAGTGTGAGGTGCTTGAAGCATAGCTGATGACAAAGGATTCTACAGCCTCACAAAATCCAAAATTTAGTTTGGATTGAACTTTTAACAGACAGTGAACTGTTACTCTGATTTGGGATAAACAGACCTGGGCACAAGTTCATCCCACACAGAAGCTTGGAGAGTTAGTTACTTCTGCCAGCAGCAAATTAAAGCAAATAGCTGCAAGTTAACCTGTGATCTGAACTGCCCTATGGAAGTGCCTCTCTCCATCTATACTGATTGGAAAGAGCAATTATGCTCATATTTTAAGTGCTCTCTTATCTGCTTAATGCTAAATTGAATACATGCAGAATAGAACCAAGAACAATGAACCAAACCTTTGGACGCATTTTTGTAAGGTATTTATTACATAGGCTAGCACATGGACCTTCATGTACAGCAGCAAAAATGTAATAATATTGTGTCAGTCTGGAAATTTCTTGTAAGCAGACAGTAAATGGAAAAACACGATCTCCTCCATGTCAGCAGTTTTCAGAAACAAACAGAAGACAAATGGCAAAAGCAAAAAAGCTAAGAACTAATTCCCACCTCAGTATTGGACCACTGCAGTAAAGGAACCATGGAGCTAAATGTGAGCCCAGCATAAAAAGATAAATCAGGATCATTTCCATGAAGGTTGGTGTGCTGCCTCCAGAAGAAGCGCAATAGATGGGCAACATTTGACTGAAGTAAAACATCAGCTGAACAGGATGCACTATGTAGCAAAGGAGCTATGGACTTAAAGCTGTAGGTGAGCAGCACCTGAGAAGTATCATGACAGCATTTAAAGGACTAACTGTAACTACAAAATATCATTTAGAGTAAGGCAGACTTATGGAGATCTGTAGCTACCTTCATAGAGGACTACCTGATGAGAAGTCTAAAAACAGCACGGAGTTCCAGCAGGACACCAGCTAGCAACATGAAGAGAGCAGCAGAAGAGAAGAAAAAAAGGAATATCAGTAAAGGGAAATTAGGAGTGGGAGATCTGCTCAAAAGTCAGCACACCGAAGGCATTTTGTTGCCTCAGAAATTACAGGAGATGGTATGGATGCCAGGCCTCTAGACTGAACTATATGTATTAGTAACTCCCAGTCCTCAGCTGAATGCTTACTGACACAAGAGTCACAACAGCTAGGAACTACTAAGGGAAAACAAACAAAGAAACAAAAACCCCAGAAATTCACTGGAAGTCAGAGGAATAATCATGGATGGTAAACAAAAAGAATTTGGAGATAGCCCCAGGAAGTCATTCTGTGTTACACATAGCACAGAGCCTAGCTGTTGTTGAAGAATCTCTGTAAATCATTCTTCTGATAGCAAGCCAGCTTAGTAAAGGGAACATTTTGTGTACTACTGCACAGGACACGAAACAGCTATTAACTTCATTCATTCCCCACCAAGGACAGGGCTAAGCAACCTCCAACCACACCATACAAACGCTGCATCATAACTTAGGTTGGTTGGGTTGGTGCTCACGGAGCCAGCAGCCCAGCGGGTGCTGCTGCCTGCAGTCAGAGCGCATCACCTCTGTGACACATCTGAGCATCAAAGGCTCGTAAAGCGTGCCCCCAGGCCACTCCCAAGCACAGGTCTTCTGCATGGCAGTGCAGCTAAACTGCCGAGATGGCTTTGCTTCAGCTGTCAGAAATGGGGTGTTTGGCTGTCTGCGAATAAAAACACCATTTTCAGACTGTCTTTAAAAAAATAATAAAATATGAGGAGGGGAGGAATGAAGCACAAAATGAGGCTTTCACTTCACAGCAAAACTCTCAAACTAATCAGCCATAGGGGAGGCCAGGTGTCATTCTTGACATATTATTTAGCATCTTGCTCATTGTTTTATTCTTTTTTTTTTTCTAGATAGATACTGTTTTACTAATTAAGGAAAATGAAATTGCCAATGTTTGGAATTCAGGCTTGGCCTCTGTGAGCCAATCTCACTGTTCTCCATGAACAATTTAAAAATAGATTCTAGTTGTTGTGGTGATTTTTTGTTATTGTTTCTTTCTTTCTTTCTTTCTTCTCTCTCTCTCTTTTTTTTTTTTTTTAATTGGTATCACTTTGTCTAAAGCACAAACACACATGGCTGTAATTTAGTGAACTCCAGTCTTCCTCTTGTGGCAAATTGATAGGATAATTTTATTATGAGTGGAACAATGACTACAGGGAATGAGAGAGAATCTCAGAGAACTACACATAATTTGGTTGACTAAATGTAATACTTGCATTATATCAGTAGGTAATGAAAACAGTGCTGAACACTGGCAAAGCCTAAACCATTTCTGATTCCAGCTCATGTCAAGAGGCCACCCCATAAATCATACCTGAATTTTATTTAATGTCAGAAGCCAGTAATCTGACAGAGTGCAATGAGGTGTTTGGATCAGAAGATGTATACCAAATCATATGTTCCATAGTCTCTGTAATCACAGGGTCACATAATCCATATATGGATTTTAATAGTAACTTATTATATTCCCTTTAGTGTTAATTATTTTACACATCACTTGTCTCTGGTTTATTGACAATATTTTAATATCTTTATCACATGAAATTACCAGTATAACTAATCAGTATTCTTTATAAACATGTAACCTGTGGAGAGACTGCATTATTTCTTTTTCATGCCAAAATGCAAAAGACACAACATCAGGATCAGCATCACATCAGACTGTGGTTATTTTTGTGATGCAGCCAATCTCTGCAGCAAGGTCAATGAGCAGAGCTATTGATATTTTCTGATCAGCAATTTTCAACCAAATTTCCTTATTTCATTGAGCTCCTTTGAGAACCTGAAGAGGAGTCAAATTCAAGGCAGTCTAAGGTTCATTCTGCTAGCTGCAGCTATCTATAAGGGAATGCACAATAGTCCTGCAGGAATGGGATCAAATTGCCTAGCCATTGTATGTGTAGAAAACAATACAATACATGTTATTTTGTTAACGAACAGTGGTTTTCCTGGTTCAAAAAGCTAGCACTGTGCATCAAGATTTCAAACTCCTTTAAAAATTCTTCTGCTTACTTCCATTTTAAAGAAAATTTGATTAAAGAACGTGCTTGTAAACATTACAAAATAATAACAAAATTGTATTAAAAAAAAATTTAATCCACCTCTTTACTACTCCTTCTGTAATAAGCAGAATAATGTTTGTTTTGCCCTACTAACTAAGGATGAAAAAGTGCTGTGTTTCTTGAGAAAGGTGAGACAGATCAGAGTTTATTATTTTGAACTCTGGCTCTTTCATTTCTCTCATGAGCATTTGCACAAATGATTTTTCCTTGCGTGAATGTTTGCAGATAAATTAATTCCAATCCCATCCACTTAGCAACAAAACAGTGTTTTTTGGATAGAGTGAGTGGGCTGAATCATTTTCTAATGGCTTCCTGCTTTATCTCGACCATTTGTGCAGACGGGCTGTGTCTTTGCTCCAAGCCCTATGCTCCAGCAGCAACAGAAGAGGCAGTGCAGCAGCAGCTATGCTAGAAATGCTCAAGTTAGCACTTCCCTGAAGGATCAGGGCTGGCATAAGCACATACTCTTGTAACTCTCTACCTTATTCAACTAATGCCTTGCTTGTTAACATGTTGATGATGTATGAAAGCATGTACAAATAGAGGACTTCATTATAAAACAACGAGAAGCTCAGATTTCTGTACTGGTCTTTCTCCTCACAGCCAGAGTGGAGGCTTCAGGAGTCTCTGTCTGCAACCTTTTGAGCAAGGAATGAACAAATGTCCCCATAACATTGTTACTCAGTGTTTGTGAAAATAATGCTGATGATCTGTCACAAACAATAGAAAACTGTCAAATAAGATAAAAGATAAAAGGCATTGCTGAATCCACAGTCATATAGGTTTTGCAGTTGGAAGGCAGAGCTCTGACAGGGACAGGCACGAATATCAGTGCAGTACTCGGTGCTCACACTTCACCAAGAGGTCATCTAGAATAAGAGATGCTTTGCCCTGGGATATCATAACATAGACACAAGGATGTCTCCTTCAGTTTTCTGATTTGTTCTTTAAGCACAGAACCCATCCCCTCTTTTGTTCTTCTATGTGCTAAATCTGGCTATTACACTGGTGCTGAAATGTTCTGCTCTTCCTTAATTCTACCACAGACCCATATGCATATGGAGATACTGTTCTCCAACTATGATGGAATTTTTACAATCTCATCACATTTTTCTACTATGTATTCTAACAGTGATATTTTAGGGGAAGGCTGGATTCAAGAGAGATGAGGAAAAAAAGTTCTCACTGTTTTTTATCAACTTTCCTCTTCCTAATTCAATCTCTTGTTCCCATGCTGTCTATGAGAGAATGAAAACTTGATGACATCCTTCCTGTTGTTAGTAAAACTACTACAACTACTTTCATGTACACAGTGATCAGAAATCAGACCATGTAGCCTAGGTGACCAGTGAAAAAATAGAAAAAGTGAATAACGAGTACATGCAGGGGACTGATTTTGCAAACAGTTTAAGGTTCAGATTTATCTGCACAAAATAGTGAATAATCAAGAAATTCATGAAAAGCAAAAAAAAAAAAAAAAAAAAAAAAAAAAAAAAAAAAAAAAAGCCACATTAAGTGAATAAACTACTCATTAAGAAGTGATTTCTTCACTCTATCCCTAACAGTGTGCTTCCATTATTTACAACATCCTGGGTAAAAACGAAGCAGCATTATGAAATAAGTGACCACGCAGATCAAATTGCTAGTGCATACTAAGTGGGGAAGGTGGAACTGGGGTGGGGATCGGTCCTTCACAGCAAAAAGCCCACCTTTCTAATGAGGGATTTCAGAATGGTAAAAAGCTGGAAAATGCCATGGTCTTGTGTCATGTCTCATGTGTCATGGTCTCATGGAAAGCAACTGATGTTGCTCTTCAGGCATACGCTTCCCTCTCCTGACTCAACAGAACAACTGAAGCTCTTGGCAAGCACTTTCAGCCTATGCTTTTTCTGAACTATAGGCTATTTCTTCTTACACGTACCATGTTGAAGAAACTACACTTATTTGCCAATACAATTAATTTTATACTTGAGAACTTTTGCCTGATTTGGATTCTTCCTTCTTGAATTAAAAAGCCAATGCTAACTCACATCACCACAACCACTCCCTCACTAATAGCTCTTAAAGTTTTTTTGCTTATCAGTGTTTTTCAAGGAAGCCCACAACTTAAGAGATCAACTTTAAACAGTCTGAAACATAGTTTAGTGACTAATGAAAGATAAGATACGTCCGGAAACACACAGAATATGCAACATTTCTCCTGTGTTTACCTTGCAAGGTATAAAAAGACAAAACCTGCTTGTGTTTGCAACAAAACACTAGAACAATGCAGATCTTGGACAAGGGCTGGGATACAGCAGCAAGTCTGAACTGAATGAATAGTCAGCAACAATGATTATGAGTCATATACAAAGAACAGAATATGCTTTCTGCTACAATCACAATAAAACAAAGAAGCAGGAAATTGAACTTGAAGAAAGCACAGCAAAAATGTTCTTAAACAGATTTTAAAGTAGTGATTTCTCTATGTTTATTAATAGTTTTCAGTATTTTATTGCAATGGAGGAAATTGGGAATTGTTCACACTGAAAAGATGTATTTCTCTCTTCACTAGTAATCTGTGAGATCTTCAAAACAACTAAAACCATGCCTAGGAAATCCTCTCCTGCCATGCAAACTCCCTCATTCAGATGTTTTTCTATTTCCAAAGTTCTCCAAACCATGTGAATCTGCAGAAAATATGACAAAAATAAATCTCACAACCTCACATTATCTTTTCATTTCTGAACTGTGAACTATTTGTATTACCGATAAAGTTTCGCTCTGCTGTGGGGTGCCAGGTAAGTATTGCAAGACTCTTTCTCCTGCATAAGGGAAAACTGCACAAGGGAGGAATTAACTCAGAAAGCAGATCCTGACTGTTGCATGTCCTGAATCTTGAGAATAAGCCAAGGAGATCAGTGAGACCATAGCACACTGGGAGACGGAAAAAGGTTTAACTTTTGGAAATCTCTCCTTGAAGAATCCAGTCTGTAACAAACACAAACAGATGCCCATCACTCAGGCAGTACCTTGACAAGTCCTTCCTTGGAAATCCTCATGGGAAAACTCCCTCAGCTCAGTAAGGCAGCAGCACAGCCCAGTGACTGCTGTTCCACACTCCCTTCTCTAACCCACAATTTGGCACTGTCCTGGCTAGGACAAATGAACTTTCAAACGCTAAGAATAAAATATTAGCAACTTTCAGACAGTTTCCACCCCATGTCTTCTCAGTGAGCAGTAAAGACTTGGCAAACATCTTCTTAAAAGAGTCCAGGGAGGCTTACTGCTGTCACTAGGGAACAAGCCTCTGATGAGTCACTGCCTGCAGAACTAGCCCAAGAGAAAGGCTACCTTTGAGATGAATCAAAGTGAAGAAAAGAAAATTAACGGTGGGGAGGGGAGGAGATGTTTCCAACACATGAAGTCTAATGGAAAATATACTGTGATAACAGTATGCTTCCTGATTACAAAATGATTTCAGTAGGTTTTGTTGTGCATAAAGGATAAACCTGCCAAGCAGATGAGAACTGAGCAAATGTGGTCTCTATTACAAATACTTCCATGCTGAAGTGCAGAAAAAGGAACTTGTGCCCATTGCATGATTTGTAGGCATTGGGATTTATTATCATTTCTCCTGATGGGGTGGGAAATGGATAATGAAATTATCCCAATTATCAAGAGGAATGGAAAGCTTCATTACATATCCAAATGGAACTATTAAGTAATCTGGCTTCTGAGTCGGAGTTGTAGTATAGAGGCTGGGTATGATGACCCCATTCTTCCCTCTTCCCAACTAATTTGGCAACCTGCCTATTTTTGTGCAAGCTTATTTGAATTACACAAACTTGCTACATTGCTTTATTGTTCTTCATTAAATGCAATTGGGAATATGAATCAGATATGACAACACTTCGAAGAAATATGCATCCCATGGTAATGTAGTGGAGATCCTTATTTCAGGCTTCCTTCACACAATAAAATGATGAGACGCAAAGGAGCTGGTACAACTGAACTTCAAGGGTTTCTATTAAGTCTCCACTCGGAGCTGGCAGTCCTTTCCTTTCCCCTTTCCTCCCCACTTCGTTTACTTTTAAAAGACTGTTTTTGCACAGTCAGAGGCACATCTAAATTTCTGGAAACAGCATTAATTTGGTATTATTCTTTCCAGAAATGCTCATAAGACACAGCAGGGGACAAAGGCACGATGGCTACAGTATTATTGCAATTATAATTTTAGCATCAGAATGGGCATTCCACCAATCTATCCCAGCACTTCTAAACATAGGAAGGTGGCAATACCACCTCCCTTCCCAAACACAAGTGGTACATCTGCATACTCAGCACCACTACATCCAGCTTCCTCCCACACCCCTAACTCCAGACGCTGACTTTTTTTTTATTAAAAAAAACTTGCACCAGCCCTAATCAGGAAAACTGTGCTAAAGCCAGTGATGTTTCACCAGTGAAAGCAAAACTGCACGTAAGTGGAAAATCAAGTCTTTTTGAAATTCATTCAATTTAATGCACAGTCCTTCTGGTTCAACCTGAAGAACATGATTTTTAAAAGGGCCTACTTTCCTAAGGGTGCAATTTTGCATCTGCAATCAGTTAAAACTACAATTAATTACAGTCATAAAACTTGCATCCAAATGTCTGAATTGTGAAGCAGTTGAGTAGTTAGGTAACCACATACATGACTTACATTGAAATTGAACTTTGAGCCTGGATGCAAGAGTTAGTATTGAATTGAATGCTGTTTCCATTTTCTATACTTCGTGCTTTTCTCTCTCTTTTTTATTTTAATTTTCTGCAAGAAAGGATGGTGCAATCATGATGATGAAGAAAATTATATACTAAATTAGATCAAGCTAGAGACAGGACTAGCTAAAGACACTACTTCAAATGAATTTGGCTTTATTTCTTAATTGCTACATTGATAATATTACTACCATAGCTTGCTCAAAATTTCATGACTGGGAGACAAACTGTAATAAAGGAAATTTTCCCTTAAGGCTAGCTGAACTGCAAATCTGTAGCTCTGCTTCACATTTTCACTAGCCATTGATTTGCAAGAAAATGATTGTGAGGTACTACTACATTAAGTAAGTTGAAAGTTGAGCTACAGTGTAAATAATACACTTTTTGGAGAGAAAGTGGGGGCAGCTGAGCTTGTGTTTAGTAGGTGGATCCGGCAGAACTGACAGTGGAGGCTGCATCAGCTAAATCTATCTTCTCAAACAAAATGTTCCTTCTTTAGACATGGTGACACTATATAGAAATAGCATAGTCATAAAGCAGTTCTTCATATTGCATTGACAAACATTAGAAATTGCTGACTAGAGATAGGCAAGTAGGTTCAGCAAGCCTTTTCTCTTTCAGTATATTTCATCCTCATCTCCCCTGGTTTATCACTATATCCTTCAGTCCTTTCTCTCCTGAGATAGAAACGTCCAGCTGTCTCTTAAACTCATTTAGATTACTTGCTTCACTAGCCAATTATTCCATATGTTTACTACTGTTTCAGGCAGAATTATTTTACTCAATTCCCAGTTTACTCCTGATTTTCTAGTTTTGCAGTGTGTTTCCAAGGTCTCAGGCTCCTGTATTTAACCGAATACTCGCTTATCTTTTTCACTGTTATAAAAATACAGAAAAATTTAGTATCCTTAGAAACTATGTTTAAGGTCAGTAGTTAACTTTCCCACAGGCAACAAAGGTAGCTCAAGCCTAAAACCAGGACATTAGCTTCTTTTTCCTCTTGAACTCTTTGAATTCTTTGTTTAGCCCCTCTAGTCTCTCACCTCACAGAGGCGGCTATTGACTCCTTGACGCAGAGACCCTCACTGAATTTCATGCCCATTTCAGAGGCATCTACCAGTTTTTTATCTGCCAGTAAGAATGAATTTATCATTTCTGGATTTTCCCCAGAGACATTTTCTTAAAGGGGCAATATCAAAGTTGAGACACAAGAGAAAGTGTAACCTTTCTTGGCAATGACTGCCAGATCACTTCTTGCAGCTCTATTTTCAATACCTATATGGTATCTACTATCTGCTGTACTTATATGGTATCAACTACAAATACCATCTGATGTTGCGACAGCAGTTGAAATTACTCATGCAAGTTGCAGGTATTCATAACTTCACCAGCAAGGGAAGGGTTTCTTGGCTTGATGAAAGTGGGCAAGACACATTCCCCCTCTCCGTAAGAAAAGATGATATTCTCCTTACAAGCTTATCTTTCATCAAAGAGTGACACCTACATATAACTTTAGGTGGAATTTTGTTACCACGTTCTGCAAACTAAGCCTCATGGTTCAGTTCATGAACCTTTCACAAGCTAAACCCTGCAGTGTTTACATAGCATTACCAGACACTTAATTAAAAAAAAAAAAAAATAGTTGCTGCAACTGAAAGTCTACAAAAAATAGCATCTAATTAAGAAGATGCCCAAGGGTTAGAGTCTGGGGTTTGAATTTGGCTTTGGCAGATTTCCCCCAAAATCAACAGGTCTCCACCCTGTCTCAAGATTTAATTCTGTGGTGACTGATCTAAGTACTTTTGGGGCTTCCTCATAAAAACTCATGGGGTTGATTCTTTCCTCATCTACATCATAATTATGAGAAGCAACTGTAGTTGGGAAATCTCTATTGCTAATTAATATTTTTTTACAACTCAGTTGGTGGATTCTTAATTTTCTGTAGCACATTTTCATAATTTTCTGCCTACACTTTATCTGCTGACACAAGGTTGTTGTTCTTCAGACTTGCTTGGTGAAAGGCCTTTTCTATGGTCTTTTTTCCGCATATTGAAATTTATTTCCTTATAAAAAGGAAAATCTCAAATAATTTTAGGGAAAATTGAATGAAAGCATTTTGAAAAAAAAAACACTTATGTTTTCCAGTCAGGAGCTACCCAGAAGAAACCATCTGCTGCTTAACATAAGCAAAAATCTTCATAGTTATCAGTTGCTTTTTGGAAAGATTAATAATATCCTGAGCAAGTGATGAATAAATTTCCAAAAAAGGGTTTGCAACCTTGCTGATTTTCAAAGTCTTAAAGCATTTCTATTGAATATACGTAGTGAACTTAAAGAACTGAAGTAGGCTTGGATTTTAGTGCATTTTTGGACCACTCAGGAATAACCCAGATTCCCAGATGGCAGACTACAGGTTGAAAACGACTGATCTAAAGATACCATTTGGATAATCCTCCTAAGGTTTTAATATTCAGCTAAACTTGAACACTGTCCAAATGGCAGTGTATGACCAAGAAAGACATGAGCACCTTCTTTATTTGAGAATTGTCACATATCTAGACTGACTGAATACTAGTAGAAAGCACATTTAAAAATGTAAAATAATTTGAGAACTGAAGCTCAAACAAATGACTTTACAGAAATACAAAAAGGAAAGAGATGTAAAAAAGATATCTGAGATTTTCAAATAAGGCTATCTGAGGGATGAAATAAAAGCTTCTAATACATACTTCTAGTGTTTTCTTCAACTTATTATTTTCTGTAGGACCACAGCAAGAATCAAATTACTGTATTCAATTCTTAAAGCAAGAACTCAATAACTTAATGCTTTATTCATTTCAAGATGTTTATTTACTAAAATCAAACATGTATTCACTACATCCCCTAAAACCAATGAACCAGTTAGTAAATTAAGCTGCTATTTTTCCTAAAGCTTAGGTTTCAATTCCCTAAGAACCTAATGTGAAGGGCCTTTTACCTGCTGTCAAACCTGCTTGTTTGTCCACATCTCCCCTCCCTCCAAAAAATAAATGAAAAAACAAATTCCCTTCTCATCAAAACCAGCTATTCTTCCTTAAATGTCACCTGATCCCCAAACCAGCAAAATCTGAATTTCACAGTTACATTAGATATATGAGCAGAATTCTGTTCTGAATAGTCTACATAGCAAGTTACAGCATTAAGAGTAAGCACATTACAACGTACAGGCAATCTGGAAAAATGCCTAAACCTTTCACAAGTATTTTCTTTCTCCTTTACAGCTTTTACCTTCTCTCTCTCACCACAATCTAACAGGGTGCTCAAGCATGCTGCCAGCTTCAAGCACATTAAGTACTCCCTCTGCGATACATGCATACACTATTTTCAAATATAGCATCACACATACACATGGCAGAACCTGGACCTATGTCTAGAAAAGAAATTTCTGTTCAGGAAGCTCTTTGTTCCTGTCTTCAGCCCGATTTCAGAAAGATACTTTCATTTAGGAAAGACATTTAATCATGTGTTTAGCATGTGCTTGAAGTTCATGCAAAACAATGAGAAAGATTTGTACAAGCACCTAACTGCGAGAAGCTCTACTGTTCAAAATAATTATGGGGGAAAAAAATATTTCTTTTTTTTTTATCCTTTCTCTTCTATTCATTCTTCTTGCCAAGTCTTCTTGAGTCTT
>NW_024962250.1:14316416-14421416 GCF_019238085.1 Lagopus leucura | reverse complement strand
AGCAGATCTGTATTAATATAGAAGTCAAGCTTTTAATATTCTGCAAATATTAACAAAGAAAGATGATAATGTTGAGTTAATATGGGTTAAGGATAAAATGAAAATAAATTTTGCTGATTGCTAAGTGTTGACACTTTTTTGGCTAGGCCCACAGCCTTTTCTTGAAGGCTGTGTAATTACAGAAGGCTTTTCCCCTCCTTCCCCCTCCTGCTTCGAGCCCACATTAGTAATGACCCCTTCACTGCTTCAAAAACCACTAATAGTCTTCAGCAAAGGCAAGAAAAATGAACAGGATAAATTGGAATCCACAGTCAGTAATTTGCATCATATGAGGCTGCTTTGGCCACTCACACTCATTCCTGGCCATCAATCGTTTGCTGTCAGGTGCTGCACTCTGCCACCATGATAAATACTCCTCCTAACACTCTGATTCGTCCAAACAATGTAATTGTCCTCTATTCTCCTCTTGGTAATGGAGATAATGAATGACTGCACAAACAAGAAGGATTGCTCATCACAGGCACAGGGTGGCTTCAAACCGAAAAGCCTTGAGTACAAATTTTAATTGACTGAAAACACAGGTTGAAAGAAAAGAAACCCTGTATTCCATTTTCAGGCTGCAATACAGTAACTTCTGAGCCTTCTCTTTTTTGACTGGGGAGTACATTTCCATCAAGGAGGATCTTGAGCATGGGCCCCTCAGCCTGGCTGAGAAGAGACAGCAGAAAAACCTGTCACTGAAAGCTGCAACAGAAATGCTGTCCAGCGTGCGATTCACATAAAACAACTCCTCACTTCAACTGTGTTTTATCCCAGCCTCCTCCCAGGGAGGAGACAGCGTCATGAAAAAACTCTTCCAAATGGAAACAGTTCCATCCCATTCAATAACTGTTGCACTGGGAGGAATAGTATGGTGTTTTTTTAATTTCAGGTGAAATATAACCACACATAAACCACATTCAGCAGCACAGAGAAGGATGGAAATCAGCGAGTATACTCAGTGTGATAGCCATCCTGGAGCTATTAAGACATTTGAAAATTGGTACACACAAGATCAACAAACACTTAAAAGCCGAGATTTTATCAAAATTCACCTTGCACAGATGGCTTTTATTATTTCTAATTAGGAATGAAGGACAATAGCATAACAACGAACCTATTTTAAAAATGTTCTACATTTTGGGGAAGAGAGAAAGAACTGGTGTTTTCTGTCTTTTTTTTTCCCTTCAACATCGGTGATTCTACAGCTTTTAAATGTGAAGTGGACTGTTTATCTGAAAATGTTCTGGCAGGCTGCCACCATATTTCTAAGATTAAAGAAAGGATTGAAAACAATCAGCTTTCTGAGGAACTGAAACCACCACAATATGTTTCTGATTAATTTACAAATATATGTATATATTTAAGGCTAAACTACAGAACCAGAAAATTCCTACTAGTTAGTCTATCAGAGGCATTCTTACACTTTATTAGAACAGACATCATATTGAAATAATAAGCATGGGAGGCCTTCATTTCTTCTTTGATCTATATTACTAAATGTCTGACTGGCTCAGATTTAAAATAGACTTTGGTGTGTTTGCACTTGAAAACTGGAAAAAGACCGCAAGTAATAATTTGTTGTCAGTTTCCATATTCTCTATCTAAAACTACAGTTTAGTCTGCGCACTGCTGGATGCCAGGCGATGTTAGTCTGGTCACCCCTGCAGTGTCTGAACTTTCTTGTAGGAACACATGCTATAATATGGTAGCAATGATGATAGATCACTTCATCAGCGTGGAACTGGCTGAAATGAATTAAAGGTACAGGTCACAACTTTACATGGTTTCTCAATCGTTCTGAACCTCCTGCAGATTAGTGTCATTACAGCCTTAAGTACACAGGTATGTACTGGAGAAGGGTGCCAAAGAGCTCTGAACACCAAAGGAGCATGATTTCTTGACAAAAACTCTGCCAAATCTATAGCAAATGTAAAGGTAATATTTTAAGCTACTTAACTGTACTTCCATGTAATTATAAAGCCCTTTTTTTCCTGCATAAATATTTGTTTCCAATTTGTTTCCAATAAATGAGACAATAGTAAACAGTGGCCTTTAAGTGCAATGCATGTCCAACATAGTTGGATCTGATTTGAGGCTTGGGGGTATGTGTATGCAGTTAATTTTACTCAGGCTGATGATAACATTTCACACAAGATTTGTTTATTTTCTTATTTAGAAAACTGACTTCAGAGGAAGGAACACAAAAGGGAGTTTATCATCAGAAGGTGAAAGAATCTAAATTATTTGCCCTGAAAAAGCATAATGAATACAAAATGCCATAGGTTGTTACAAATGGCAAGATTAAAGTATACACTGACATCTGTTAACTTTTCTCAGCCTATTAAAAGCATTCCATAGTTACCTGTTTAAAAATGAATCTCAGTAACAAATGAGTTAATGCTCATTAAAAAAAAAGAAAGAGCTTTGAAAATCTCACCACCTCCAAAAAAAAAAAAACCCTTCTACTGAGTATATCTCATCACTTTATTACCAAGGTAACCATGGGTATCTCATGAACTCTCCAGTGTTACTGGATGGCCAAATACCAGTGCTGCAAAAAGCCAATTCTCTATCTCCAGATGATAAGACTGTGCTCCAGACATGATGGAGCTCCAAAATGGATGCTTTTCTGATGACCGCAACTCATTTAGAAAGGAGAGAAACTACTTGCATTCCAGTAGTTTCAAAATTCAACAGTAACAAAAATCACATTTCTCTACGTGTTGTTAGGGAGTCCATTTAAATTGCAGTCCTAGCCGCCTGAGATATCACTCATCTCATAACACCCAAAGCATTTCAATCTCTTAACTAGACAATCACATCAAACAGTGAAGAAGAGAGACTTTCACATACTGAACTGCAAAACCAAGGTTTCTAAACTTATTTTAGAAGAAATTATGAGCACCACCTGAACCTAAAGCTTTTCAAATTTCCAGTGGATCTTTCTTCTTTGGTCAATCTCCTTTGCTGCTATTACACATATATCCTACCAGACATGCTGTAATGGCACTCAAGCACTGATGCTAACATTTGCAGTGGAGAGACTGTTGTGCTGTGACCACCCATATTAAAAACAGTGAGCACCAAATAAAGCACCTAGATGGACAGAGCTGGAGAATTGCAGCAGTTGTGGCTGCTATAACACCAAACACCAGTGTTCAGTGGCCCTGGTTTTTCCCTACTGATAAAGGATAGGCATACTTGCTACTTTACTGTATAGAGCTGATTTGAATCATATCCTGCTAGTTGAGCTGAAACAAAAAAATAAAAAGCAAAGCTAGAATAAATACGGCCAAAGGGCATAAATGCTAACTCTACAATATTCATAGCTCTTGCTGGTCTGATAAACAAAGGATCAGGAGGACCCACTTTCCTATGTTTTGCCATTTTAAAGACATCAGGTAACACATTCAAAGAGACAAGCTGATGTGCTAAAGAAGTTCAATATACATGAGAGGGTTGCTGATGACATATGGCTGCTTTTAGACACAACAAAAAAGAAAGATGACCAGCTGTGTGGATTGCAGAATGAAAGCTTGTGAAGCACATTTAAAGGAAAAGGAAAAGGAAAAAAAAAAAAAAAAAAAAAAAGATGTTCTAAGGAAGGGAAGAAGGATAGAAGAATGATTAATCAAGTAATATCAAGCAGTACTGTGGTAAAAAAAAAAAAATTCCATTGCATATGAAACAGAACAATGACAGAGAGCCAAAGTCTCCAGTCTTACAAGAAGAAAAACATTTTGTAATCTTTTGCAAAATAGTTTTTCACAAAAATTCCTCTCAAAAAATTAAAATGATGATTACAATGGTTTTGAAAATAGTGAGTATTCACATGGAAAAGAAGAGTGACAATGAACATTATCACTCCTCAAACTCAGTTTTGCTCTATTTCCCGGAACAAATGCAGGTTTCTGGTGTAAATGTTAACATAATACTACTGTCCCAATTTCCAGCAAAGCTATCATATATTTCAGGGATTTGATAAGTTAGCATAAACAGGCACTTTCTGTCTGATATTTCCATTTAGAATTTTTAGGTAGTGAGTGCCCTGAAAGCAGAATAAATAATAATAAGATGATCTGACATACAAATGTAGAAAAGAATCTATGGAGAAAATTTACAGTGAAAGAATGTCTGATGTGGATGGTAGTAAATTTAATGGTGTACTTTGTAGTAAGTAACTAATTAAAAACAAATTAAAAAAGAAAGTGTAAGAACGAGTGCTCCATAGGAAAATATTAAGGTAGCCAATAAGAGAACTGTGAAGTTAGCTGAAGTAACTGGAAACAGTTCTGTTGCAGTTGTGCATGACAGAATGAATTGCAGAAGAGAGAGACACTCAAAGTTAGACTTAAATTTTGCCCACAGATTGAAGAGAGGTATATTTGGTAGCTATAGAAAAGATGAATTGATATGAAAGATTTCAAAAATGCATCTTAGATAACAAGGAAGTACTGGAGAGAGGAACAGTGATATTGAAAAATAGTTTCCAGATCAGTCTTCAGGCATAAAGCACAATGCTTAGTAATAAAACCAAACATAATATTACTGCGATTTTCTTCTCCTAGGTATTGTATGTTATCTCCTAGATAGTCGGATATGAAATTCTATTTCCACCAAAGCCAGGGAGAGTTTTGCCATTATTATCTTCAGAATTTGATTTGGAGTGTTATTTAAGAAATAACTTTTTAGTAAACATAGAGAAACATTGCTTTAATCTTGAGAAATATAAAATCTGCATTAAATATTGAAGAGTATTATGTAATATTTTACAATGGTAGAAAAGGACTCAAAAGGCAACATAGAATGCATTTGTGGAATAAATTTTTATACCACAACAAAGACAAAAATTTGAGACACTAGTTGAAGACCCAAATCTGTAATGAAGTCAACACAGAAAATCTTTCAAACCACAAACCAATCAACATGGTGAAGAAAACTCAATAGTGATGAAAGCAAAAACAATAACAAAATAATAAAAACAACCCCCCAAAAAACAAACAAATAAAAAAGCCCCATCAGGCTATAAATGCTAAAGTAAAAAATCTACAGGGACAGTCCTAAAACGATGAGCAGAATTACAGTATAAGACAGACGTGATAATTCTAAATAGTTTTCCTCTTATTCAGAATTAATTATCTCAACAAGTTCTGCTTCATTAATCCCTTAAGAGAGAGCTAGAGCAAACAGGGGGTGAGAATAACTTACTTAATGCAAGCCAAGAAAATAATCAGTAGCACTTAAAATGATGTTCCTTTCATTAATATCAAGATGCAGATCTGGGCCCCTTTCAATGAAGTAATAGAATTAAACTTTTAGATAAGCCCTAGATTTTTCCTTTCTCCCAGATTTGAAACTTTACTTGCTGACAAGTTCATAAAAAACATTGGTTTATTCTAAAGATTGGCCCAATCAGCCAATTCTTAACCCTATATACCATTCTTAACCCTATGTAGTTACTTGTTTTGATTTAACATACTCCAAACCCCACAATTGCTATGAATTTCAGCTCCTAATATTTGACAGTTCTTCAATCTAGAGCATATACATCCCCAAGACCTTTTTCAGGTCCATCTAGACTGCTAGCTCTGGCTGAGGCAGAAGATAATCTCATGTCATATCTTTTCACTTAGCCTTTCCAGTTTGGAGTAGGAATTTGTGAGTCATATGGACACATTTAGGAATAGAACTAGCATCAAATATTAAATGGTGGTATCCACACAGAACAGTTACAGCTGTCTGTGAAAGTTCAGTCATCTCACTGACTACATTTTTTTCATGACTGGATAAACTGAAGAACCTCAGATTATGTGTTTGAAAAGTTCAGGACCACATAAGGATTTTCACAAATCTATTCCCAAACAATCTCAGTGCTCTGCCTTGCAATATACCCAGGAAATCACTTCCTACAGGGCTGATTTAATTGAATTCGAACCTCTATCTGGCCTGCCGAAGCTGCTTCCTTTTTGATTGCCATAAACCAAATTTTTACAGAAAACAGTTTTCAAATGCATCATGAAAGAATACAAGGTTCACAAAGTCATAAAGTTCAATTTCATTTTTTCTGCTCCATAGACAGGATTTACCATTGATAGGGAGAAAAAAAATATGTCCACTGTGAAGGATAATGAACAAGGAGCTGGTACTTTCATTCAGTAGCTGACTTCTCTTAGCTGGGATAAAGATCTACATAAATCAAGGATTCAAGGATACACAGAAGTAGGATTATATAATATGTAGACAAGAACAAACATGGCTATGAAAAGATTAGATCCCTTAAATGCCCAAGAAACTGATTTTTGTTCTCAATGATTTCAAAGAAAAGGAAGATTGAAGATTAATCAGACACGCAAAACTTCAGAAGAGGTAGAGTGTTAGATAATCCTCCATCTTGTAAAAGAATACATAACGTATTGTGGACTATTTAGTGAATTATCCCCTGTTGAATGTCTGGAACAGTTTTCTGAACCTCAGCAATACACTGAAAAGCTTAATGTGATGAGGAAAGCAACATGAATTTATGACAGCAAGGTCTTTCTTAATTAACTTGCTAGCGTTGTTAAATAATGTTATCACCAGAGCAGAGGAATGGAAATGCCATAGATATTATCTCTTTCAGTTTTATTACAGAGGCTTGATATAATTTCAGATTAAAGACTATCCAGTAGAAAAATATCTCATAAACAAGTAACAACAAGCAATGGTTAAGATGACTAGTGAGGAGACTCTTCTTACTTTCATATGTAATCAAGTTAAGCAACAATATCAGATAAAGCTAGAAATACAAAGGATTTATGCACTGTTAAGCATGAAAGGTATGCTAGAGAGCCAACCTACTACCCTACAAAGGCAACAGAACATCTCTGCGGACTTCAGTGGGAACCAGACAGTAAATTTATTAGGCTTTACTGATTAATATACAAGGCCCTTTCTTTTTTTCTTAAAAAGCAGATGCTGTTAGTATATTGTGCAAAAATGGTGCAGAAATATGTAATTATTTTTTTCTGAAACATCTTAATTTAATACATGACTAGGTATCAACAGGCACAAAACCATTTATCATTATATCCCTTGCCTTCACCTTACTGGACCAGAGTGTAACAGCCTTTGTTAGGGGTTTCTAATTTAATTCACAATTCTTCATCTTCTGCTGCTTTGTAAATCTCAGTCTCATCTTCTGCTTCTGATTTAATGTAGAGCTACTGTGCACCCACCAGGCTAAATAAAATCAACAGAGTTTAATGCCTTATGTTGTATTTTTCATTTTAATACACGGGTAGAGTAGACAGGGCTAATTAGATTGCAAATGTTATACTAAATACTCTAAAGTCTAAAGACTATAGGCACAAGTAAAGTCACAAGTACAGAGATTAAAAACTATTCTGCATTTAATGTGAATTAGGTATCAGTAGTGCAAAACTGCAATACATCTATCATTAAATAGAATCTATGCTACTCAGAACTGCTTTCTTCAGCATTCAAATTTAATCCAGGAGAATGATACAAATGACTTGGAAAACCAATGTAATGATTTAATCTGTGTCATATTAGAAACTAAAAGTTAGAATTTTTTTTAAAACACACTTTGTGTCATGTCCTAGCAGTAATACTCTCAGTACTATTGCACAGCACTTCCTTCCATGTGAGAACCCTTTGAGTTTCATCGGGTTACGTAGAGAAAAAAACAATCAGTTCAAGGAAGGTTTGGCTCTAAGTCTGGCTCATAGACAGAGGACCAGAGAGAGAACTCTGTTTTGGTATTCTTTAAGTAGGAGACTTTGAATTTCCCTTTTACCTAAGCTACATCTGCTGAGCTGGTTTATTACAAAAGAAATGGGAACTACGGCAATACATAGCTCCAAGAGTCTCCCATTCATACCATAAATATGTGAGGCCATGGCTCTGGGCAAGCTTTTCAGCACATTCAGTGGCAGGATTTGATAGAATGCAACAGCCAGCTCTTATTGCACCTCTTAATTTGCTTGCTGGAACTTGGCAATTTACCTTTCAAGAGCCACAGACCAAGTGGATATCTGTTTGGCAAGCACAAAAGTTCTTTTCAGGGATCTAGTGAAAGGGTAAGGTATGGTCTGCAGCTTAATGAAGTTATAAACTAGTGACATATCTTGCCAGAAAATATTCATGACCTACTAAAAGGAAAGAAAACTAGTCATCGCAAAATAAGGAGTTATGCTTTAATGTTTAACATACATAATTTAATTTGTACTTAGCTGGTTATATATATACATTGAATTTGCAAAGCAAAAGCAACATCTGCAATAACTTCTGTAGTAAAGAGACATCATGTTAATAACAAAACCCTGAAATGCCCACAGTTAAGGCCAGATTTGATGAGTTCAAATTCTGGCAAACCTTGTAAGACTTCTAGGTGCAGCATTACAATCGCTGTTTTCATGTGGCAGCTAGGTGAAACTGCTGTGGCTTATGCTAAGTCTCACATTAAGGCTGAACTCAAAACCTCAAAGACAAACCCTGAGTTGTGAATTTACACAGATTTACAAACATTTCAAAAAGAAAATTCTGCAATGGAAAACTTTTGCTTGATTCCTAAAAGGATATCCACTTTCTAATGGATCATGTTTTGTTGCCGTCCCAGAGAGAGCAGGAGAAAAGTATGTATAGTCATCTTCTTCCCAAAAAGTTGTCTCCTTGATTTCAAGCTCTGCACAAGCTGGTTATGTCTACAGTGACAACCTGTGCACAGGATTTTGAAATTCCTGAGAAAGGCAAGAGCTAGTGCTTTGCCTCTTTGATGAGAATAGAATTTGGCCAGATATTAACAGGTTATGGGAAGTAAGCAGGTTATATCAGTAGCCAGTACGGAATTATCAAACTAGTGGTCATTTTTGCGAGGATTAGAGAAGTGATGAGGTTTAAATCTTTGGAGTGGGCTTGGAGGGCACTGAACTGAAATTGACTTGGACAAGGGACAACAGAACACAGGCCTAACAGGAATTAAGGTCTCCAAGAATGTCTGACTTGAAAGCATTTATTAATGTATCTGACTCTCTAATGTATGGTACAAGTATGATCACATTTAAGTTTCATCAGTCTGTGAAAAACAGCTCAGGTATATGGAGTGAGAGGGTAAACAAGTATGCAGAAAAGGAATTCTGCAAGTTGCTTTTAAGGTAGGGAATGAAGAGGATGTTAGTGCAGCAAGACAGAGTTCATTTTGGAATAGGATTTAGCAAGACATGTTGGTGCAGGGAAGTTAACACCAGGGAAGGTCTTTTACTACAGGCTGGCTGGGGAGTGGGCAAGGTCTCTCAAATAGGATGTGTGGGTGCTGGGAAAGTGAGGGGCAGGAGGGACTGAGGCCTGTGAGATAAGTGGCAGGCTGTAAGTAGGGCTGGGGAGTGGAACCGAGCACAACACACCAATTTCCAAGGGCTTGAAAAAGAAGCAGCATAAAACACATATATACACACACACAAGTATGTATATACATACTTAGGAAATAGTAGGTAGTAACAACCATCATAGATCTGTAACATTTTACAAGCATTTGTAGAAAAAGTTAAGAGAATGTATAATATTTTCACATGACAAGGCTTTGATCCAATGTGCTTCCCTCAAAAGGGTGTACTGTTTTGCTGTGTGATAGGTGCCTGAGCTGCTTTTCATTTAGTTTTATTTAAGAGATGTGTGATCATGGCACAAAGGTACATGGTAGAGTGGTGGGACTCAGTGGGTCAGGTTGATGGTTGGACTTGGTAATAATATTGAAGATTTTTCCAACCTAGATTACACTGTGATTCTAATTTGAATAGAAGTATTCAGTGCCACCACGGAAACTTTTCAGCATCCAAAGATGAAGGCAAGTATGTCACGAGACAACAGGAGTTAGGCTGTTAATTTACCTGATTTCAGTAATAGTTATGCATACAATGTATTTAATTGCTTTTGAGAAATTGTGAAGGTGTTAATTAGCATTTGTATTTACAATTAAATATGTTTAAAGTCTGATCTTATCAAAGCCTGTTGATTCTTTCACATACATTGGATTACCGCCATCTTGCTGAACAACCAGTGCACAACTATCTGCTATTACAAAGCAAGACTAACATGTGTCAGTGTTCTGGGAGCCTGTGGAGTCCCCATAAACCCTTAGGAGATTAGATGACCTAAAATGAAAGCCAAGTAATTTACTTGATCTTTTACTGCCTGCTTCTTCTGGGTAGCCTTTTAATAAAATCTTCTTAAAATCAATAAAATATATTTGTAACAGAGTACCACACTCCTACCAACAATCTGTGAGCTGGTACATACACTTCGCGGCTTATAAACTGACACACTGTAATAGCTGCACAGTTTTTAGCAGCTGTCTCTCACACCATGTGTCCTGCCCAAGTGGAGACTGAGATTCAGACATAGTGTTCAAAACAGGAATTATTCTGTAATTTTCAGATTAGATGGCAACTGTATAATCGTTAATTTCCTAAAATCAAGCAGGGAGAAACAAACTGAGATCTTCCTTATTGCAAAGGAGACATATCACCCACAGGTGAACAGAATTCTGAAGGTGAGTACAAGATATGAACCTCCATAGTAAACACATACACTGATAGTATGCTCCTGCCCACGACAATTTTTGAAGTGGATGTGGGATTTCCACAGTGAAAAGCAGGTGAATCAGCTCACCCATCCTTATACATGATTTTAAATGCATTTATTAAAATTTTATGAATCTGAAATCTAACTAGATGTTTTATGAATTAATTTTCTATGCTAGTTTTAACTGAATGAGATAAATATATCCTCTCCTGCAAACTGAAGACAGAACTCTTACAACCTAACTTGCTACCTTCCATTCATTCCATGTAGCAACGATGGCATCCTTTTCCAATTATTGTTTTGGCTTTGAAAGGTTCATATTTTGCATGTTTGCAGATTCATTAGAGGCATGTTCGTGACTAAGTCTGTTGACAAGACAGGAGGTCACTTGTCCCAAACTGAAGTCACAGAAAGCTACCACAGACCTTGTTCTGTGATACAGAAGCTATCAAGTCAAATATGGTTATCTACTGCATTCTGTAGTTCTAATTTCTAATGCCTGTATCGTAGATGGGGGTGAAAAAGGAAGTTTGGCCTTTATTCATAAACAATATAAAATGGTGCAATTTGCATCTCTTAAATAATGCAGGAACAAAAGTTTTGAGTAAACTTAATCTATATGCTGTTTTCTTGGCTTTCCAGATACAGTTGGAATTGGCTCATCTAGTTATTGGAAGAATTGATTCTTAGTATATCACTTGATTTGCATAACATACCTGCTTTTTACAAACAATAATTTCTTTATCAAAATGTTGGCTTTTTTTTAATTAAAAAAAAAAAAAAAAAAAACAAAACCTGAGTTCCTTCCGCTTTTTTGCTAGTATATAGTGGCAAAGTTGGCAGATCTCCTTCACAGAATTTTGAATTTTCAGATGGTACTGGAATTCAGAAGGAAGTTTCTAGTGCTCCATAGCACTACAAAAGGCTTGTATTATATTAATCTGCTAGCTTGTAAATCAGCTTACCCATAAATAAGAGTAAAGAATCACAATATCTTAAAATAATATTTTTGCATATTTAGAATACTTTTCAGACATGGGTCTCAGAATGCTTCATGATTGCTAGGAAATGCAATCAAGTAAAACACCACCACTCCTTGGAAAACAATAGGAAAAAAGAAGTTATCCATTTTTGGGGTGGAGAAATAGAGGCCTAGAAACACCTAGTGCCTGACCAAAGGCATAGAAGAATAAAAATGCAGAGTTTGCAACAGTGTCCAGAGGTGATCTTACAGAACATAACAGTAGATTTCTGCATCAAGACATCTAAAATAGCAATTGGATTTTTAAAAGCACAGGAATAGTGGTCAAACTCTAAGTTTCCTAAGGAAAGCAATGAAGATATATGAATGAATGAAGATATTTCTACTACAGAATACAGTACTTGTATTTCTGTTGAGCATAAAACAATTCCTGGAACAATCAAACAAATAGAAAGAATTAGGGCACTTTGGAAGGAGGGACATTATGGCTGATTTTCAAATAAGTTTTTATGTTTAGGGGTGCTAATCCCATCAAAACAAAACACGAAATGGGTGCCAAACTCCCTGGGGCTTCATTGAAATTCTCATCTCATATCACTATAATTTATTATATGAGCACAAATTAGATTTAAAATGGAATTTACTTCTACTGCATATGTATGTTCATTTTTTCCTGCTTTCATTGTTCATTGCATTTTTTTTAACACACCTTTTATTGAGTGATTTACAGTGACAAAACAGCAGCGAAAGAGAAAACACACTTCCTAACATACCCCTCCAAAATCCGAAATATTAAAAAGCAATTATAAACACTGGACCATAACATTGAACTGACACCATTTCTCTGCCACTTTAAACTAGCAAAGTATGTGGCCTTCTGTAGTTTTTTGTTTTTCAAGGTTATTCTCAGAAGCACCTGCATAGTAAATAAAGGTAAAAGTCAACAAAATAGACTCAGAAATCAGTGAATAAGGAGCTCTGCTTCCATATACGTTAGTGAACTTTTCTCCTGACAAACAGGCTATCACCGTATAATGGGCTTTTCCTGAAGTTTACTGCGGCACTGTTTATAATAACATTGCATCCAGCCTGCCTTGTTGGTACTTTTGCATTGCAGGGTAACAGTTCTGAGGTGGCAGCAAACAGCTTCCGTGCTTGTGTCAGGAGAAATAAAACTGTTATTATTTCATACACTTCAGAGGCCACACTCGAACTCAGCAGTTCCACAGAGCTGTTGTGAACAGAAAGCTCTGCTGTGGAACACCGGGCTGCCCCCTCAACAATAAACCATCTTCGCTCCCATCCGTGTTTGGCTTCATGCCAGTTGCCCATTTGCTTTACACCACCAATTTATATTCACTGAGATGGTGTAAGGTTCTAGAACAGCACTGATTATCAAATCTGCCTGCCAAACATATGAGCAGTAAAAGCTGGTCTTCCAGAGCCCTACATCTACCATCCAAGGGCCCAATCCTGTACGTTCAACCTGGAAATGGTACTGAGATTGGCTCAAGTCAATGGAGCCCTCGGCAACAGCAGACATTGCCAGTGGGATCATGTGGCTGAGGGACAAGGGTCTCTGCAGCCCAGCTCCCCTCCTCAGAATATGACAGGAGCACTTTTCAGCTACTTGACAGAGACACAAGCTCTGCCAGAGCTAGCTGAGAGAGCTTGAATCTTTTGTCGCATCTTCTGATTACTGTTTCATAATGAAACCATTCACCAGTTGATGCTATTTCTTCCAGTGTACAGGAAGCCATTTTTAAAGAGGCTTCAGAATGGTCATGCAGCAACTCACCCCTTGCTGATCCCAAACACCAAAAAGTCATACAAGCTCTTCTCCACTTACCCCTCCCCATGTCCAAAACAAATGCAAGATCAGAGATCAAAAAAAGTTAAAAATCAAGAAGCTTTAGAAAAGTTCTTGCAAACGAAACCCATCTGATTTTTATTTGTCTTTAACAGCTAAGAAACATGCAAGTCAAACTTCTGAACTTTATACTTACAAGGTCTAGGAATTTACTTCATTTTAAAACAAAGTTTAGATTCTTAGAGGGAAGAAAAGAGATGTTTACAATGGGGATGGGTCTTTGGAAGGACATCAAATGTCATGAGAGCAGTATCCAGGAGAACTGAAAACATCGTATTAACAATGGATTTTTCCAAATTAATTAGCCTTGCCCATTTTAATTTTTCTTTCACAATGCTTTAAGCTTGTGATCAGCCACAATGGGTTTTGTTCATAAGTTGCTTTGCATCTAAAAAGAATTAGAATATTTCATGCTTTCTTTTCCATGTGGTCATATATTCGTAATCCTAATTTGAATCCTTTAGTTTCATGTGCAATTAGTTTTCACTGGAGCCAATAAATGTAATCCATATGTAAGGAAAGCAGGATGGAGCTTTAATGAGTGGGAAGTAAATGTAACAATGAAATAGCAAATGAAGAGATTTTGCAGGAACAATACAGCTTTCTGGATGTGAAACAAACCTGGAGAGAAAAATACATCTACTTTTTTTTTTTTTTTTTTTTTTTGCTTAAGAGCTGTAATGTTGGGATCACCTAATGATTAGAAAAAGCAAATATGTGTTTCAATGCATTTCCTAGTCAAATTAATCATATCCCAATCCTAAAGTGAACTGTTTGAGAACAACTCTGCACATCCATAGTGGTATCTGCAAGATTACAGCCTTTATTGCTGACTATTTGTAAATAAGGATAAAAGTCAGCGTAGGCATCTTTTCAAATGCAACTTTAAAATACCATATGTCCTTATGCTTGTGTTATGTGACGAAACCTGACAGATCAAAGGACCAGATTTCCCACTCTACATTGATTATTTACTATCATTCATTTTCATGCATTTTAATATGTGGTATCTACATTTAGGTTCTTGAGAGCCAGAGAGATTTCAAGCTGCAATACTTGGATCCAGATTCTGAACTTCACATAGCTTGGGGATCTGGCATTTTGGTTCAGCTTTTCCTCTATGTAAACAACAGTGTATCTCAGATGAAGGCCACACTGTCTTCAAACATGCTCAATCTGTCTTACTCCTTTCCTCCTCTCCAATCTATTCACCTTTTCCCCTCAAAAAAGAAAAATAAAGCTAGAAATTCATGACAGATTTTGACTGCAGGCATCAATCCTTCAACTCACTGTGTAAGTCAGTGGAAGCACTTATGTTGTCACTCTAAACATAAACTAACAAAGTGACCCAACAGAGACAATAGAGCTTCTGATGCTTCTCCTTATTGGCCAGTCATAAATTCATAAAGGGTTGTATACTACCACCAGTATGTAAGTTTACTAGATAAACATCACCACCATCTTAATGACTTGTGTACACGTTGTAAACCAGGGAATCTTTATACAAAGAAATCAGATAAATCAAACACGAGCTGAGGCTTAGAGGAAAGCAATTAAAGCTTTAAGGTAAGGTTGCTGAGGAAAAGCCCTGTATCACATTATAGTGTATAATAGAAAGAAGTGTTAACATGGAGTACAGTATGTGAAATTAAATTAATTAGTAATATAAACCACTTCTAAAGCAGTATGTCCATTGACAGATAGATTAAACATAAGAGATAAATAACTTGTTCAAAGATCTCAACTCTTTTTTTTTAATCAAAGAAAAGAAATGAAAAAAGAAATTAAACTTCCTAAAAGACAGAGGTGATAAAAGCATAGCTAAAATAGATGTTTTAAAGCCAACTTGTTTGCCCCAGGCTAGTGATTGAAAAGAAAAGGCATGGCTAGACCATAAAAAACCTATTGGACCATATTTCATTTGCTATAGTATATTTAAATGTTTCACTGCACACCAATTTAAATCTAGTACCTTATAGGCTGGTAAAAAATACCTTAAGCTGCACTACTTTTGAGCAACTGTAAGGAATGTTTTCTTCTTCAAAACTCCATTTAGTAACCTCATATATCTTTTCTTCAGGTTAGTAATGTACTTGAAGTTACATGGCCTTACATTATTAGAAGTAGATTACTAGATTACAGAAGTTACATTACTATTCCTCACAAAAAACTACAGACCCTTCTTCCTTACGAAATAAACATGCATTCTTCTGTTAGGAAGAAGGACTATTAGCACAATACAAACTGGAACATGAAGAGTATAAGTACATGCACAAAAGCATGCTGCTTTCCCTGAACTCCAGGCACCATACCCCTACACCACATACAGCTTTCCCATCCTACTCCCCAACCTCCCCCAACCAGGAGCCGGAGTTTCATACATACACTTTCTGGCATCCAATAGCAAAGTTTAAGAAACCATTCAGTTAACTGCATACCAAATGGCTACCTGCCTATTAATCCTCATTGATTGCTCCTGTGTATCTCTGAGTTTTCCAAAGAACTTACTCCCATTCTACACTGCTGACAGTAGTTGGGAAAGCACTGTTGTCATTCTGATCTGACAGATGAAGGAACCTGAGACAAGTACTGCTTCCTGGAGATTATACTGATTAATATTTAATAATAATTATACTGTGATTGAACTAACTGGACATCTATTGCTTTTGAGGTCATCTGTTTTCCAGTTTTTTGAGATTCCAAAAGTTACCAGCATTTGACAGCTTCAGGCACACTTTTGGCATTCTGCTGTTCTGCACTACGCTTTAAGTATCTCAGGATCATGTCTGTGGCATCCAGTATGCAGAAGAGCTCAACCGCATCTGAATTAAACCTGTAAAAGTTATTGTGAATTTACAATCATATTCATACCAATTCTAATTTGGAACTCATTACCTGAAGGAGAGTTTTGTTTTGGGGAAAGTTAACTTTCATTTACTCATTTCCACAGTGATACAATTCTAGGTGTTAGCTATCATAAATACAATATGCTTTTAAATCTCCCTAAGGAAAATGTATTACATACCACTTCTGCAAAAAAGAGTGGGGCGGATGGAACATAAAGGTATGTATTCTAACTACACATCAAAACGCAATGTTTCTTCTACAGCCTCAACACTAGCATTATTGCTCCAATACAGATGGCTATAAGTTAGGGTTTGCATAACTTAGATTTGTTCGGGTACAACAGAAAAAGTGATAAAACATGTATTTTATAAACATGAGTGTAAAACTACTGTGCATCTTCCAGAACTTTTTACAATTCAGAGGTCAGTATGGTCAGTATGTTATGAAATGGGAAGTTAGTAACAAATTCAAGGTGATGAAAGAGGGGATGGTACGTACTTTGAATGAATAAACCATGCTGACTCTACAATGCAAAGGTTAGAAATATTTTGAGTAAGTTAGGTACGCAAATTAAAGCTGCCCTGAGGCAACTTAAGTGACTGGGTGATTTGCTATCACCACTAACTGCTAAAGCCTTGCTAAATTTGGCAACAGCACAGGAGTAGCCTTTCTGTATATGTGATAATACCTGTACTGAATTAACACTTGGAAACATTTTAGTTAATATGAGATGTGCTTTTCAAGGCAAATACTGACCTCATGGGCACTGCTACAAATATACAGTAACTTACTGCCAGCCCCCTCTCTTCCTAGTTCCTGAGAAAGAGTTCCTAAAATTTGTTCGTTAAGTTTATTACAGGCAGAGCAGATACACCTCTTGTAAGACAGCACTTCCTTTTGCTAAATCCCATTTTCTAGATTGATATTTAGTATGCAAAGTGTTTGCTCAACTCTGAATTATTTTGAAAAGTTTTAGCAAGAGTGATTCAGCCATTTCTGAAAATGAAATTAAAAAATATATTGGTATGCTGTTTCACACTATGTTTAATTGAGGAGTGCATGCTTTGGAACAGAAGCATAACATTTGGAGAAGAGATGGCCCTGCTCTCAGGGATGTGCCTTTTGCCATCTCTTTGAAAATCCACCCACATTTGGCCAAGCTATAAACCTTTGAATTTTCTCAATTAGCACTAGTTCAGTAAAGACATTTAAGAGTTTGTCAGCTAAATTCTTCAAAGACTCCATCTGTACTGAACATGCTCCAGCCTGCACATGCTGGCATCTGCATTAACCCCCCCCCCCCCCCACCCCCCCCACACACACACACACACACACACACACACACACACACACAGAGCATGTGCTGCTCTGGCTCCAAGCAGGACATACTCTGAACAGACCTTCTCTACTGATGTGGGCCTGACCACAGGTGCTGCACTTGCATCCTCCACATGTCACATCCATGTGGGAGGAAGGAGTGCTCTTGTTTTTCTGTAATTGCCAGTCACCTTCTCCCTGTACTCCAGCTCCTTTCCTTTACAATCCAAGTCCCTAAAATTCCCAGCTCAGTGCCAGTCTCCTCACTGAGCTAGCACTCTTATTTCTTGACACCTCAAGCAACATGACACAAAGTACATCTTTCTCCTTGAACAGTTTGGTGCCCTCTACATGTATTTCTGGAGTCTCCTCCACCCATGCTGCATATCAGAAGACTGCCCCAAGGGAACAGGTGGTAGAAGACAACAGTGCACTGTTTCAATGCCTGCCTATAATCTTATCTCAGGAACTTTGAAGCAGTCTGACAACAGTGTGTGGCAACCCTCTACATCACAAATGCAGTCTTACCATTTAGTATGTGTATCATGCTTTTCTCTTGCCACTGTTTATTTTTTTCAAATCTATTTTGTTTGAATTTTTCTTTGAGGCTTTAGCTGTTTTTCAAAGGCTCTGAACTGGACATTGCCTGTACTGCTATTCTTTGATTATCCATACATGCTGTATCCCAGGATCAGAAACTCAATATTTAAAATCTTAAGACTGGCTCTGTTTGTATAGATCTCAACTTTCTATTTTAAGAACATTGCTTTAAGATATACCTCATTAAATAACTAATGTAAATATGTAATGTGTTAAATAAGACCTCTTAACTGGGTCAAGTATCTTCTGTTGTACATATCTTCATACTTCTAATCTGTCTGGAAAATGTAGCTTGGTTGTGTAACAGAATAATTTTTGCAAACTGATAGAGCTTTTCTCTTTTTGTTTTCTGATCAACTGCTTGCTCGGGTTGACTCTGAACAAGAATTTGCTAACCCATGATATTCAGTAGCAGTCTGACTCTACAGGGCAGAGAAAATGCTAACTAATGTAAGCAGTCCGAGTAGTTAAGGTACTTCTCTGGTGAATAATTTTATGTCAGTACGAAGAATACTTCAAAAGTATAACACCAGAACTTGTCTCAAAGATACTGTTTGCATTACACTGCATTTCAAAAATTGTTAAGTGGCACTACTTAAAGCCCCCTTCCTTCAGTTGGACCAAAACAAGACAGCCCACAAACAGAGTTTTCTATAGATAGAAAGAAAATAGGAATCTAAAACATTTAACTGAACTACAGAATTCAAGGAAAACAATGAATTTCAAGTTTGGTGGATTGGTTTGGACTGGTTGCATGAGTAAAGTCATAACATTCTACCTTCTTCCATTTTTCTGATTTGTTTTCTGGTTTGAGCTTAAGGATTCTGGAAAAGTCTTTCTGACTTCTCTCCTGGAAGACTGGTTGCCTCTTAACATTAGGAAGGAATCCTTTAAAGTTTAATAAGAATGAAATGTTTATGACAAAACTGAAAATGTTGCTGCCGGATCAACTCATGAACTATAATACGGCAACACGCAGTGGAACAGTAACAGGCTCACATTTCAAACCTAGTGGGCTAGGCAAGCTGTCTAGATTTTTTTTCTCCGGAGCTGGTATGCTTACAAGACGGGGTCAAGAGTGTACATTAGAGTACACAAACAAAATCCAGCAAGCAGATTTCATAACTTTGTGGAAGAGAAGAAGGAAGAATTTTTACAAATAGAAAATTGGTTCTAAAAAGTGTTTGTAAAATCTTTGTATATAGTCTTTTTAATTAAAATATAAAAAGGTATAGTAGCAAAGCACTGTCATGTTCTGATAAAACTTTTTTTTTTTTTTAAACACATGAAATTCTCTGACAATTCTGGCTATCAGTGATTTTAAGACAGAAAGCCACCTTCACCAAAACATAAGGTCATTTTGTTTAGAACATAACTTTCTGACATTTGGAGAAATTGAACTGATTGATCTAGAAGTTGTTTTGAATATTGAATACTGTAAGAAAAGTAACAAACATTGTACACAACAAGCCTTGCTTTTTTAAAAGTGGAGTTTGTAATTCTTGCAATCTCTTCTTCAAATCTCTGCATGCAAGTCCTGAACTGTTATTGCGCCTCAGAAAAAAAAAAACAACAATTTCAAGAGACACAAAATGATACTAAGAAAAGACAAGGTCTGAGGGCCCATCTTCCTCACATTAAATTCAGTAGAAAATAAAAATAAACCCTATTGTTTATCCATTTGCTAAGACAAGGCTGCGAATGAGGTGTGGAAATTAAACTATATTCCCAAGCCTAAGGGTGGCTCCTTTAGGTCAGGGTTCTGGCGAGTCACTGTAGGAAATGCATGTTGTCATTTCTCATTGCAGTAAGCATTCTGTTGATAGGGGAGTTCTGTCTCCAGGACTGTCAATCTGGAAAATTTCACAGGCATTAGGAAAAAAAAAAAAAAAAAAAATCACAAAAATTAAACAAAACCAGAGACTGGGAAAAACATCAGTGTAGTGGATCTATTTAAAGGGGAATTTGGAACTGGACTTCTGTGACGTTTCCTGTACTTTAAATGCCATTCTTTTTCCACTCAATACATTAAAGGGACATGATCAAGGCTAAAGAACCTAAAATTAAACCTGCCAGCTGTGTTTTGATTTGTGAGTATTCACAGGTCATGCTGTCCCTGGACACTGCATTGTCTGATCAGCTCTCTAGGGTAAGCAAAATGCTGAAACTTAAGGGAGTTCTGATTCCCCTTCTGTATTTCAGTACAATCTTCACTCTCCTCAGAGTAAACCAGACAGGCAGAAAGATGACAATATACAAATAAGTGTCTCTGATCTGGGAAATAGCATGGCTTTGTTTTATAGTTACTGTTCATATTTCATCTTACATTTGGAATGTTAATAGATCTTAGAGTGTCACACAGGTAAAAATATATGAATATTCTCAAACATATTTGATTTTACATCTATCAACTGTGCAAGCTTTTATAACATCTGAAAATATCTAAACCTTCATTAACACTGCCAGTGGATGCTGGTTTTAGTGTTTGAAATTACTCATTAGTCTGCCAATTTTCCACCTAATAACTCATTTAATTACTGAAAAGTGGCTCTAGATAGTTTGCAATTGCACCATAAAACTTAGTACTAAAATTTCAAGGAGCAGTTTATCTAAGATGCATTCATCTGACCTCTAATTTCTGGATGGCGTAAACCTAACTAGTTTGTTTTCATAGGTCAAGCAATCATACATGGAACTGCATGTGTTTGTGATCTTTGAATGCACAAATCAGAGCTTTTAGTCAAAAAAAGCTCAAAATTAGAGGCAGTTTTGGACAGTTCAGCCTTATAAACCTGCCAGATGAGCTCTGCTTTTGTTAGAACAATCATCCAAATGAGTCAGTCAAAAAGACATGGGTGTGTTATTGCCCTGTAATTAAGAGTTGACAAAAATCTGTAATTTTCAAAATAATAATTGAAAACACATGTGGAAATGTTACATAAAAGCTACATTTAATAATGGCAAAATCCACCTTCTTTTCAAAGAGATACAGATTTTGAACTAAAGCCTCTAAGACAGCCAACTTTTTTTTTTTTTTTAATAATTGTAGTGTTTTGAGCTTGGAATAGTGTATAACCCTGCTCAGGAAACCTTACAAAACATCAGTTCAGAAGAAGTGGCAACAGGACTTGATATCAACTCTCTCCCGTAATTCCAAGTTGGAAAAAGGATTGCACAGAACCAAAACAGATCCAGCTCTTCCTTCACTTGACCAGTTGTCTCACTGCAAGACATCATAGGATCCAAAGGCATCTATTTCAATTCTCTGAGTGCACTGTGACATGCAGTACTCATCCTCTAACCCCTTCCAACTCACCCTCAGTCTCTTATGCATCTATCTCCTTCTGTGCAGACAAAGTATCTTCATGACTATGAGTTGTTCAAGGGAATGCTTTATCAGAGAACAGAAAAGGAGCAAACAGGGATATATTGTGGACAAAGAAAAAAATTTTGAAAGTAACTGAAAGAATTTCTTTTGATTGCCTTTCCTATCCTGTCCTCCATTTAAATTTCAAAGGCAAAAATGATATTCAACTCAGTTGCTTAAAACATTTATACATCATGCATACTCAGAAAGATAAAAACTCCAAATTCTTAAATCAAGATGTACTTGGAAGAAAGAAAAAGCCATATCACCAAGAAAGAGATAATCCCTTTGTTACCATATGGCCATTTCTATGCCAGCGTTTGTCTCTTTGGAGCCCAGAGAAGAAGGTGGTCAGAGCCTACATGGCTCGTGAGTACTCAATCTGTATGCATTAAGATGATGCACAAAAGATTCTCTTACATTAAGAAAAAAAAATAGTCGCATTCTATGACAGCAAGGTTCACGGAAATCTATGACAACATCTAGAATTTGTACCTTAAACACTGATCAAGGAAACAAAGCTAAATCAAATCTAGGAAGTCCAGCATATTTGTATCACTTAAGCTGCATTATAGAAGATCTGTACAAAGGATAGCTCTTAGCTTTTTTTTTTTTGTCATTTTGTTTTAATTCTACAGCTCTACAATTTTTGTGACAGCAAATTTTCAATTAATGTGCAGTGATGATGCAAAATTACAAGCATAAATTAGGTCAACATTATGCTACATTCACACATTTACCAGGTACCAGAATACACTATTCTAGTGGCAACTACTCAGTCACCAGAGTGACATCACAGGCTTAATATGCTTAGAGCTGCTGCATCAAGTGAGAAGGCAAGTGTATCAGCATTGCATTAATAATATTTTGCTGTAATCATAAGCAAGCTTTGCTAGTATCTATTAGCCTGTCATTTAAAAAAAAGTGGTAGATGCAAATGTAAGAATGTTATTGATGTGATACATATTACAAGGCAACAGTGGTAAAGCAAGATCCAGCATTCTGCCATTCCATCCATTTACTTTATTTTTTTTTAAATCTCATTAGCAAATCTTATTTTTGCTCTGAATTGTATCAGCATATACATTATTTTATGCATTCACTTGTGCGCACATTTCTGTGCATAGACATAGTACAGCTCATATTTTCATATACGTGTATATTTTAACATACAAGCACATATGCTCCAGAGCTTTCCTTTTAGTGTTTTTCTTGAATCTTCACATGAATAATATCTAGCATCATGGACCTTGAACACTGATGACTCCGGTTAACGCTTTTATCCTTTGCTTGAAATTACAGGATCAGTCTAGCCAGAATTTATGAGAACCAGACCCCAGACCTCACATAGCTCACATATTAGACCATTAGGCATCTAACTACCTCTGAACAATTTCAATGCATTATCTTGCCTTCTCCCTGGGGCACAAACTTCACTCGCCCGTACTTTTAATATATTTTGTCTGCATGAAGCAGATCGAGTTATTACATGCCAGCAGATCACAACTTACAGAAATCTCATTGCTCTACAGCAATGCAACTAATATCTCTCTGCTGCATGCTGAGATAGCACGGTAAAGAAATGGTCAATTGTGATATTTTCAGTAAATTAATTGATAATGTACTCAGCGCAGATTTGCTGTTTATGCTTACAGACAGGTTAATTAAATATTCCCCATCCTGAAATACATTTGTGAGTATGTATATATAAGCTGGTGTAACCCCATATGTATTCACATAGCCAAACAAGAATGTCAAATTGTTTAGAGCATTGCTACTGCAATTCACATAAATATATTGTCCTTCTGGCGTGAGAGGTTTTATACTCACTTTTCAAAGGCAACATAAAAACAGCACATTGTTGCGAAACATACATTTGCATTTTGACACTTAAGAGTTTTGTTTTGCTTTCTTTTTAAATTCTCCTAATGAAATCTAACATCAAGTAAGATTAGAAATCAATTGACCCATGAACTATCCTGAACCTTTTACCTGGGCTGTAAGGCCATTACATTCTTTTCTTTCATTTGTGGTTTGTTTTGTGGGCTTTTTTTTTTTTTTTTTTTTGCTGGTGCAAGGCTGAACAGGAAACAAGGGTGATCCTGTCTCCTCCCTAGAGGCTGTTCATCAGCTGGCTCAGCTTACAGCAGTAAAAAAAAACAAAACATCAGAAACATGCAAACATTCAGACCCTTGTATTTTTTCTAATACCTTATGATCATTGCTATAATACTAATATTAATAGCAGAGGACGGTTACTATTGTACAGGTTTTGGAATTTCTTTTCTGCAAAGTGATACGCACGTATTTTCCCACATTTAGTACCTGCCTTTATAACTAGTTCTATCTAATGAAGTAATTATGTTCTGGATTTGTTAAATGAGTTTCCTTTATAGCTTGCATTCTCAATGAAAAGAGCATTACTCATAATTCTGTATTTCAAAATTAAATTCATCGTTAAACAGAGAAGTGGAAAGCTTGTGCCTCCTTTCCAAAGCAGTTTGGAGCCCTATTCTGCTATTTGCTCAGTGTCTTCAGAGAGATGCTGAGCCCTAGAGTGCCTGCGAGAGAAAACAGAGACTCTCAGCACCTCAGAGAAGGCGCTTCATGCAGCACAGCATTGGACACTTAATTCCTGACTAAAACAAACTCCATCAAAAGGTCATCAGTCCTGGAGACTAAAACAGTTTTGATGAAGTCCAGTCTCCTACTCTGTTGACAAGTGTCTCAATTATTTTCAACAGCTCTTGGTGTCTACATTGGAAGAATGCAGAACAATCATCAGGCTGAGGTAACCATAGGTCCCACAGTGAGAATCTGCAGAACGTGCACACTGAACAGCACTTTAGACAGCTATTTTTTTTGCACCTGAGGTAGGAATAACTAATGATGTAACCAAGTTATCAGCTACACATTTTGACATACCAGCAGTGCATGAACTAATGCCTTGTAACTGCAATGCAAGAAGAAATGGCCCCTCAGGATAAATTCTTTGAAAGTCTATATGAGCAAAGCAATGAGATGTCTAGATGGAAATATCCAGAACTTTTAAAAAAGACTGGATGGGACTTAACCCTGCTGGATTTTCCTAAATGCTGTATGAATCAAATGAGGCAAAGCTTATCTGGCACTGATTGATTCTTTCAGTCTCTGCCAATCCACCTTAACATTCAGATTAATTTAAGATGCAGGCTGCAGAGAAGAAAATATCATACTCTTCTCTTTACACTGCTTTGCTCTTGAAGACAAAACTGCACATACCTCTCTGCACCATATATGCCATTACATATTAAGCCATCTCGGACGTCTTTGATTTCTCTTCAGCCATTTTCCTCCCCACCTCCACGCATAAAACCTCTCCCCCTTTCCTCACGAAGCTGCCAGACAGAGCCTTGGACATACACAGGCCTTTCAGAAACCCAGTTGACATCCTCTCCTACCAGAATAACGACCCTGGTACTTCTCCCTGGCTACCACTCACCCCACATGCTTTGAGGTACCCACTATCCAAAATTCCCACTTCTCCTAAAACTCCTGTGACCACTTGAGTCCCCTGAATACTTTGACTGTCCCTGACAGGAGATACCAAATTCCACCTATTACTTTTGCAGTTAAAGCTTGGCTAACACCACATTGATAAGAGGCAGAACTCTTGGTTTCTTGAAAGCAGGTAATAAAGAGAATCATTATTCTGAAGAACAGGCAACAACGAGATGCCCTCTTAAGGAGTTACGGGGCTCAATTTCTAAAAGGGAGTTAAATAGCTCTAGAACAGAGTCTCAGAAAACAAACAAAAAAATCCACCCTAAACTTTCATCAATGAAAGATAAAAATAAATGAAATTAAAGATAAAAACTCCTGCTATGATTCTGGGAAACACAGAACAAAATGTGCTAAATTCTGCAGCACTGTGGTGTTTTCACTCCAGCTTTTGAAAGAGGAAAGGGAGATTTAAGCTGGATGTCAGGGGGACGTTCTTTACAGAAAGAATGGTGAAGTACTGGAACAGGCTGCCCAGAGAGGTTGTGGATGCCCCGTCCCTGGAGGTGTTCAAGGCCAGACTGGATGAGACCCTGGGCAGCCTGGTGGCCCTGCATGTGGCAGGGGGATTAGAGACTCATGATCCTTGAGGTCCCTTCCAACCCTGGCCATTCTGTGATTCTGTGAGAGAATAGGCCTTTGCAATATTGTCTCCAGTATAGAGGAAAGTGTCAAAAGTTCAGTTAAAGTTGACTAAACTCAATATTCTATACCAGCCAAAATAATGTTTGTAGAGTTGCACTTCACAGATTTGTCTAGTACTTAGATTTGTGTGAATTATTTCCAAGTTTCTTTACACAGATGTACAGCTAATGCTAACTACTGCCAGCTGATGAATCTGAACATACATTGTCTCTGTTGGCATTCATTTAAGCTTGGAAGCCTCACTGGACACCACAGAAAAGGACATAAATGAAGCAGATAAGGATACGCTCAGAATAAATGAGATTTCCATATTTGTTGCTTGATAATTAATTTCTACAATTTTCAGCGCTACCCCCACTGCTTAAGTTCCGCACTAGGGTGATGGCAGAGGACTGTGATAGATAGCAGCATCTGAGAGCTCCCTGAAACTTAACCTGGAAAGATTATTTCCCTTCTAGACCATGGCAAAAGAGACTATTACTCTGATTACAAGAAAATTAAATGAAGCCTCAAAGCTAACTCTCGGGACATGCTTCTAACTGCAGAAGGTTGCCTGCAATCTATTTACACTTACTTGAGGTCAGATTTACTGCCTTCTGGAAGCACGGGAATGAATCATATACCTGTGGTCATATTTATATAAGCAGCATACTCTTCCCAGATATAAAGCAGCTTTATAGACCTTTCATCTTCTCAAGATCCCAGTGCACATGACCCTCCATGTCAGGCCAATGCAGAACAAGAGAAGGGGGAAGAGTTGCGTGGGAGGCACATACCCTCTCACATAATGGCAGAGAGTCAGCGTTCCAGTTACGTCTTTGTAAGGGCCTTTTGATTGCTGGAGCCACATCTATGAAGAGCAGCCCAGCACAGCATCTTTGCTCTGCTCCACGATGTTTCAGGGCCCAGGCTGGGGCTGACTGACAGATGCAGATTGGGCTGCTGAGGTCTGTCTGGCACAGGCAATCATAAAGCAGAAGAGAAATTGTGGGGCCCAAAAGAAAAGCTGCAAGTGCATGACTTGTTTGCTGAAAATACACAGGACAGTGTGAGAGAAGTCAGACAAGTGTCTCTTTCTCAGTGCACAAGACTTGGCAGGTCTGCTAAATGTAGAACTCGGCAGCCTATATAGCAGCCTCGCTATGCCATCCAAGTTCAGCTGATTATTCCCTGCAAGGCCCCAAAAAAAAAAAAAAAAAAAAAACCCACAACAGCAAAAAGAGGCAGTGAAGTCACAATGCTCTCCTTCCAGCTTCAATTTACTCTCCCATACCATATTTGGATTTTAATAGGACTCTCTGCAGGTACTATGGATTCTGATACATAATTGCAGAAAAGATTTTTTACATTTTAATTTATTATGTAAAAAGACAGCGTTATTTGCATTTGGAGACTTTCAAGGCAAGGCTGGATCAGGTCCTAGGCAATCTGATCTACAGGCAACCTGTGCCTGTCCCTGGTCATTGCAGGGATAGTATTCTAGATGACCTTTAAAGTACCCTTCCAATTCTAAGCATTCTGTGATTCCATAATTTACTGAAAGGTAAATAGGTCTATGACAGCAGCTTTGCAGATTACAACAATTATGCATTTACTTCAGTATTTTATTTGTTCATGCAGTGCATTTTCCTGAATAAGGGCAATTCACTATTTTTCCCAGCTGTTTACAAACCAAAGTTCTTGGGGGAAATTTGGAACTTTAGGACATTGTGTTCTACCTTAATACTAAGGCCCTTTTGAGCTAATGGGGTTGTTCAAATTAATTCCGCCCATCACTTTCACACTCATTATACAGCTAATAATAATCTGATTTTTTCAGAATTTTTGGTTTTCATAATAATTACAGAGAGTTGGTTTTGCACTATTTTTTTTTTTTTAAACTACTTTTTAAGTTCAGAATACATCCTAATGGGGTACTTCTGATAGGACTGAGGTAGGAGAATAACAGAATTCTCATGACTCATTCATAGTACTTTTCAGTTTCTGCCCAAAGTATTTCTTGCTTACTAGTGCAATGCACCTGTTTTGATGATCTACCCTTGGAGGTTAATGGAGCCTGTGAACTTCCAGATAGCAGTAGAAAAGAAGGCCATGTAGTCAGCAGACCTCTATATTGATAGCCTAATGAAAATTCCTATTGATCTCTTATCCCAAGCAATAATTAACACTCTTACATTATTTCTTATCACTTAATTTGTTTCCAATGTCACTTGGTTTACACAACACCATAGATTAATATCCAATTTCTTTTTTTTTTTTTTTTTTTACATTTCTGTATATTAACAATAAGTAATGCTGTAACAACTTTCATCAACTGCATGGAGGTAGTAGGAGAAAATTTAATACTTAAACCAATGTTTCTTTGGAGAAGAAATTTCCTTATGTTCTGCCGTGTCAATCTGACAGAAACATTGTTAATATTCTTCTTTCCCCCCCTCCCAATGTGGTACCTGAAAGTCAGTATGGTATTTCTTCTCATTAGTGCCTAAAAATCAGGCAACTATCTTTAATCATCCTTTATTCTCAGTTGTCTTAATATGAGACCCCCAATCAGGATACATTATCATACTCAGCACTGCACAAACCCATGTGAATACAAAGGCTAAAAAAAAAAAAAAAACAATTAAAAAAACAATCACAGGTGATCTGATTTTTTTTTGTTAGTATGTCCTGTGGTATTTCTATGGATTTTGTGAGAAACACAGGGATTTAGCTTTAAGGAAATAAGCCCACACCCCCAACATAACTTTCAAAACATTTTCCCACTTTACCTGACCAAGCAATTGTTATGGGATCACAGTCCACTATTACTTTTATCCATCACTTTGCAAACTCCACAAAACCCTTAGGCAAATATAAAGTATGAATGTTAATCAAAGTATCTTCACCAAGTTCTTGTTATCTATCTAGATTTCCTCCTGCAACTTCAGATGGGTTCCATCACGTTCACTCCTAGTTTCTGTGTTACGTTGTTGTGTATTTCGTGTGTGTGAGCTTTATTAAGGAGTGAGAGGTATCATCATCATAGAAATATCTGCATTTAAATGGTAGGTAAAATAATTCCTGCCATACTGCAGGAATCACGTTGATGATTGCTGCATTTAGGTATGTTCACAAGATTCACAATTTTATTGCTTTCCTTTTTAACGTACTTTTTGTGACAGGTCTAAAAAAAAAAAAAAAATCGCAAAAAAGCGCATCACTGGACCAGGATAATGCTTTGTTTGCTCCAGAAAATATCCATTATATATATATATAATATATAAAATGATGCAGTCTTTGATTGTGTGAATGTATATAGTTTTTCCTCCTCTCCACTGAAAGGATACAGGCTTCATTCATCACAAAGGATATGCATACAGAGTAAAGCTGAGAACAAGGAGAATATCTAGCATTCTCCAACCTCAAAGTCCTTCACTTAGCAACCCATGAAATGTCCTTTTAGCTTAGCTATTGTTTGCATGTGAGGTCACAACACTGTATCAGGCAAATCTGAAGTCATACTTATTTCTTGAACATGCAAAAATAATATTGTCATTCGTGACATAACTTTTCTATTGTTTCTCAATGGTATCATTAAAAGCTGCATTTTAACTTTATTTCAAACTTTTAGAGTTTAGGCTGTGAAAACAGAAAAGTTCTGTCTCAGTACATTCCTAATTTTGATCACTGCTTAAAAATAAAAACCAGAGCTATCTTGCCACTGCATATAGTATGCAACTAAAGTATAAATATTTCACCTGATATTTCTTACCCTACCTAACGGCTTAGAAACTACAAGACAAGTTACCTAAATACTTCCAGTGTCACGTTTCTATCTCAAGTTTTATGGCTCTAATACATACCACAATGGACACTCTACAACTTTCAATCCCTCTCTTCATCCAGAGGGACATGCACCTTAACTTCTCACAAGTAAAATTCTCCACTCAAAATAGTTATGTCTGTTGAACATATAATACATTAGATTTTTACAGAGGCCATTTTTGTTATATATGTTGATACAGTGATGATCCAGCCATTTATTATGAAGAGTTTCTCCATTGACTTACCATGTAAATATTTGAAAATTGAGTCCTGTTATAAATTTGTCAAGACTTCTTGCTATGCTATACCACTTACCCAAACCTTCATTTTTTTTCCCTGACACTGACTTGAAATCAAATTATGCTGGTAACCCTACTGGCCAGTGTCTGCACTGTGTCCTCTGTGCAAATAATTCAAAACCTTCTTTGATGTCTAGGTTTTTGTAGAACCACAAATGATACCAAGGGATGAGTTTAACAGTACTCACTACATTCACTGAGCTCTTTAAGAAATAGGGGCCCTGTGCTCAAATGCTTGCCTCACATACGCTACCCAGAATATTACTGACACATTTGCTGTTTGTCTCAGCCAAAAGAATTGAAGAGAATTTCAGCCGAGCAACTCGCAAGACAAGTTTGCTGCTGCACCCTGTGAAAAGGCTTGGATAATTCTTTCCTTTGAGCATTTCAGGGAATGTCAGTCTTCAGGCATCTCTGACAATCTTCAGAGGGCAATTTAATTAAAATATTTATCTGTCAAACCAAAAAATATGCCATACTCCAAGTCTAGACTCTCCATACTGAAAGCCTGTATCTGTTGGCTCCACCTCTCAAGGAAGGCTCTCCATTAGATTCTCTACTATTTGGATCAAGTCCTAAGTGTATATAAATGTCAAAAAAACACACAACATATTTTATTTGTAGAAGATATTCATGAGGAGTCACATCAGTAAACTACCCATTATCATTAATGGATCACACATGTGCCTATACACGTCAAACTTAGCCTGTGAACCAATGGACACCAATTCTGCAGTCCACCTATATTTGTTTTCATTGAGAAGTGAATAGGAACTCCTAAAGTTCTAAATAACTTCTAAACTGCTCTGGTCAACGCAAAGTGAAGTAATTCTGGTGAAAACAGTAAAAAAAAAAATCAGTGTAAGTGCTGTCCTTTTTTTTTTTTTTTTTTTTCCTCCTAGATCTGCAGTTCACACACCAAGCTTAATCCTTTTCATTTTCACCTTTGCAATGTCTGCACAGATATGTTTTGTTGTCTCCTAGCTTTTGCTAAAAGAAGAAAGTTAAAGTTTCAGTATAGGAAAGAGACCTCAACCAATGATGCATGTAAAATGCTGCTATGTTGATTGAGCAGCTGGTTTTTTTGGTACTTATCCCAGATGTTTCATCAGTACAGCAACACCTTATAATATAAGGACTCTGAAGATATTAGACCAATCCCACCTGGTCATATTCTTAGCCTGCAGAACTCAACCTTAAAGTACCTCTCATTACACAATGAGCTTTAATGATTTTATGACCTAACATTTTTCCTTCATATAATTTAAGCAAGGTGTGCAGGCAAACTACTAACATCTGTTATCAATACACTGTATTTAGAGCTTTGGATTTATCAGATATAGTTTCTATAACAGTACACATGGAGGCATTTTCATATTCTTATCTATCACTTGTACAGCTGTGAATCAGTTTCAGAGTAGTCTATAAGAAAAATAATTAAAAGGGAAGAATCATCTCCTGAACATAAACAAAAATATTCTATTTCTTTATTATACTATCAATTTTATTCCCATCTGCCTGGAAATTGTTTTACACAACTGAGATGAACAAAGGGAACACAAAACAAATCTAAATTCACATCCTAAACTGGTCAAGCACAATGATAGAGGATAGTGTTCCCAACCAAGGGAACCAAGGGGTCATGACCCCAATACAGGTCATGGCATTTATAAGCTGGGGTCATGAACCTAGCGGAAATTCAATTGCAGAACTGGGTTTTGCCACCGGAAGTCATGAGACCAAGAGACCAACTGAAAAGCTACTGATGTCATGTATAACAGTAAAATCATACTCTTGCTAGACCTCCTGCCTCTCTGATATCCATTCAACAGGTAAAAATCTAGATGTTTTGGAATCAATAAGCAGGAAGGTAAGGATTCCCAAGCATAGGATTAGTTACTGGTCTCAGCACACTGATGATGAGCTTTGATTTTGGAATCATTTAAAAAAAAGACTTGAAAAAAATATAATGGTTAGACCCTTTTGCATACCATACCTTCCCACCAGAAGTTCATTCACGTATCTACTGATTTCTATAATAAGATGCATAATCAATTTTCTGGTAATATTTTAAGTGCCTCAGAAAGTTGAGTGGAATCTTTAGATAAAGACTTTCACTCATGCTAACATTTTCAAAGGCTATTTAAAATGTGTTAAAAGAAAGTTTGCCACTTACAGGAAATTACCAGAACTATTTTAGTTTATTTAGTACAGGCATTACAGACACTGATTCAACCCCTACATCTACTCCCCAGCCTTCCAGAACAAAAAATAAAAATCTGATAGCTTGGGTAATTTCCATAAAAAAAATATAAGTACAAAATAGCATTCTAAGAAATAACCAAAAAGCATCATGTTCTCTTTAAAATGATATGGAACTTTTAAAATCTCACCCAAAATTGTTCTACATGGTTTGTTTTTGGAGATGTCCCCTTAGGATCAATCAGCATCAGAGGAAATCAAAGTATTCCCATTTCAGGAAGACGTCACAAAAATTCTTAAGGTATGAGCATAGAGAAGACACGGTGACTGTAAGTTACTTAGGTAATTCCCTGATTCCAGGAGCTACAACCTCAGTTTGAACAGCATAAACTGGAGGACTCTCAAAACTGCCGCAGACTGGCTGGTAGTCTCAATAAGTTTAGACAGAAGTCAATGGAGACTGTGCTCTGAATATGGCCTGATGCGTCTATCTCCAATTTAGGTATTTTAACAAACCTTAGCATTAATTGTCCACAAGAGAGCGGCTCTTGCAGTGTGGAGTGCCCACTTTCTTTTAAGGGTAAGTTTGAAGTAGACTCAAAAATGCATCCAAAAATTTTGTAGAAGTACCCATGCGTGTGTAAGTTACTGTGCCTAGTAAGGAAGCCAGCACTGCTATCCAACCTCTGCAGATACTGATTCCAACAGTTAAATCCAGTAAAGATGGAAATCAACACTTTAAAGATGCCTTTCATGGTATTCAGAAAATGCAGCTCATGAATTCCACTGCACAGAAGTAGGGGCCTAGTCCTAACTTGCCAGCATAAAGAGTCAGTGCTCTTAAGTCTACATGCTACTTATGCTATAAATACTAGGTAAGCATACTGGCAAAATGGGCATTCAATGAACTATGTAACTTGCACCAACTAAAGACATTCTCCTCACATTTTCCTGTGCACAGAGGCAAAAAGCAGTGAGTTTTTAAATCGGATCAGGGGGAATCACCAAGACAGGCTGCCCAGAGTTGCTGCAGCTTGCAGGCAGAGGGTAGGGATCCAAAGAATGCTGTGACAGCAGCACAGTGAAGTGAAAAAGCCTCTTTCCAAAAAATAAGGGGCAAAGCAGTAGTCAGATTTGCCAATAGGATACTTCCACATTCATAAAAACAACACACACTTATAAGCTATAACAAAGCATATACCAGCTTAATTTTTATTCTTTCCTAGATGTCTACCCCTATACTTACAGCACTGAGATTCATAAATGATAAAGACAGAAGATCTCACTCATCTGCACATATTTATTAACACAAGGATTTTACCTTGGGCTATTGGCTGAAAACCTGTTCAGTAATTTTTATTCATGACAGATTCTTATGACCACAGCACTCTGCTCACTGATTTAGTTTCAGGGTGTCTACACAATTAACTCTTCCTCACTACACATCAGTGGCAGGTTATTAGGAAAAACATAACATATGTGGATGCTTTTAATTTCACTACAATACACAAACCTATACAAACCATGTCCAATAAAAGCAACACCAATTGATATTTTAGTTCCACACTGCATCGAGATCTTACACAGGGCTGCACCAAAGAGAAATAGAATTTCATCACTAAAGCAACTATATACCTCAAGCCTATTCCCAGCAGACTACACCCACAGTTAGAACTGAAAAAGAAATCAAAATAAATCTGAATGATGATGCACAAGAAAGGGGGTGCAAGAAAACAAGATGATGTTTGTCATATTAAGTATTTATATGTGCTCACTACAGCTACATCATAGTGCAGCAGTCTGCTGCAAGGACAGCCAAGTTTTCCAAAGATTTTGATGGAAACTCAGAGATCCCTAAACCTCTGAGATCACACCACCTACACAGCCTAGATTTCTCAGTGTTCAAGGTGACATTGATATGTGCCTGACAAATGTCATATTCCATAGACATGAAATCTAGTAATTAGATCTAAAACTGAAAGGTCATTTTCTTTTCATTGTTCTCCCTTCTCCCAAGGGCAGGAGCTTTGACCAATGCTGCAAACACATCCAAGCCCCAGCATCCTGCAATGTCACTGTTTTGCAATTCTTAAAGACTTCCTATTCTAAAAGTTATTTTAAACTGAAAAGACTAAGGTAGATATGGATGAGACAGCTCCAGTGTTCCAATTCCATGTATGTGAACAGGCTATTCTCTAAAAACAGAGAAAAACAAGCTTATTTTACCCTCCTACACTTTAAAGGAATCACAAAAACACTTGCCACTTTGACAAATGACCTCTGATGAATCCTGTTGCAAGAGTTTAAGTTCTTAAAAGCCAGGTCAAAAAAATTCAACATCTTAAATTGCTGACAAAAGTGAGTGAAAGCTCAAAGTGAAAAACTAGGTGGGCAAACGTTTGTAACTCATATCCGACAACTTCTTGTTCCCTGGAAGAACATAGCTTCTTAAAATACTCCAATAAGATTCAGTTTCTGGGAAAGAACACAGTAAACAAATAGAAGTTTAAAGACAGCACACGAAAGCCAGAATTATTCAATGGAAGACTCTCCTAGCAGCCAAGTTCTGCATTTTAAGATGTTCTCATTCAATAAAGCACAAGAGAATACAGTATAACAAATAGATTTTCATCTCTGCCACTGATCATTACATTATTTTCTACATTCATTGAAATACTAATATAATACTACAGAACTTCTCATCTTACACACAGTGCCATAACATCTTTCAAACATTTAATAACGAATGGCTAAAGTAGAAATAAGAGGAGTTACTTACTATGTAATACTGCATGCAGAAGTTTATGCTAAGATCAGTGTAATTTGTGAACCTGACAACACACAGTAAAGTTAGACTTTAAAAAGTCTGTTACACAACTTTGTTGTCATCACATGTGGCCTTCACACCACAAACATTTACAGGCCATAAGAGAAAACTGTTAGTTCATGTTACAGCCTCACTTCCACCAATTTTGCATTTAATCTGAGTTTACAATAGCATAAATTTCACCCATACCAGACTCAGTGTACAATTTTTTTACATACCCACCATAAAAAGCTTTTTCTTGTAATAATGCACTACCATGAGAAAATACTGTATAACTAATACTCATAAGATCTTTGATGTTCTTATTGCATACAGTAGTAAATACAGATTGCAACATGATGTAAAGTATAACATTGACATTGACTATAACACTAACAGAAGAGCAGCAAGGTCCCAGGCTACAACAAATAAGGACCCACTCAGGTACGACTGCAGTAGGCATAAAAATACAGGAAAGAAGCTGCTTACCTTCCAAAGGCCTGAAAGGTTCACAGACAAGCTGGGATCTCCAGATGAAACCCCCTCACCTCCACTGCCAACCCTTAAATGAGGTCTGGGAAGGGGTGGATCCTGATTCTACTCCTTCTGGCTACTCAAGTGGATTGCTGGCACCTGAGCTCCCCAGGGTTGGCCATGCCTTCCCACCAAGAGGTCAAACGTTATTTCAAGCCATGACTTAGCATTTCCACAATAGAGATAAAACATACTGCAAACAGCCTTTAAGTTTACATGATATTTACCTAAACAAGTCAAATTCTTTATCAGACTCTATTAGAGGACATAGTATTGTTGAGGACATCATATGTGCACACAGTCACTTGCATAGGCAGTAGAATAGCATATGCAAATTATATTTTTCTTCTGTGGTTTGTACATTTAATATTAATCTCTTTCATATGTAAGTGAATATGTACAAAAAATCAGCTTGCGCATTCACATTCAGAACACTCATGCCAGCCTCTGCTATATTGCTACTCTTTCTTAACATTAAAACAGCCTAGTGGAACCAGAAAGCATACAGACTTACTCAGTTGGAGTTAAACAAAAAACCCAAGTCTGATCAGAACACTGTTGCTTCCTGACCCCTCTAGCTACCTCTAATCTATAGCAGAGCCAATGTAGAAAACAACATCTGTATCGAGGTGCCATTGCCAGACATTTTGTGGTCTTTCTACTGCATTCTACTACTCTACTAGCTAAGAATCTGACTCGTACAGCCACAATATATGAAGGAGATCCATCACAATTTGTAGCTGTTGTATCCTTAAAAATAAATTTTGATGAACCAGCCCCAGTTCTAGACACTTAGATACCATTTCAAATCACTGTGTGCACTGTTTATACTACTGTGCTGTTATAATGATAGAAAGAGCTACAGCTAACACAACTAAAGGGAGGCAACACTTGCACAAAATCAACTGTTCCAGTTTAGTTGTTGTATATCTACTCCCTGCATTGATTCATTTTCTACTTCAGGGGTCAAGACCTGTTTGCTTGTCTACATGACTAACCACAGTAACTCCAGCAGGTGTAGGAGAATGAACTGAGTAGAACTTGTCCTTAAAGTGGAACATAAAGCTATTTTTAAACAGTTCAGAACAAAAGAGGCAGAGTACCATGGTAAAGGCAAGGGAACCCTTTCTAACAAACAGAATTTTCCTCTTCTGCTGCCAGAGGAATAGATGGTCTTGATGATGTGGCTATTGTGGAGAACATAGTATGTGTCTGGTAGCTACTGACTGGGGTAGTCAGCAAGCTATAGCTAAAGTAGTGCATCCAGTTTCAGTCCTCCTCTGACACTGGACAGGAACAGCTATTCATAAATTCTTGGAAAACTATTATGTTCATTAAATGGTGGGAGGGCTCAGAGTCTATTTTTTTCAAGAACAGTTGTTTGATCTGCAAATTGATTATGGCAAAAAATGAAAAAAGAGGTATTCAAGAGGTTCAGAATAATCATATTAGAAAGGAGGTATTCTAGTCAAAATGTTCCTTTTAAAAACTCAAGTGTCTTGAATTTTGGATTACTTGGTTAAATACACATGTAGGTGAATTAGCAGCAGCAGCAGTCATGCTGCAGAGAATAAAATGTAATGTATTAGACAGCATCAGTCTCTGAACCCTCCAAACACCAAAAGAAAATGCATATATCACAGGGCCACTGAGATAAAGTAACGCTCAACCCTAGAGGGCACAGATTTCGTCTTTATGTAAATCAGTGCCTGTCACTGCATGCATGATTCACTGCTCAGAGTGTACTCTTCTGTGACGAATGAGTCCCGCTTAATTTGGCAGTGATTATGCGGGTTGCTGGCCCTCTAAACCCCTTTGAACTTGTAATTGCTGCTGGTTTAAATAATGAACATTAAGGGGAGGTGGATTCATAAAACTGTGGATAATTACAATTTTTTTCTTTTTTCCTTTGTTTTTTTTTTTTTTTTTTTTTTTTTTTTTTTTTTAATGGAAATAAAAGGCTTCTGAGGCCACCAATAACTGTATCATACTAGGCTGTTACCGAAATAAAACTGCAGTCTTGCTCAGTCTCAAGCAAGGAATGGGAATGGAAGGGAAAAGAAGAAAAAAAGGGATGGAGAGGGAGATCAGAATGGCTTGGACGCTAGTAGAAAAGGAGGAGCAATGGCATTCATGAATATTCATAGCTAGTCACATCTGTAGCACGCTAGCTTTCCACCTCTTTTTTCTTTGCAGTTCAACATGGACAAGAAGTGCTAACAAAAGAAGGTGATTGTGCAGTTCTATCAGGCTCCAGGTTTAATCTTTCCAGAAGAAAAAGGGTGAACTTTTTTTTTTCAAGGACTTCTGTTTTTCCAAAACTGCAAACGTCTTTAACCAGAGGAAATGTTCCCTCTCCCTCCCCCCACCCATGCTGCTTTTTAAAAATTATATTCTTGTAATTATGAATGTGATTCTGAGGGAATCAGTTGCCAAGGAAGCATGATGTGTAACATGCAGCAAATTTGTTCCTCCTCCCCTTTATGAGCACTTTACTAAATTCTCCAATATTCTTTGATCCAGTAAAATTTTGATTTGTGTGTGTAATGTATTGAAAAAAACAATGACAACAAAAATTGTTATTGAGGAGGGGACAGAAACAAAAGTCAGCCAAGTCAGGCAGCTACTACCCAGAAACAACAAAGAATGAATGATAAATTTAGCAGTCTCATGTTCAATTTTCAAACAACACAGCAGAGATTTATAGCTTTGCTGCTCCCATGATAAACGAAGCAGCACACAGAAACCGCGTCTGTTTTTGATTTTGTTATTTCTTTTTTGTTCTTTGCCTATTTGCAGTTTTCTTTTTTTTAATTTTTTTTTTCTTATTAAATTCTAAATTTTCTTTATCCTGGTGTGAGATGAATATCAAAGGCCTAGTGCTGTTAGTAAGCCTCCAGCATACAACAGCAGCTCAATGGGATGCTATTAGAACCTGCGTCACAACGTGGCAGACTGTGATTAACAGCAACTGTATCAACGATCGCAACTTCTCAACAACGCCCTCCAGCAGCTCTAAAGGGGCCATATGAAAAAGAAGAAAAAAAGTCTGTAAGAACCAGCTACCAAAGGTTCAACTTGGCACGTGATTAGGTTATGTCAAAACTGTGTAGCTGCTTTGAGCCAGAACATAGCAGAGGTATTTATTTAGAAGCACACTTCCAAATACAAAGATCAGTGTTTTAGTTTGCAAGACCCAATCCTGTGAAGAGAAGTGTGAGGGAGAGTTGAATACCAAAAAGACCTGGACTGATGTCAGTGGCATAATCAAAGTTCCCTCCAAATGAAGTAGAAGAGAATTTTTCTCAGTACTTCTCAAAAATTTCTAAGAAAACTGCAAGGCCGCTACATGAAAGAAAGCAGGTTTAATATCAGAACAAGTGTAATTGATATCCCTGTTCTCTTTGTTTTCTCTTATTATAGCTTAGTTACTTAGGTCCATGCACTAAGAAAAGTGAAAGTTATTAAAATGTAACATTCCATATCAGAAAATTTTCTAATTAACGTGCTCAAGGAGTCACATAACCCAAAATTACAGTGTTATAGCTGTGTCTCATGAGTATATGGCTAGGTCCAAAAAGAGAGTGTAGATGCATCCATGGGTCTTAAACATTTGTCTGGATAGAAACATTCAACTCACACATTCTTGAAACTTCTGCCTAACATGAGCTTTGAGGATATACGGATTGTTATACTTGCACTATTTCCTGCTCCCATCAGTGCTGACCTTCACCTGGCTCAGTAGCCTGGCCTCACAGTGCTTCCGCCTGTTCCACTGACGTGGCTGATAGAGAAGATCTTGTTTTGTTAAAAACAAGACAAACACGTGGTAAGATGATTTTAAAATATTTAACATTGTCTGCTCCTTTTCACAAAACTTATCTGCTTCTAAGCAGTTTTCATTTCTGTTAGCAGCATTAAAAAAAAAAAAAAAAGGTGATCATTCTACCATCTACTGTTGCTAAGATAGAAGAGAGGGAACATTCATCTACAGATGTAAATGACACTAGTAATCTCAGTCACAGTTAGGGTGTTGGCGTAGTTTTTTTACTGAAAAATGATATGCAACCCACTGTTTTAAATGCATGTATTAGAATCAGCATTGCAGCAGATTTAGTCCATATCTCAGTGAGAAAAGCATTAGAAGAGTAAGACCTGAAAGGCTTGTGGTATTGTATGAGAAAAATGATTATGCAGGTGAACTAACTAACTAACTAAATAAATAAATAAATAAATCAAACAGATAAAATGGAATAACTCTGTAAATTGGCTGAAAAGTTTAAGAGTAAATAGGAGTGCTGTGGAACATTTGTGTGTTATACTGTCTTTCCTCAAGTCTTAGAATGACATAGTCCAAGGGCTCTGTCGATGGGCAGTTGTCTTTACCTAATGCTCCTTTTCTCACTAATGGTCACAGTTCTGCTGAGTGACCAGGAGTTTCACAGTGTATCAAAGTCTGGGGGTAAAGGAGTGTACACACAATACTGAAAGTCACCTTAGACACCTTCTAAGCTATAAATAAAAAAATAATTAATCTTAACTATCTTAGAAAATAGAAGCAGTTTTTTATTTCTTTCTCAAAAATGCAGATCGTGCACAAGAAAGCACTGAAATATGCTGCATTTGTGCCAAAGTCTGTAGCACTCCCTTCAACCTGTTTATCTTTGAAGACCATAATTAAGGATGACAAACTGGTTTATAGTCAACAGAAGTTGGAAAAGAGCTGCACTCACAATTTTTTAAAAACACTAATTTTCTTTATCTAATCATCTTGCTTGATTAAAATCATGGGGCAATTAGCAGTTGAGTGAAGAGATTACTTTTGGTTGTAAAAAGACAGCCAGCACTTACAAGTTCCACAAATGAATAATCCAGGCTCAGTTCTCAGCAGTGTCCAAACATGAAGAAACAAAGCATTTCTGCTGGTGACTGCCTCAGGGACTGGCCAGGGATTAGCTCAGTAGCCAATATGACTTAGTGTTGACTCGCAGGCTTTTTGGAGCACTCTTGTTAAACCGTTTTCCAGGAAGGAACCACCCCAGCACTGTCATGACTGAACAGCCACACTCTTCCTCTTATTTCTGAGTGACAGAAGGTGGTAAAGATGACAATTGTTCTTTAACACACACTGCAACAAATCACAACTACCTGCTGAAGAATATATAATGATGGCCTTGCTATGCAAACCTCAGTATTCCTCATATGGAGCAATTTTTACACAGAGAAAGCCTCAGATCTTCAGCCACTTAAAGCAGACAGTACACTATTCCACAGACTCAGATAAGTATTCTTGTTTGCTGGCAGAAACTATGCATTGAAGATAACCTAGGAAAAATTTTCAAAGTAGGACAGAACACCTACAGAACAACAACCATAGACACACATGGTTACTTTTTGAATAGTTGTGGAGGGTGAGTAGTAGGAGTAATAAGGAGGTTCTTTCTAATCCTTACACTCAAATTTAGCTGAACGCATCAAGATCAATGAATAGTATACACAGCATAGAAAAAGCAGAGTAATCACTGAAAGTTCAGCACTAAAGGTGAAAAAACAATGTAGAGCACATGGCCTTCTAGCAGAGCTGCTACAGACCAGCAAGCAGCATTTCCCTAGGTAGACAGCCAGCCACAAAGCCACAGCAATGTGGCTCCAGAGGATAATGTCTTTCATAATGGCTTTTCCAACCATCAGCATTTCCAGATGCAAAATTTTGTCAACCTGATGCTGATTCTTGGGGATTCTAGGATGTATGAACAAAGGCAAATCAGAGAGGGGGAAAGGAGTTGTGAAAACCCTAACTTCCCCAGATTTTCATCTGCTGAATCAACTATTTTGCTGAAATTGAAATTATCTACACTAATAATATTAAAACAATTTTGCTGTCTCAGGATCAAATTCTGATAACAATTGCAGAGCCTGTAAAATGCACATGAGGACAGTTTAGTTCAGTCTGGAATACTGTTGATCTTAAGTTTGATCTAAACCAAAAGTATTATCTCTTCTAGGAACATAGAAAAAGCTGGCATAAAGAAGAAGCTGTGACATGAAGCATTTGTTTGGATCAAGTACAACTTACTCCTGTCTTCTGTATCCTTGAGTGTGATTTTCAGAAATAATCAAAACATAAGTGACAAAACCCAAAAACCACAATGAGCAAACAGCAGTTTTTAAGTGCTGTGGGAACAGAGACATTTGTTTAAGTAACCACTGTTTAAAAAATGCATACATAGTAACACCAAAATAAACAGCTTGCAATGTTGTTTATTTTAAGATACACAATAGTAATGTAAAGTGCTGCATGCACTGAATTCAGGGTGTACTAACATTATTTACAGTTCTGAAGAGCAGTAGGAAAACTCAGCTCCATGCCAGAATACTCTCTGTTCTGATGAGAGCAAAGGTCAGGACTCACTGCTTTTGCAGTGAGGCGCATTTCAACATACAGTAGAAAACTATGCTCTCTTTTCACACAGGTGTCTTCTGAACTGTGTCAAGAACATACAAAAGGCACTGCATGCCAATGGCATCTTTAAGATGGATACAGAAGCCCATTCCTCAAAAGGATAATTAAAAATAAAAAGAGAACTTAGCCCTGTCACTTCTGTTAAAAATGACTCAAATGTGCTGAACTCACTAAACTATGTAGAGCCAAATAATAATAATAATAATAATAATAATAGTAATTCAACTAAGCAGTGGAGTTCTGAAAAGCTACTGACTTACTGAACAAATTTATGTCCCTGTGTGTCTCAATTGCATTTGAATCTCTGCTGACAAAATAAATAAATAAATAAATAAAAATCCCATTGACTTCAAACCATAATAGAAGTTTCTGCTCTTTTTCTTCGTGAGGCCTGCCTAGCAATAAGCTAGAAAAATGGACTTTATTCTGGCTACTCCATCCTCTATTTATTATTGTAATTGCATAGATTTACTATTGTAATTGCAACATTACTGTTATTGTTAAAACCTTGTTACTGCCAATAAATAAGCCAGAAAGAATCCAGCTTGGATCTCAGATCCCAGGCTAATTTTGTGGAGCTGGCAATGAGAAGAAAAATGCATATTTTGATGTGCAAACTGAGCTTGTTTGATCTGGAAGTCATTGAGACAAACGTGGAACCCCACAGATATATTATTATGAAGTAATGTTCAATAGGAAAATTTCATTTTAAATTCAAAATATCATCTCTTTCTTCTTCCTGCTTTTGAGTAAAGCTGTGTGTGAAATTCAGCAGTTGGAGTCAGCAGGCACTCAGTCAATATTTTCTTGGGGGTCATTCTGCCTCTCAGAGGGCCCAAACTTTGCTTTGAACCCTGGAGTCAAAGGCATAAAGTCTGTAAGTGAAAAACTGGCAAAAAAAGCCATGTTTCACCTATTTTGGTGTTGGAATTTGTGTAAATCCATAATCAGCTTTATTTTGCACGAAATTTGCGTAGGATCCATGTCCTTAAAAATCCATGTGGCTTTTGAATACTGATCCAAATTCTGGTGTTTGGGTTTCACTTTTCATAGAGCAAGTGCCAGGAAAATTTAGGAACATTAAGGTAGTGGATAAGAGTTGATTCCAGACCTGTACCTCTCCCAGATATTGGTGACAATTAGTGAAACCTCACACACCGTGAATGGAGAGCAGCATATGAATTGTGACATCGTCTCTGTCTCTGAGTATCTGAAAAAGAATGAGTTTCTAATGCAAGGCCCTCAACTCCATCTCTTTTCCTTTGCTGTACTGATAGAACCCATGTCCACTGATCTTCAGTACTCACTGAGGCTCCCAGCTATGTACTCAGGCCTTTGCCTGAGGGAATGGTAATTAGATATTTCTACTAAGCTTAATTTTTTATTTTGGGTCCCAACCCCATTTTCCATTTGACTTTGTCAGTTAATTTTATGATATTTTTCAACTGACAGACAAGTGAAATGTCACTTAAAAAATTACAACAAATTAAAAAAGAAAAAATTAAATTGAATGAAGCTAAATTTTGGGAGGTTTCCTTCTGAAAACAGCTCTAACTTCAAGATATTTTTCAAATTTTAATCATTAATAAGAAAACACAAGTATGAAAAATGCTTCAGGCAACACTACTTTAGTGTAACCCCAGGAAGGCAAGATGTTTCTCAGCAGCATTTCTTCAAATGTTTTTTGGAGTGTAGTTTTAAAAGTACTAAGCAAAGGCACTTCTACAGATTGCTCTACAATCTCCACATTTGGGGGGGTTGTTAAATTCCGTTATTTCTGCAAGGCATTTTGTTCCCCCTAATTAACTTCTTTTCCTTTCTCTTTGCAGCCTTTGCTTTTTCAGTGATTCAGTATGCACATTCTCTGTGCATGTGTGTCTGTGTCTAGATCTGTTATTTTGGGGATGGATGGGAAGAGCACTGAAAATAACAATAGAGCTCACATTTTTCTCATCTTCTTTCAGACTCTGCTACACTTTGGGGGGGAATAAGGGCCCTGATAGTCCAAACTCTTCAAGCATCCCCCTATATCTTTCTTAGACTCTCACCAGACTGGCCTCAGGCTAGTTTCATAATCGTCAGGAAAAAACAATGCTGATGTTCAGCATGAGATCATAACACAGTGATCTCACTCTGAACATTACCTTTCACTACAGCAGCTCTATTGACTTCTTTTCTAAGAACAGTTTGAATTTCCCACCAGCTCAGTTGTGTGATATTTGGCCTCTTTTAGGCTAGATACCTCTTCGCAGAGTGAGCCTACAGGGCACTGAGTGGAAAGCTCACGAGCCCTAAGGCCTTGTTTGAAGGAGTTTTCAGCCTCAGCAAGAAGATTGCCACAGCACTTGTTCAGGAGGCAGCAGAGCATATTATAGCATTATTGAGTTGGAGAGTACGGTATCATACATTTTCTGCTACGGCTTTGAGTAGGATTCAGATCCCAGGAGCTAAACTTTGGATAGTTTAACAGTTCTAGAGCTATGTTTATTAACACCATACTAGCAAAGCACCACAGTCTTTGTTTGCAGACATTTTATTTTCTTGCTGTACACTGTGTTTTGCATTGGCTTACACGAGGTTTACAAGTATTAGTGCTCTCTAAATGGACAGTTCTTGAGGAAAAAAAGAGAGAGAAAAAGAGGCAAGGGCTTTTTGCTTTTTTTTTTTTTTTAAGTTTGTTAGCATAAAAGAGCATTGTGGGATGAAAATTAAAGTTTTACAGAGTCAGGACAGCTAAGATTAATTATAACAGTGAGTTGTCTGCAAGTACCTATGATACATATGCACTATCACAGAATTTTTCTAGTCTGAGAAGTGCTTGTTTGGCATCTGATGGCCAACATACATCACACATACAAAGTAAGCTGAGGAAAATTGAGATGTAAGTAAGCATGTGGAACAAATGTGTGCTTCTTAGGACTGGCCTAAAACTCTGCAGCCCATCCCACTATTTGCAGACATGTTCACATCAACTTAGGAGGCACTTCTCTTTCCTAAGAAATGTTAGCTCATGCAGTAAAATGTCCACATGAAATTGAAGAAATAGCTCTGAAAAGAGATGTGCCAAGTAGCAGAACTCTCAAAACAGTCTACCAAAACAGTAAAGGATGGCAAAAAGGAGAAGGAAGTTAAATATTTTTTTCCCTTTTTTCTTGTTCGCCTGTTTTCACAAGTTTTCATTTCATTTCATACTTTACATCTGAAAGAGATCAACAGATCAGGGCTGCATTAAAAAAAGGGGGGCCAGTAGGGAGAGGGAGGTGATTGTCTCACTCTACTCAGCTTTTGTGAGGCCCTATCTGGAGTACTGTGTCCAGGTCTGGAGCCTCCAGTACAGGAAGGATGTGGAGCTCTTAGAACAGGTCCAAAGGAGGGCCACTAAGATGATCATAGGGCTGGAGAACTTTTCCTATGAGGAAAGTTTGAGGGAACTGGGCTTATTGAGGTTGGAGAAGAGAAGGCTCCAGGGAGACCTCATTGTGGCCTTTCAGTACTTGCAGGGAACGTATAAACAGGAGGGGGAACCGCTGTTTATGAGGGTGGGTAGTGATAGGACAAGAGGGAATGGTTTTAAACTGAGACAGGGAGGTTTAGGTTAGACATTAGGAGGAAGTTTTTCACACAGAGGGTGGTTATGCACTGGAACATCTTGCCCAAGGAGGCTGTGGATTTCTGGATACATTCAAGACCAGGATGGATGTGGAACTGGGCAGCGTGGTCTAGTGGCTGGCAACCCTGCACATAGCAGGGGGGTTGAAATTCGATGATCATTGTAGTCCTTTTCAACCCAGGCCATTCTATGATTCTAGGAATATCCCTTTCTAGCTGAAAGTAAGGTGCCCTTTAAACAACTTCTACATTTTGAATATATATTTGACTATATATTTTCATTCAAAGTAACCAAAAGTAAGTACAGTTTAAGAATGACACCATTCCTATGCACCAATGCATTCCTTTGCTGACTGCCCCAAATAATACATGTTGTTATTCTGACCACACTGTTCTCCTTATTTCTGTTGTTATCATACATATAATGACCTTTCTCACTATTCACATTTTATATCCCTGAAACAGTCCATTTGTGAACTACCAGAACAGCTGGCAGCAGTCTGCATACACTCTCTTCCTGACATGAACCGGGGACTTTTCAGCCTCTTTTTGTCCCATAGGTCACCCTCCTGCTTCCCATTTCTTCACTGAAGCACAAGTGGGATGCACAAAGGGGAAGCACCTGGGTGAATCAAAAGAGGCAGCAGAAGACTGGGGACTGGCTGGAAAGCTGCCAAAGTCCTATTTCACTTCAGGAAACTCCCTGGGCTGTTGAGGAGGGGAATATCCACTAGCGACTTCTTGAAGAACAAAGATGCATTTGTTAATACTGTTGCACTCCCTTTATACTGATTCTTGCCCTGGGCCAGCAGTTTATGTTCGAAGTTCTTTCACTTGCTACTTTCTGAGAAAGATATTTGATACCATTTGCACACAATAATCACCACTTCAGGTCACCAAGAAGGAAAGAACTTGATAAACAAAAATAACCCAAGCCTAAACCACTTGAGCTAAAGTACCTTGCAGCAATCATGTGCTGCCGTCTTCCAAGCTGAACATGACAGCATAGAGCAGCACATAGCACTCTTAACTTTATATTAAATGCTCCCTCATAAAAAGAAATCCATCCCAGGCTTTAAAGTCTACAGAATTTCAAGTATTTGTACATGCAAGTTCAGCAGCATGATAAAACCACAACAGAAGTGCAGACCTTTGTAATTCAGATGACGCTAACTATGATGCAGGTCTCGTGCAGAGGTTTTCATCTACAGATATCAAAAGCACTCTGAAACGCAGTCACCACCATTATGCTGTACTGTTTACACAAGGAAACTGAGGCACAGTATCTTGCTATATTCACAGCTAGAAAAAAGGCTGAAATCTCCCCAAGCTTGTTTGAGCTGGCTGTGATGAAGCAGTATCCTGGGAACAGTAGTGACTGCTCAGCTACAAGACAGAATGCGACAAATAGCTAAGCACTCAAGAAATGTGTCTTTCTATCATAAAACAGAGGATCCTTGAAAGGCTTGTTAAGTAGAATTTTCAGATAAAATGGCTACAATATTTAATGCTTAAGATGCAAAATTGTATTTGCTTGTCTGTTTGTCACCCACTATGTTTTCAGTTTCATCTCTCATGTTACGTAGTTTTTCCAAGGGGATCAAAGTTGTTCTGAAACTAATGGAAGCAGGATTGAAAAGTACACACTTTTAGAGACTAATCTGAGAATCATCTGCAAATATTTGAACACAGAAACATTAAGCCTACATTTTGACCTTTTCTGGGATGAAAGAGAACAACATTTATAAAAATCCATGTATGTTCACAGAACATCAACTAACAATGTAGATTACATTGTCCTCTTTTCATTTGGTTTCGTTGTTGTTTTTGTTTTAAATTGGTACAAGCTTCAAAGTAGCCTACACTAACTCACCTTCTAACAAGAAAGCTACTTCTTTTACATGTTTAGAATAGTGAACAGGAGCTTTCTGGTCTCTATTCAGTTTAGTCATAAAGTATATCCATAGTATATCCACATTAGAATATTGAGTTGCCTCTTTGAAATATATTTCAAAGCTGCTTCTAGATGATGGCCAAATTTCTATAGCATTAAACAAATTAATATACAGCAAACTAAAATGTTTTCAATTAGCTACTCCGATTCATTGTGCTGAGATTGTAAGAATATGTCATGAGATGTTAAACATTTTATGGACATAAGTAGTCAACTGCTACAAATAAAGTACGTGTTTTGAAATGCCATCATAAAAAGGTAAAACCAAGATTAAAAAAAATCTTTATGGCATTATACAGTGAGTTGACAACCTATCATCCAGTATTAGACTAAACAACTGAAATTAGTTCTGGCAGATTTGGGGCTAGCAGTTAAAAATAAAAATAGCAAATGTAAAAGCATGAAAACTGTATTGCCATTATGCTTAAAGACAATAATAAATCTTTAAAGATGCCAATGATTTATTTGGATCCTACAAACAACTGCTGCCAATCAACTCACAAATATGTAACGCATGGTATTCTAAGTATCCTAACTCAAGGCAAACTCCACAACACCAAAAGTAATTCTGTCTGCCATAAACTACTCTTTTCACTAGGAAACAATAAGAACTGACATTGCTATTCATTAGCAGTTCTGGAAGTGTTGGCAGAAACATACTTTTTTTTTTTTTCAGTAAATCTCTAATTTTGCAGAAAACTTCTTTGAAACCAATTACTTTGCTCATGGATCTTGAAAGGAAGATCTCAAGTAAACATGTCCTGAGGCAAAACTGTTAGGCAGTATCACTTTACACAAACAAGAACAATCTTTTTTTTTTTTTTCCCCTAAAAATATATTTTATATGTACATATATTCATGTACACACACTGCAGAGAAATTTAAGAAGTACGAATTTTCTGATGAAAATTGTTTTAAGTGGTGAAACTTGGAGACATATTCAGAAAACTTCTCACCTCTTGTTGACTATGATCTTAATTCTTAAAGACTGTAGTGCGCAACATTTATTAGTGCAACATTCTTGGAGTGTTTAAACACTGCATTTGCATAGGCTTTAGCTAAATGCCCATTTATGTTTTGAGCCCTCAGGCCTCAATTCTATAAAAATGAATTCATTCTTGATGCTACTTTCTTGTTTCAGTTACTTCATTACTTGGACTTTCATATTCTTTCTTCTTTCCACTTAAATCCTATACCAACTCCGCAAAGCTTCATAATCTGACAATAACAATCAGAAAACACCAGTGGCTGATCATATCTTTTGCTAGGCCATGTTTTGTTTGCTTAGTTGAGGTTTTTTAATCAGCCCCCACTAAAATCACGCACATGTTTTTAGTTACGCTCGTTCTCAGTAATTCCCTGCTTGGAAACAGCAGGTAAAATATTACACTGAAAAACAGCATTTGTACCTCCCCTCTTGCCATGTTATCTGATGGTTTGGCAGCAGCTGACCTTGTGTGCCACATGTACCGTGCTGCTGCTCCCTCTATCCTGCCAGGCCAGTTGCCTGCTGGGGAGCACAGGGAGTCAAAACAGGCTGGGCAGGGAAAAGGGGAGAGGAGAAGGTGAAGTAAATTAGCCAGCATTAGACAGGGAAGCAGATTATAAGGCCTAGGAAATGGCTGCTGTGCATACTGAGGATCCCAGCTTGCCCTGACAGCAGGGAGGAAGGGCTTCCCTGCAGCCCTTGGCCTAAGGGCTGGGAAAGAAAGGAAGAAGGGGGAGAATGGAGGAGCCTTTGCAGGATTTGCAGTGCACGGATTGTTTGCTCTGTGTGTGTGTGAAATTCACCCTATATATAACTTGAAATCTTATTAGATAACAACTCTGTGACACTGTAAATCCAACATTTCTCGGAATGCTATTTTTGAAGCAGAAACAGGCAACATATTTTGATCTCCAAATTAGTACAATAAAAATCTCCCTTAAAAATAAAACGAGAAGTTAAAAATCGAACGGAAATGCAATAATTTACACATGGGCTTTCTATGCTTCTATCAGATTATTTAAATTTCGGACTGTCTCTTTAATTTGAGGAACAGCTATAAAGGCGACAGATGGCAGACAGAATTGACTTATGTCCTCTATTCTTTTACAGAAGAAGGGGGAGCACAGAAAGTTTGATAAAGGCAGAAGCTACAGTATGCAGGCCTCGCTATAACTATCTAATAGGTCTTTTGATGGATAGGTTGGGAATATTTAGTTTTTCCTCCACAGACACGCTTTGTAACAAACCAACGGTCCTGGAGGTTGCCATGGGTGACGGGAGTGCTGACATCCAGTCCCAACTACAAATAAGCACATGACAAATGGGCCTGGAGCCCTCCGACAGCCCTGAACCTTGGTGACCCCCTAAAACACCCAGCCTCCCAATACCCATAACCAAAAAAGCATTATGGAATATATTTTTTAAACTGAAAGCTTGCAGTTAATTGAAAACACTGCCATGTAACAGAAATGCTTAGGACAGCATGTACAAGTAAAAATAAATCACATAGCATTGTTATTTAATGCACTGTGACATCATTTCCTGAAATTAAACAGAGATGACACAGATTCAGACAGTCCCTGGTAAGGTTCAGTTCAAACAATTCACAGATGTTTTCCTCAAGTGAGCAGAAAACAATGCCGGGCTTAAAGCGCTCCCTTCCCACTCCCCACCTCCCTCTCCCTCTCACTTCAGCCTTTTTGCTGGTACAGGGAGGTATGGCAGTTTTATAATACATGCTCCAGCAAAAATATTCTTTTTTTAATTTAATTACTCAGGCTGTTGTACTAAATAGATGGATCATTGTGTCACAAAAGCATCAATTTTTCAGAAGAAATAACAGATGTCTATGTAACAATGATTAGATTAACCACTCAGAGACAAAGCTAGCTTTTGAGGCCCACACACCCCATGACCCTGGGTTCCCTTTTCTATTGGGGGTGGATGTAGAAATGTCAGATCTAATCTCAGATTCCATTTTTAAAACAAACAAAGCCCCACCCCCACCCTATCTCAGCCCTTTTCTTTTAAGATTACAGTCTTTAAAAGGTATATGAGTTTTCGGGCTGTTACTAAAATCTTTCAAATCTTTGAAGCTGATTTCTTAGCTGAAGACTACAAGTTGTCAGAGGATTATGTCCTTCAGACCATGAGCAGAAGAAGCATTTGAGAGAAAAAGATCTAGTTTTGTTCTATTCTGATTTTCCAGGCTCTTCCTGGCGCAGATGGGACAGGAAGGCATGCCACTGACATTAGGCAGTACAGGACTATCACCACCAGCAGCAGTAAATCCCAGCAGCAGCTGCCAGCTCTGCCCCACTGGGCTAGGTCTGCACAACTTCTGGGTGCAAAAATACTCAGATCTATAATCTTGATCACTACAGTACTATCAGTCATGGGATTTTAGCACTCAGATATGATTTTTCCAAAGGACTTGAAGAAATCATTAACTTCCCCTCAAAAAGTTTACCCAGCTGAAAAACGAGAACAGCTTTTGTTTGTTTGTTTTTCTACAGAACTGGGCAATGTATTTCTCGTTCATACAGTACGACAGGTTTTACCCCACTGCAGTAGACAGCTCCGCACCTGGCTGTAAGATCAGCACACAGGTAGCCCTACCTAAAATCCTGGAATAGCACCATACCTCAGTTTCCTCCAAGTCTCTGACTACGTGGTGTGCTAAAATGGAAACAGCAGCCGTGTGAACTCACATGCAGGTAGCCTGATAGTACTATGAGAGGACATCATCCCTTTCCTTGGGAACATACAGCATATTACTGTTTAATCCAACACAAGTCCTACAAATCATCAGCATGCCTTCACAATAGCAAGTGTCCAATAGCAAGCTATGTACCTAACCCTCTCTTAGGTATTATTCCTAAAATCGGGATATGGGAAGAGATATTTATGAAAGTGGGATGGTTTCAACTATTTTGAAAGTTTGCTCCGAAATGCCAGCGATTAATACGTAAAACAGTTGCCTGCACAAAAGTCTTGGTAAGTCATTTATTAAAATGTGACAGAGATGCATTATATTCTCAGATACACCCACATAAAAATAGAAGAAAAAAATGTTTCAATAAGACTATTGATATTATTCTGTCTGGCCACCTGAATACTTCAATCACAAGAAAATTCATTCAGGTAAGTACAAAAGCTGTGATTGATTCATTTTAACACATTCCAGCAAAACTTATTCTAGCCTGATCCTGGGGTGTATGAAACCAAAATCTATTCCACAAGAAACTGTAAAGAACAAGATTTTCAGCCAGAAGGCTTGGAAAACAGACATAATGACAAATAAATGTTAGGAGACTGAACTTCAGCAAAAAAAAAAAAAAAGCAAAAACTAAAAACAAACAAGGATTCGAACAAACAAGAGACAGCTTAACTTCACCGACTTCAGGGCTGCTGTCCCAAACAACATGAGCTGGAAATCTGGCAATGTCATGCTACCATTAGTTAGCATGCTACTGTCAGTATTTCTGGTACTTTGAGCTGTATCTCCTTATAGACTGTATCAAAGAAAACAATTTTAAAAAAATTTAACAAAGTGTGTCACTCCAAATAAGTGCCAAAAAAACAAAACCCACCAAACACATCTGTGTTCAGCCAGTTCTGTAAAAGAACGAGAAAAAATGTTCAATGTAGCAAAAGTGTAGTTTCTGACACACTATGCTGCAGAGAAGGATGAACAACTAGAGGTACAAGTTCATGGAATGGTATAATTGCTTCCTTTATAACTTTGTTCTTTTCTGATTATGTACATACATTTCAGAGGTGCTCAACCCTTTAAAAGGGCATGGGGGGAGGGGGACAAGCTCTGTATAGTTGCTAGTAAGAAATCCTAATCTCAACATGGATGTAAACTGGAGGTGTCTATACATTTGAGCACTTCCTGTTTTCACTTCATGATCAAATATGTTCTTTGCCGGGCAAATAGGGGAGCACTTGAGGGAGGAAAGCAGAGATGTCTGAGAGGCTAATTGAGTGTACTAAGGAGTCCTTGGCATAGAGGAAAAGGAGTCTTCCAAAGCTATGAATAAACTCTTGGCTTAGGTCAGATTTCTTGCTGTTTCTTTTCTTTAACCACCTTTGAACTCAAATAAAAACAGCCTTAATGTCAGGTTTACCTTTCTGATGTCGTAATCTTTATGTACTATTGAAAAGCTTATACTACCAGACTAGGATTTCCTCTACTTTCTTAAACACTGGATATTATCCAGAAAAAGCATTTCCACCCAATTCATCCTCAGATCTTTCATCTTCCGGTACTGTTGTAATTTCAAATATAAGACAGAGCTCAATAAGTGAACAAGAACATGACAGAAGCTCTTATCTCTCGCATTTGCTTTCCAACAACAAAAATATGTATGTGTATCCTATTTCAAATATAATTAAAATCACTGCAAAATGGAAGTCATGATAGGGGATATAAATGGTTTTGAAAGACACAGACTGTCAGATGTATTCATTCAACATCAGAGTTCAAGTGCCTATCTCTTCAAAAAGCCACTTAAGAAAATCAATTTTTAAAATCAGTTACATTAGGAGCTTGCAAACTGAATAAAGAAAAAAACAGCACTTTATTTTAAATCATAAGTAAACACAATTAGTCAGAACTGAGTTACTCTCTTTGAATTTGACAACGTATAGGAATTTCAATTTAAATCCATACTATAAGAGATGGAGTGCCATTGCTTCCCCTTCCAGGGAAACCAGAGGTTAATGATTTTTGTCATATTGAGACCAAAAGCTAACAATTGCTACAGTTGGCCTTTAGTATTTTATTTGTCCTTTTGAGGTATTCAGAATAGGTGACAATGGCTTGCAGTTGAGAACATATATAGAGAGACCCCTGTGGCTTATGGAAAAGTTGCTCCATGCTGGTTGGGTGTTTGAAAAAAAATACAACCAGAGCCCTTTTATGTTCCTCTCCTTAATGAATGCATGAATGTCAAAATGTACCAATGGCCCATTCAGGGGGCAAAGCCTAAGCAGCTCCTTCTTTAAGAACACATCCTGAGATGTAAAATACATTTGCTTAACAAATTAAAATAATGAGATAATTCAATTAGTTTCTTTAAAAGAGAGAGAGAAAGAAAAAAGGGTACATCGAGGGATTATTGCAATACAAGAACAGGTCATACAGCACAAAGGAGGAACAAACCAATTTGAAATAAGGTTAGAGTAGTAATGAAGGAATGCACATTGAATCATGGACTGCCATTGTAAAGATATTTACTTGAAACAATAAAATTGCACATCACAGATTCCCCTTTTCTGGCTCAGCCAGAGCTGCACTTTGAATGGACAAGCTAATTTGAGAAAAAGTGCAAGATCTTGGGGAAAAAAAAAAAAAAAGAAAAAAAAAAAGAAAAAAAAAAAAAAAAAAAAAAAAAAAGGAGTTCTCTTCCTTCTCTGCATGTGTTTATGGCAAGAATCTTTCTGAATTTACACTGCAATGGTCAGGGGTCTCCATTATCAGTTTGCAGGTCTGAGAATTACAGCACAGTAAATCTTTCAACACCTGCAAACTCATTAAGGCTTGGATGGTAAAAGGGTTGGGGCTTTTTTGTGTTCATTTAATTTGATTTTTGTGAAGCCATCCTCACCACTGATGGCAAATTTCCTCAATTCATGTGGAATGGAGAGGGTCAGAAGAGAGAAGACAAAAACAAGAAAAAGGGATTTCAAAAAGCCAGGAGGACTTTCCTCAAGAGAAGTGAGAGTTAGTTAACTGTTTAATGAGCATGTGTTGAATGCTTTCAAGAAGTACGCAAGAAAGGAAGGCAGAAAGAAAAAAAAACCAAAAAAAAACCAAAAAAACAAGTTATCACAAATTTCATAAGAGAAAATGAGATTATCACAGAGACAAGTAAAAAGAAACTGCTTTATTTATGGTCATGCTTCTTGCTGTCTCCCTGTGTTACTCCTCTAAAGATACTCTACAGCTAAATGAAAAACCCTTCACTCACACTCACTCGACTTCCAAATTAAAAACATTTTACAGGTTAGTAAATCTCCAGCTGAGGTGATGTAGCAAAGAACAGCTGTGAAGTAATTTTGATAATGATGAGAATAATAAGCACATGGCAAGGTTCAGGGCTTTGCTGTTGCAGCTTCAGTGCTCCTGAATAGATAAAAGTGATTAAATACTCCTGATTATCCCTGACCAATATGTAATGGATTTACAGCCCTTTCAATTAGTCAGTATTTGCTTAGGACTCATTATTTTGTCTTTGGTTAAGTAATCAGCCCAGAGACTCATGTTCTGTCTAATTCCTCTGAGCCAAGTGGGTACGGGGCACCTGACCTTTGAAATGGCCATAGCTGGGAGGCAGGAATAACCACTACTCCAGCAGAGACACTGGCTATTCCAGCTAATCCTGACCCCACAGGCCAGATCAATGTACCTTAGTTTGCTACTAATGTCCTTACATCAAAATGATGGTTTAGAAATGTGGATCTATTGCTCCCCCCTTTAGCTGTGCTTCTAGCAGAGCAGTTCGATAGTGTCTATCATAAATAAAATGGGTACCTTGTCCCAAGATCATTACGCTATAACCAACAACAGCTTCTGGGGAAATTTATAAAACTTTGCAGGAGAAGAGGTAGTTAATAATAGTTAGTTTTCTAAGCCTTATGAAGTAAGAAACAATTTTACAATGAAAGGAAGAGGAAAATCAATTGATAATTTTAACAGTTTTTGTTATTTGCCCCATGATGTAACCTACAAAAAGTGTTACTAGGTTTTCTGCAGAACTATATTTTGATATCAAAGTGAAGCAGTAATAGTCATCTGAACACCAACACATAAAACCAACCGTAAGCAGGAGGATAAAGATAGACCATGAAAAGTACAGCTTTTTCATATTTTTAATCTCTCTCCCCTAAGTGCGTGTATGGGCAGTATTTAAAAAAAATGGACTTGAGGAGAAGCCAGAAGGGTGTTTGTTTATCTCTATTATACAATTCAAGAATTAGAGAAATCATAAGCCTGCTATATTTCTCACAAAATTAACATACAAGTTTGCAAGCTGCTGCTTTGACTACTCTTAACATTCCACAGTATATGTCAGGACACAGAGCTTGCGGTTCTCTCTGCCACTAAACATGTATGAAGGTCATGTAAACAGAGGGCAACATCCAGAAAGCATATCTTTATGCATGCTAAAGCAAGAAACCCCCTTGAATAGTTCAAAGCAAAAAAAAAAGATTACTTTACATGTAGGTGTTGCTCCCTGATAAGACTTTGTACTCTCTCTTGTTCTCTCTCTCTCTCTCTCTCTAGGTATGTACATATATTTATATATATACATATATATAGGTTTCTTTCAGATTTGTCATGATTCCAAGAGCCAAAAAAAAATAAAAAATCAAGGGAATAAAAAAAAAAAAAAAAGCAATGATAATTGAGCCTTAATAATGGTCCAAAATTACGGGGACAGTTCATTTCTGATAATGATGAATAAACCTCATTAGGTACATGAACAGAAATCTATTTTGGTTTTGGGCACCACTTACTGTGAGATGCTGGAAAAGCCATGCTCTCATGATATTTGTTGCTACTTTGGGGAAAATGCCTCTTTTCTTCTGTCTCTTTTTGTCCTTGTCTGGGTCATCGTCATCCCCTGTACCAGGTGAGGCTACACTGTTGTCTAAACCATCCCCTATAACAAAGAGAAAAACAAGAGAAAAATAAACAACATGTAGAAGCCAGAAAGTATTATTAATTACCAAGATACTGTTGCAAGTTCTATTTTGATTTGATAGATCAGCACATACCGTTTCTCATTATATTTGAGCGCTGATACAAATATGCAAAATTTAGAAACCATGTCTTTCCAAATACGAGTTTTGTCTCACACATGCATATATCATTAATTCAATTATGATCATGCACTTGACATAGTGCAATAGCTCTTTGTCAATTACAGGATTCAGTGTGGGAAAACCTGCCACACGAGAACCCATTCACTGTAAATGCATCCCTACAACCATTCTGAATACATACGATAAGTAATCAAGTTAAATGTTCTGTAGTCTATATATTCGAGGCCCTCTGCAGAGATGGCAGTAACTGTGTCACTGTTCAGTGCACATAATACACTGTCAGATGAGCCCCTCCCCAGAAGTAGCACCCCCGGCACACATACATACGCACGCACAAACACGTACACCAACTACAACCCTGCATATAGCATTTGCATGACATGAAAACTTCTACATCTCTGCATCAGTGATTATTATCATTAAAAAAAAAAAAAAAAGATGCACATCAAGGTAGAGCTCTCACTTAATCAGAACTTTCCATCAACATCTTTCTCTTCTGTGCTTTTCCCTGGCATTAATTGTGCATTAGCAAAAATCATTTACTTTTAACAGTCATAGTTATTTTTTCTTGCCCTCCAGCAAAAATGCCTTGAAAGCCTGCCTGGAGGGCATCTAAATTATGTATCTGAAAAACTCTTCTGGCAAGGCATTGCAGGATCCCTACTTTCTTAAAATTCATACGAGCACGTCTTCCTGTTTTTGGGAAGGCATCAATCAAGAGCAGCAATATATGCCATATTCCTACATTAATATTTGAACTAATAACTTTAAAAAAAGGAAAGAAACAAGATCCGACTTGTGGCATAATCAAATGCAAAATAAATGAAGAATACTGGGACAGCGCTGAGACTTTATAGATTGCTGTGTTTTCCTTACACATCATTAGCCCGGAGCCACACGAAAGAGGAAAACAGAGAAGTGGAGAGTTTATGCTCCCTGCTGGTGTTTAAGAAGCCGAGGTCCTGGAAGGACATCTGGGAATTGTGCTGAGACGGTGGTTTTTGTAATTTAAGAATAGACATTCATTAGCAGTAAATGCCATAAATCCCATGCTAAGTAAAAACCTTGTCCAAGAAAGCCTAAAACAATAAACTCTGTGCTCAATGTAGCCTGAGCTAGACGCTCCATAGCTTCCTGAGGAATGCTATAGATTCACGAACTAATTCCTACAGCCCTGTCTAGCTCTGCAGTGATACTAAATGAAATACATTGCAGCTACGCAGAGTCCATTTGCTTTAAAAGTTGCATTTCAGCTCCATCTTCTCTCCTGTGCCAGATCACCCTTCTTCCACCACCTCCCCTGTGAAAAACCCACCCTCTCGGACCAGGGAGACTGAAAAAGCCACAGCAAAGAGCTGGCAGATTAATTTTATTGACATTTCCATTTTCACTGCAATGTGATACTCTCCATCACATGGAAGAGATGACCCTCACTATTTACAGACTGACAGGCCACTTCATTACAACCACCCAGCCCCAAGGCAGAGCAGCTCCTTTCCATCTGCCCAAACACCAGAGCAAGACCCCAAAGTCACCGCTCTTTCTCATGCTTCTTTTCTCTTCTGTTTGTTTCCATTAAAGACAGAAAAAAGGAGAGTCAGATCACAGCAAACCAATCAAAGAAAACACAGAAGCCCTATGTACTGTAACCAAATGCTCATTTTTGTATGATGCTAGCTATTTACAAAGTGCTCCTTTTCGTTGCCCACCCCCCCATACTCCACCCCAGACCTCTCTATCACAGATGAGCACACACACGTGCACACACACACACACACACACTTACTTTCCACTATGCCAAGGAACTGCTGCAAGGCAAATTCTCACAAACACTAATGGCTTCTGACTGCTCCTTGGCAACCCCAGCATTTTAACCTGGGTGGATATGCTCTCCAAAATACAGACACTGGAGCTATCTCATCAGCTGTTCATGTGACACAGATGGAGAGTGGCTATTAGGAGCCAGGCAATGGGCCTTGGGGATCTGAGGTGCTGTACTGTAGCCTCAGGCAATTTTGAAAAGCAGTACCCGGAGATGGGGGGGGAAAAATCTGCACTGAAAGTGCAAGTTTGAAGTCAGTCAGTCCGTTTGTCTATCTGTCGTATGGATAAAGATATCTTTGTCTCTGTATGTAAAAGCTATGTGTGTATGCATAGGATGCATGTAGCTATAAAACTTGCTTTCTGCTCCATCCTTTCTCACCATAGAAGCACTTGTTCACACTATGAACAGACAAATTCCTGTTTATCCTTACACACACACTCTCTGCTTTGTGTGTATCCTCAGCAGGAGTCACCTACATGCTAAATCAGTGTTTAGACCTTTTGGAGAGGTTGCTAATATCCTAGTTTTAAAAGCTAATAGCAGTCCAGGAGATGAAAGTTCAGCTAAAGCTTCCATTGGCTTCCTAGCTTAATCAGTAGTTAAAATGGTGAGAGACAGCGCTTCCTTAATCTGCTCCATAACCTCATGAAAGGATATTCAAATATCATACCTCCAAATTACCTCAGCAGATGAATACACACTGCAAGATTTGTTGCTCCTGGTAAACTACAGGCCCAATCCTGTTAAGCTGTATTGTCATATCTTTAATAGCACTACAACTGCTGACATTACTGGCTGTTTCTTGTTGCAAAAAATCATACAAGTAGCCCTTCACAGATGCTTCCAAGATAGAATGATTTAATTCTCAGATATGGAGGGCCTGATCCTAGTTTGCCTTATACAAATAAAATAGGAATTATTTTAAATGAAGAAAAAAATTATCAACAGTGGAATAAAATTGGCAGATATGAACGTCACTCTACTGCACATTGGATTCAGCATGTTTTAATTGCTGCATGAATGAAGCCAATTTTAAATCATTTTAAACATCATTAGAAGTGGCAGTGCTTCTATAAACTGTTCACATCTTGATTTGGACTGTACCTAGCAAGAAGAGCAGAGACAGGTCCTAATATGCACGGAAATAGGAATTATACAAGCACAGTTAACCCAGTGTTGCAGTGGAGAAATTAAGTCTAGATTTTGGCCCTCTGGCCTTTCTTTCACAACACAGCAAAAACACAGAGGGTAACCTTCTCCTTCTCACACTATTCGTTCATTTATTCTTATGCAAAGAGTACAAGTGATTTCCAAACCTTATATTTAGGTTAGGAGAGTGGAAAATTTTTAAGTGGCACTCTCTTTATGGATATGTCAATGACTACACAGGATTCAAGTCAGGAGAGACTCAGGCACATTACCAAGCTTGTTTCAGATCTTGTGATGTATAGTAGTCTCAGCAACCTCTAAGAAAGGTTGAGTGAGTATCACAGAAATCACTGTCATAGGAGTTGAAAGGGACCGTTGGACATCACTGAGTCCAGCTCCCCTGCTAAAGCAGGTTTCCTACACGAGGTCACACAGGTAGATGTTCAAGTATACAAGAAACATTGCAAATTGACCCACACAGGATTTCTTACAAATGTTCTCTTGCAGGGGAAGGGCTTGTGGAGGAGGCTAGAGATGCAAAACTTCTTTCACACAGCAGGAAATTAGGCTTCCACACTAGACACTTTTAGCATGTGCTGAGAACTTCTTCCCACAGGATAAATCGTTTTGCTTTGAAAGCAAAGCAGACTACTATTTATTTAAAACAGACTGTGTAAGTAGAGGAGGGTTTCCATCGCACTATAATTTCAAATTCATCTTGTTGCAAACTGACTGCCCTGGGCAGACAACTTGCTGATTCCAGTATTCACACAGCTAAGAACACAATGGGACACAGTGTCCAGTCCTACAGAACACCTCTCCTCAGTATTAATCTTGGTCCTTATGCTCTTCACAGAGCAATGACCCAGGGAAACAAGACGTCAGAACTGCTTAACAGATGCTCATCAAGTCTTTCCATCATCTTTTCATTATCTGCTAACATGATAGATAAGAGGTTATCTATCTAAGCAAAAAAGGAGAACTGAAAAGGATACCCTAGTGATGCGAAAGCACAAAAGTCCGGTTAACAACCCTGATTCAAATTTCAGAAATAGTTCCCATTACCATCATAACAAGCAGAGCAGCGAGAAAAGCGATTTCTAGAAAGATACACTTCAGAACTCAGCGTCTGAGTTTCTTCCTCAGAGTTCCCTTATGGTTCTACGGTTTGTCATGGTAAAGGAAAAGAGATAAGAGAAGGGATCTAACAAGGACAAAAAAAGGCACTTCACCATTTCACTAAAAATAGTGCAACAAAATGAAAGCCATATTAAAGGACTCTGAAAACTACTCCATAATCGTTTTGCCTAGCATTTTGACAGATACGAATTTGTAGGTATTAATGCAAAACAAAGGGGAGATTCTGCATGCATCCTTATATTCAGAATTTGCAATTATTTGTACATACAATGTGTCCATCTGGAGACATAAGTATTCAAAACCATTATTAACAAATATGTTCAGCTTATTACTGAGATCAACACCATCACAAGAGAAAAATCTTAAAAAAAAAAATAATACATGATTAATTACCATTGTCAAAAAAAAAAAAAAAAAAAAAAGAGCTAGCAATAGAGAACTGTTTGAATACGTTTTGAGGATGTGACAGTCTGTGCTGTTGGGAGGGGTAACAGAGTGAAAAGTTCAGTTTCAGAATCCAAGAACCTTCAGGAGGGCTCATTACCTCCATTCCATCCTGTTAAAATCATCAGGCTTTTAGCCTCACAGCTTCAGCAGTTCATAGCTCTTAATATAAATTGTCGCTTCTACTGTATTTTCTTTTCTCCTCATCTGAATGACCAATGTTCATGACAGTTGTCTTAGTCTCTCACACCCCCAGAAGCAACAGATCAGAGATTTGCCATCATACCAGTACTCTGACAGTAAAGCGGAAGCTGTTTACAATAGCTTGACTACAGGTGGGACAGAGCCATGGGACAGAGCCATTGGAAGCTGTGTAGGCAAGTCAGAGGCATGCCAGTTTTACCTGCATACTCAACTGCCACTTGTCACATCAAGGAATGGGATGTCCTCAGGTAAGCTGCTGTAGCTAGCCTCCTGCAATCCCTCCCCTCTGCGTATCTGAGACACCAGACACATCTGATGGTGCATTGTCAGATGAAGTTTTGAGGGAGCATTTTGGAGAGTAAGAGATCTTGGATGCTCTTGTACTGAAAGCCGCAGGAAGATTTCATACAGATGGCACCACCATTTCTCTGACTACAGATGTTATCCTTTAGCCCTTCTAGCAGCTGGGAGGAAATAAAGGGTTGCTCTTCTCTCTGCTGTTCTTTTGGAAGATCCTGAATACAAAGCCATACAAAACCTTTGGGCTAATAACATAAAGATGTACTTATACAGATTTCACACAATCCAGATGTTAATGACAACTATAAATTCAAATGGAAAGGAAACAAAAATAACTCAGGCTACTATTAGACCTTACCTACAAAGGAGTTCTGCTTGATCTAACCATATTTTAGCAACGCTGTCTCAGTCAGGGAAAAGTCTCCATTACCATCTGGAAATATGTGCTAAAGCCTTAAAGAGTTGCATGGTATTTGGTATCTAACATGTATTTAAAAGACAAGACAGAAAAAAAACCCTATTTATTTTCTGTGTCTGGAGAAGCACCTTTCTATGTTCATCAATTTATCTCATTTTTAAATTGGCATTTACAAATAGTTAATTATTTACTTAAGAGTAGCAATGACATTCCAGATACATTATTTTTATATCTGTACATGCAGTAAAATTGGTGACTCAAATCTTTAGAAATTATTTGCAGAGCAGTGATGTTTCACATTTCTCTACTCATTGCCTTCCTGTCCAAGAACTAAAAGAAAAGGCTAGATTTTGAGCCCTCAGTTGTTGGATGTCTAAAGCTTATGCTTATTTGTGAAGTGAATTGAGAATTCTCATTGCTTATATCTGAAAGCCAACATATTATTCCACCTTTTTTTACAGAAAAAACTAACAAACGTTGGTTTAAATTTTAAGCCCTTTTTTATAGCCAGTGGATTTGTATTTTGTGCATTGTAATTCAACATTTTTTCACATCAGGTGAAAAAAGTGTTCCAAGGCAGACAAGGGGAACAGCAAAGCAACCTGCTAATTACTGATCTCTCTTACGTTCCTGCTGTGCTAAACTGTCCGGACATGTTGAAGTGAAATTTTTCTGCGATTTTCAAGTGACTAGTTCATGGCCCACTGCCGTGGAGTGCAGGAGAAGGGATGAAATGCTTTAGTTTACATGCAACATTTACTAACTGTGTGGGTTTTCCGACATTAAAGAGGGGACAGTGACCCATGCCACCTTTTTCACACTCAAAAGAGCACTGAAAAAACAGTCTTCATAGGCTTACCTCAGGCTTCCCTGGCCCTTAACACCCTCCCCCCAGGGTAGGAGCAGAAAGAGAAAAAAGAAGGGATTTTATGCTCCTTTCTCTTCAACTTTTCAGGCGGTATAAGCAGCATTTAGCAAATTCAGCCTCCAAATGGCTCCAAATGCTCTGAGCTGCAGGGGCTCATCCTTTGTTAGCCTCCCTCTATTTACACAGGATTTACGCAGGCTCTCCACTGAAGAGACCACATGTTTCTGACAGAAAGCACTTCCATTCACACTGCATCAGGCAACAGGATTGTAACCGCTGCAGCTTCACGCTGACCTGAGATTAGGGATTTCAGCAACACTGAGATGGTAACAATCTGCTAACTAACGAAAATTATCCATGGAGAACTCCGCTGCTTTCGCCAGTTAAAACGGCCATGGCCAGATAGATTAGGTTACTTAAAAGAACAATTAAGAACTAGCTACTGTCGGGAATATGCATGTCCATCTACAAATAACATATGCACACACACACATAAATATCGGAAGAAAAAAAAAAATCAGACTGCGGCTTGGATTGAAACAATTTCACCCACTGGCTGAAGACATAAAGTGTAAAAACAGACAGATGGACACATATGTAAATGTGGCTGCATTTGTTTCTGTAGAGCTGGCAAGTTAGTAATAACAGTATAGTTTAATAATTTATTTTCCACGCTATTTTCACACTGGTTAACTGGGCAGTGGCAACATGCACGTGGAACCTCAGGAACAGGATAGCTCCTCCAGCCTGACTGCCACGGGAGCAAACAAACCAGCCAGGAGACCTTCCCTGGGCCTAACTGCAGGGGCTCAGTTCTGGCACCTGACGTCTGTCTGTAGATCTTTTAAATTTCTTTATTTTCTTTACTCAGTTTGGACAGTCAGGATTTAAGCACTGAGATTTTTTTCCCAGATTCATTATTTTGTTAGGGTTTTTCAAAATAGGGAATATACACGCACAATACAGCGCACCGAACGTTGCTAGCTGGAGCTTGTGTTTTTTTTGCTCAATAGCCTTTAATGGAGTAAAAGAAAATTAGATGGGAACATGGGGCTAGAAAGGACCACACAGATCCACTTTTTGATGAGGTTCATTTTGCCATTTTAATTCAGGGAATTATTGTACTTCTGCAGCAAAGGAAAAAACAATTTACTTTAGCAACAGTAACTCAAACATGCATCCGATAAGCACATAAAAAGTACATGGTATATTCTGTAGTTCTCCATAGTATATCATAATAAAGCTCTTCTGGGCACTCAATGATTCATTTTTAGTGATCTCCCAAATGCCCTTATCCACAGTTAACACTCAGATTTTATTAAGGAAGAAAGCAGGGACAAATGTCCACTTAAGTCCCAGCTCTCAAATTCAACTCTGCTTGCACTGCAGTACCTAAAAGCTAAAGCTTTTTTAATGTTCAGTTCACTCCCCTGTGTGGCATTTCTGCTAACACAGAGTTCACAATCTTTCAGCCCCAAACACAGAAGGCTGCTATCTTCAAGTCATCCAAGGAATGTGCCAGATACTATCATCAGCCCTGCAATACAAAGAACCAGAAAGAGGCAGAGACCAAAAGGAGACCGTACTGATCAGGTTACTGAAGTCCAGAAAGTCTTTCCCAGCATGGTAAATGTTAAGTTCTGCACCCGCAAATGTTACAATTAAGATTCTTGTAGTTTGAGGAAATGCTAGCTTGAGAAGCCAAAGGTACATCCATCTGAAGATGTACTTTTTTGTACGTTCATCCTGATCTCACGCCCCTCATGCTGGCATATAACTGCCGTCAAGCACTTTGTTCTGTTCAAGCAAAATTATTAATGTCAGTGGCAGTTTTGCCTGAGTAAGGAGTGCAAGACCAGATCCTTGTCTTGTTCAAACAGAATTGCAAGCACTGCACTTCCAGAAGAGACCTACTCATTAAAACTTGTGGTTTATGCTGATTTATGATGCTCTTCTGTTTAAAAGCGAAACTCGCTTTGTACCTCACAAAAAGGAAAACATTCAATGCACTTGTTTCTACAGGGCTTTAACTTCATTTATCCCTCACCTCCCAGCACAAGTTGTGAAATTTACACACAGTTTTTGGCACCTGGGCTGAAGGAAAGCATCATTAAATTAGGCTTAAGTATTTTGCTTGCTCCAGTAATTACTCTGCAATGTGAACGTAAATAGCTGCTTTTCTGTTTAAATTTTTCATCATACTAAACACTGTCACAGAAAATTTTCTTGTACTGCAGTCTAAATGCTGTTCTTTCCCAATAATTTTTCTACATATATTTAGAGAAATATTTTTAGCATTCTTGTAGTAATTCTGTTAAGAATACCAGCTGCAGACTCTGGTCACAGCTGAGACAACAATAACAAGTCATTAAAGAAATCTAGAGACAAAAAACCTTCTTTTTTTCTGCCTAAAGCACATCTTCTTTAAGAGTCCATTTTTTTCTTTTGTTTTTCAAATCTATCCCCACTGAAGCAGAAGGGATATTTTTTCTAATTTCCTCAATCTACTGTATCAGTGTTAGTAAGTACTAAACAGCTTCGCTTGATTTTAAGCATCATTCCTTCTCCTGTTATTTGTTATTCTGTCATTTTTGTCATTACAATAATAATTTCAAATATGGGCCAAATAACTAAGTTCAATTAAAATTCTACCTGCACTTGAAGTTAACTAATTAAGTTCAATATCTCATCAATATTTAACCTTTAACATTTTGCAGTTGTTGTTTATATTTAACAGTAACAGAGTACGGAAAATTTTAAAGTAGATGATTGCTAACATCCTGTACTGTTCTTCCTCATTAAAAAATTAGTGTGGTTCTAGAGGAATAAAAATTTCCTTCCATTTTGTAAGTAGCACTTAGAGCATTTCATTTTCCAAACGGCTGTTACATGAACTGTGAGGTATTTGGATGTCATATTGTTCCATTAAGAGGACCTGCAGTTGGACACTGCAGCTTGTATAGAAGACATCCCTTAAACTGGTGTCCACTAACACAGCCAGGGTCTGTGTACTGTGCACGTTTAAAACTTCCTTTTCCAGGATTATTTAGCAATAACCAGTGCCAGCCTGAACCATGACATGCAAGTATATATATTCACAGCAATTCTTTGCTTCCAAAACAAGTTATAACTAGAAATGTAACAGACATTTATTCCTGAGAGACACTAACTTAAAAGCTTCAGTTATTAATGAGGACATTTGTTAGGCCACAAGTTCAAATGCACATTAGTCTATGGGAAGATTTATAGGAAAAGAAAAAAAGAAAAAAAAAGAAAAGAAAAAAACCATGGCTGATTATTAAAAAAAAAAAAAAAAAAAAATGTTTGGACAGAATACATCAAAATGAACCATGAAAGATATTCTAGCTGACAAAATGTATACAAAGTTGTATATTACATAAAACACAAATAATGAGCGCTATCTTGATATGCATTCACAAACACCTGAGCAGCATCAAAAAAAGATGCTTGCTGTGAATGCATAGTGCAGAAGATGTAACAATACGAAACAACTCCAAACTTGGCGAATCTTACATACCATATGAGCTCCAACACCTATGCACAGTAGGGTGGATTAACTCGCTGGGTGCTGTGGACATATATATGCACCTCCTCCTAAAGTGTTCATTTGGCTGGCAGTCTGGAAAATGCCAGAATGTGAAGGGTTACGTTGGAACAGTGACAGTCTGCTTTTGTAGGTTTAAGTTAAACCCCATACTTAAAATATAATGTGTTTTTTAGGTATTTGGAGACATATTGTTTATAAGTAGTATGATATTTTGTACAAGCCCAATGAAGGGCTTGATCCAATGATTGCTGCAGCTGGTGAGTAATGTCCCAGCTGACAACTCAGTGCTTTGGTTCTGCCCACGTTTACTTTCAGTGAAAATCTTTTCAGGGTTCTTGTCCTGCAAATTGTCTTTATAATATCAGAAAGACTTACAAGCAACTTACTTCCTCTTATCTTAGAGTTTTATGGGATTGTTCTGTTACAATTTAAAAAAAAAAAGCAAGGGATCAAGAAGAGAAGGCCACGGCCTTCTCTGCTCTCTGCGCATAGCCTATCCTGTAGGATGGCTTAGGCCTTCTTTAAGTAAGCAAAAAAAAACTGATAGAGCAAAATTTTGTAGAAACACAGAGAAAAGCTTTTGACAGAGTTTTCCAGGAAATGGATTAACAAAATAGGGTAGCAGAAAAATAGCAAAACTTAAAAGTAGATGACTTGTTTTAACATTATTTACCTAGAGGTTCACAGCACAAAACTGAAAAGCACAGACACCTCTGTCCCCAAACACCTGAAGCTTTGTTTTTCTATTCATTAGCCTGTATTTTGATTTCATGTTCTTCACCACAACAGAAAGCATTTCCAAAGACTAATATATAGTACCTACAAAATACTCCTAGACTGCCTTTTTCCCCTGAGTTCTTCCTGGGAAGAACCCGACATACTGGACTCCAGAGAACCCCATATCACACCAGAAGAGATGGGACTGGCTGTATGAACGGATTCCAAACAACAAACAAACAAAAAAACCTGGAGAATTATAAGACTTCTATTCCAGATGCAGGTTCAGATGGGTTCAGTTGAGTTTCCCCTTGGACAGGACATTCAGCCAGCCCATTAGAGAACTGACACATACACCATAAGATCAAATCTAAGCCCCACCAATCAAGCAGCAGTCCAGGCTAAATGTGCTGAGACAGCACATTTCCAGATCTTCATCACACTAGGCAGGGGAGTCATTCTTCTCAGTGCTAAAGTCGCTGAATGCACTCTTGAGGAGATAAAAAAAAATTAAGAACTGGCTGACTTTGCACCATTTGAGTGAGGTATTCACTGCTGACCCAGAACAAGGAATTATCATGTTCTGAGACTGGTTAGGGATTGCTGTAGATACAGCCATCTCTGATCTTTACAGCAAGGCTGTACACAAGAACAGTTTCTCAGTTGGTTTGCGGTATCAAGATGAAAACTACGGTGCTTAAATGCATTATGTTCTGGAATAAACTTCACACAGACTCTCTCCTTCTCCCCTTCCTTTGAAAACCTACGTGAAATGATGCCAATGAGAGAGCTTAAAAAAAGGCAAATAGGATTCTGTAAGTTAAGATTTGCCTCAAAGATATTAACCTCCCTTTGTTATTTCTACTTGTGTTTTACTATCTGTTTTACTTTCTATTTTACTACTAAATCATCTTTTAAAATTTAAGAGATTCATGCAGCGGGCTGAGGACTGAGATGCTAATAGTGTTAGAGCATTATCTAACACACAAAATTCTCTTTTCAGTTAACAAAGACGTGTCTTTCAGCAAACTTTTAAGGATAAGGATTTTCAAAAGTTCTTAAATGAGTAACATACAAAATTCCTTTAGATAGCAATTTGTGGTGGCTCTTAGATAAGTAAATGCTACATATTGCTGCTTTTAGAGACAAATATGTCAACATGCTCATGCTCTCATTTAAGCAACTACATTTTTTCAAATTTGAGTTTGGACATTTTTTTTACTAATTCTTGTTCATCTCAATAGACATATCTTAAAAACTTAAAATGCCACAATATGTGCTTCCTTTCCATCCTTAAGCACTCAAGTAGAATGCAGTTTCTTGGACAGAAGTACATGTGATCAAAATAGATATACCAGGACACTTCTTTTCTCTTTCAACTGAACAGCTCTATTTTCATATATGTTACTAGGAGCAGAAGCAGATCTTAGTGTTGCAACTTCAGTAAAGAAGCCACACAGGTTTTTGTATCTGTGGCTGATCAAAAGCCCAAGTATTAATAGCACTGTCATCCTGTGCTTATTCATATCCAAATCCTGTGGCATAAATGGGAATTTGTTCTGAGAGACTCTGTTAAAAAATGGCATTTGGCCTTTCCCATTCCTACCTCAATGACATAAATGCTCTTTGGAGCCTCCTCTTCACCTGCTGCCAGTGTAGATGACACACCAAAAGCTAGCCAGGTCTCTGAGAGACAAGGACTGGTGTGTACCACTGCAGTGAGCACACTTACATAATCACTCACCCTGCATGTTTTAGTGCAGATAACTTCCCCCTTGGAGGAGAAAATTATCACATGAAGTGCAGATCTAGAGCAATTTCTATGAAATAAGAAATACCAACATCCATAATTCATTTGCAAATCATTAATGAGGCCCATTTTTCAACACCATTTATTTCTTACCAAATTGAATCATCTGGACAAAGAGAAGAAAAGAGAAGCTAAATCAAGCAGATGAGCACACCATTCCCTTCTCCTCAACCAGCGCTTCTTTCAGAAACCCATGACTGCTTTTACCTTTTGTGATATAGTTCAACAAATAACATGTGCCCAGGCCCTAGCCTGTGGTGGTTCATAGATTGTACTTCCTTAGTTGTACCACCCCACCTATTACTGTGGAATTAGTTGACAATGCTACTAGTTGTATCAGAAAAATAAACTAATTGGTCCCCGAGGACAGCTAGGTGCTTTGGAAGTCTTAAAAAAAAAATTAAGAAATCTCCCATAGCGATTTCTCAGCCTTCCTATACTGTATCCAGCACATTGGGACTTCTAAATTACATACCATAATTGACATCAAATATCTGTCCCATCAGTGAATATCTTTATTAGCATCAAAATCACTCACAACTAGTGTTCCTCAACGTTATTAAACAGAACTTGTTCTAGGTGTTGCCTTACTAATTAGTCAGGATGAGCCCGAGGAAGAAAATCTGGGTCATGTTAAATTAATTGGAATGAGCATGAAAATTAGCAGAGCAAACTGCATCAATTTTCTATAGAGAGCCTTTCTTCATGTTGAGAATAAAAATGGATATTATGAGGCATTAACCAAACTGCCTTCTGTGACTGCCAAGAGGTGTGTTACAGTAGCCCAAAAATATCATGCTCACAGATTTTCAGAAGTTAATGAGACATTTCCAGGAATGGTAAATACATGGTATTAAAATGGGTGTGCCTCTTATGGGAAAATGCCAAGTCATTTCATGTTTATTCAGGCATAACAAGCTCCTCAAAATGAGCATAATTTAAGAGGTGAATAGTGCAAAGAGGGCTAACATTCAACTAATTTTCCTTAAGAAAGAAAAGATTAAATTGAACAAAAAATGAATTAAGAGGTTTACAAATCAACAAGTCAACCATCAGATTGCAGCCTCTGCTCAGTATATTCTCATCAGCCCCTGCCATGAAGTTTTCAAAAAATGTCCCGAAGGCAGGGAACAAAGCGAGCAGAACTGATTACAGCCACACTCACCGCCTTGCTGTCTAAACTCTGTTTGGCTTCCTAATGAGCTCACTAAAAACCTAATTCATCTCCCATAACCCTTCTCAGCCCTCCTTGAAATTCACCATTATGGAAATTACAGATGAAACATTTACAGGCTGTGTTCAAATTACTGCTTCTTCAACAGGCAGGTCTCTGACCCTCACAATGAACACAATAGAGGTATGTCCGGCATGAAACCACTCAAGCCGCAGCCTATAGAATAAAGAGTCTCAGGAAGGTTAAGACTTTTTCTCATGGTGACAATGATTTCCGCATTAATGCTTTCAGTTCCATGAATATGGGAATTTTGTGGGTTTGACAGTATATCAAATACAAATTGTAATTCAGAAGGGGAGAAATGAGTTGTACTGATGACAAATAGCTGAAATAGGCTAATGTGAATTCCCAGCCTGTTCATGAGGAAACTCCCTCAGTTCCTCATTACATGGAGTCAAAATGATCCTCACGGCACCTAGCCTGTAACTGGAAGATTACTGAATTGATGGATCCTTAGTTTAAAATGCAGCTGTTTTATTCTGCTTTAGTAATTAATTCTTTTTCCAATACCATATTGATTAAGCGTAGACCCTGATAAAGTTCAAACTGAGAAGAATCTCTAGTGGCTTCCTTACTTGCTCAGGAGACTCAATGAAAACTTCCTACAATTCCACCTGCCTCCTCAGAGTGCTGATCCAATGAACAGAACAGTTTTTTTCTCATAAATTAGTAAGGCCATGTGGAGCTGTATTAGCTGATTGTTGCTTTTGTCTCTCTACTTGCTGACTTGCTTTTCACTTTTGCTGTCCTTTGTGCTGTCACACACAAAGTCGGAGTGCAGCTGCCATTGTGAACCCAAACCAAGGTAAAGAACAATTCGTACAAACTACATTTTTCCCCCCACTTTATACAGCTGCAACTCCCTGAGCAGTGATGCACTCAATAAGGCCTCCTGGGATCCAACTAGCAGAGAAATCTGTGCTGAAGCATGCAGTCGTTCTGTGGGACTAAAGGGTGCTGCGGGGGGGAGTAACCTGTTTTCTTCAAGCAGCTCCACCTTTTGGGAAGGAATATTTGCTGCTTTGTTTTAGCAGACAGAAATGATCTGTTGCGGATTTTATTTGTCGTTGTTTTTATTAGAAAAAATTAAAAAATAAAATCATATGCAGAGAGCACTATAGCTGCTCAAGACCAGAAACCACCGCTGCCCCTATGAGGAGTGGGATGTGGGTCCTTGCTGACCATAAGGCAGCCAGTGGCTGGCCATGAGCAAGCACAGCAGCCCAATATGGCAATTCAAGAAGCAATTGCCAACGTGTTGATGCTGTTCAAAGAGGCAAGCACATGTACTAGGAAATCAAAACTTGAAAATAAAAATGAGCATGTTGATAGAAAGTTTATCACATTACAGCCAGCACATGAGACTTTTTTTTTTTTCCAAGAAAATCAGAAGTACCAGGAATGTTTTCAGACCAATGTATTTTGTTATTGTTTCTTCCCCAAACCGCCACAGCCCTCCTCCTCCTTCCCGTTCCCACCGCCTGCAAAAGGAAAGGCTGGGACCTCCTGTGCTTGCACACTGCGATTTATAACTTGAACCTGCCATCTGAATGGTGATGTGCTGCATCTACATGGGCTGGAGAATCAGTAACAAGTCATCAGCACAAGTAAATGATCTGAAGGAGTGGCAGGCATGCCAGACATTAGCAATCCTTGTTCAGGTGACTTATTGGTTAATGGGAATCCATGTAGGCTAAGGGTCTCATTCTGATCTCATACTGTCTGAGAGCCCTGGCTTAACCCTGGCCTCTCCTGTAAGGTAAAAATAAGCCTTTTCTTCAGGACAGTCTGCCAGATTCCTACTCACCCTGTGTGCGCTTAGGGTACTAAGGCAGTAGGTAGAAACAAGGCTGGCATTACGCAGCCGTGCATGGTGGCCAACAGACAACTGCATTCCCCAGCTTTGGAGCATTCTTCTGTGGAGCAAAAGGTCACCCCTCACAGATGTCCCCAGCAGACACCCAGTTGTCAAAAGGTTGTATAATGTAATGCACACAGTCACTGCCAACAGTGCACTGTTCTCATCAAGATACATAACATGTTGCATTGATAAATCATTTTCTTGTTGAGAGCAACTTAGATTTTTTCCCCCCAAGTTCTGTTCAATTATCAGAAAAGTGTAAGGAACACTGAGAAAAAACAGTCCGCCCCCCAGCCCTCACCAATTCACTGCTGCAGAATTTAATTTTCCTCTTCAGTCATGTCACTCCACAAAAGAAGATGCTTCTGTTTTATTCCAGAAAAAAGAAAAATAAAGAAAGAGAAATAAAAGGACCATATTCCAAAGTGTGTAACAGTAAAGCATATAGTTCGGAGGCAAAAATAGCACACATTTGGTGAAATGGAAGATAGCAAACAATTCGTCAGAAAAGCTAGGCAGCCAGAAAAATTTAATGAAGAAAATCCTTGTTCATTTAATGTGTGCTATTCTAATTTCTTCCCTTTAAAAGTAAAAAATATGCACCCTGTGTGGACAAGCAGAAAAGGAAAAAATGATGTGTTCATTTATTACAAATCCAGGTTTACTTGGCACAGAAAGCTTATTTCTCCAGGAACACTTCAAAAATAAGTCCTAATTGGTACAGTATCTCAGCTTTTCAGTTTCTACTGCCTCTAGATAACAATAATATAACAAAGATTCCTTCTTTATTGAGGACCGTTACTATAAAGAAGCTATCATACAAAATCACACGAAACAGTTTATTTCTAGAAGGGATTCAAACAAGTTTGTCAGGATTCCTATCTAATTATAAATTACATATTTAATAGTAAAGTAAGACGGATGTGGCTGGAACATTACAGATGGGGAAACATGGCTAGAGGTATTCCAAATTACTCAGCCTAATCCTAAGCAATAGAATATTGAGGGTACTGGGAAATTCTAGAAGAATTAAGCATGATATACTGTAAAAAGTTCAATTAAATACCCAAAGATAATGATCTGAGATTATTTCAAAACTGCCTGCAATCTGTAGTCCTTCCAAATGCAGACTGCTTGTCCTTCTAAGCACTCCTCTTCTGCTCACTACTTTAGACCCTGAACCTAGAGAAAGCACGCCTCCAAAAAAATCCCCTTTGGTGCATTCAGGACTCTCATACCATACACTTGACCACCTTGAATTAATGGGAGTTAACAAAGATACATATTCTTAAAAAGAACTGCAGCTTCTCAGGTCTAATCTATGAACTCTAAAGACCTTAGTTTTATGAGCTTTCCTCAGGGTAGGTATTTCAGCATTCTGAAAACAGGGTTATGGACTGTTAAGTTAAGCACATGTTCTGCATCAACATTTTAGTTTCAGCAGGTTATTTGGTGCCAAGTTTGCCAGTCAGTATCATCAATCCCGAAATATGTGCATGTTTGTTTTAACAGGTGTTTTGAGAACAGCACAAGATAGGAGAAAAGCACTGTTAATATCTTCATTTAGCATCTACTCTTAATTCCAAGAACCCCTCACCCTTCCCCCAAAAATATGACAAAATTTCAGCTGTGGCACCTAAGAAACATAGCTGAAAAACAGTGCTTGCCTGCTCATTTCTTTTGTGTACTATTTCCAATATGACAATCACAGACCTGGTTTAGATATGGTATGAACATTTACTTAAAGAATACTGGAAGAAAAAAAGTGAGTCTGAAGCAAAACAAACCAACCAAACAAAAAGAATACCATCAATCCCCCCTGCCCTCCCCCCATTTTTATACAATGAAGCATAGACAGGGACTTTCACTCAGTCTGTTCCTATATGTTAACATTGTTCATTTGTTAACATTTGCACCATAAGATATATTCAAAAGTGAAACAAACGCAATCTAAAAACAAAACAGGCTCACCCTCATCAGTTGTCCCACAGAACCAAAATAATAATTTGCTTTAAAAAAAAAAAAAAAAATAGAAGTAAAACATAACAATAAGATGTACATGCACTTGCACACACTGTCACATTTGTGGGTCAGTTGAGATGGTGCATCACAATTTTCACAAAACCCACATGCACACATACACACTTCTTGCAGGTGTTATCTCAGACTTGGTCTGCTGAGAAGTGAAGTGAATCCCCGCAGTGATGTTTGAAGGTTTAAAAGCTCCGTTTTTTGTTTCTAAATGCCTATGAAAACATTGACTATGCTCAGAGGCCTTTTAAAACAAAACCAAAGCTTTTAAAGCTTCAAAAGCGGTCATGGGAATTTGCTCATCAGGAGGGAATCCTAAATGAAGGCCAAGATTCAGTGGATTCCCCTGGATGTGACAAAAGCTACAGCCTGTCTGCAGAACTACTGCTTCTTACAGCAGATGTGGGCTGATTCAAGCAAAATCTGACCAATCTTTGTCCATGCCACAGATTTTGCAAAATCCACTTTTTAAAAGGTTTAATCCTCCTCAACTATGTCCTACTATTTTCTCCACCATATTATACAGAAAAAAAGCAACACCTTTATAGGTACCTATAAAAAGCATACCTTTATAGGTATGTGACACAGAGAGATCCCCCAGAGATGACTGCCAAAGTCATCAGCAAAATTATCAGCTTAAAAACAAACAAAAAAAAAAAAAAAAAAAAAAAAAAACAAAAACAGAGCCAGGCTTAGAACTCTATTGTTAAAACCTCAAATGCATATAGGGCAGGAAGGAAACCAAATGACAGTTGCTTTTTAATGTATGAGAGATGATTTACAGAAGAAAATATTCTAATGCAATGTTAAAGGCCTAATAAGTTTGAAACATGTTTTTTCTTTTTGAGATGTCACCGTTTCATACTATAGCAGTCTAAAAAGAAGTTACTAGGCATGAAAATGTTTAAAGGACTGTTTTAAAAGGGAACCTGAAAGTAAAATCTGAGTAGAACAAAGCTACTGATTCAAGTATTTAAAGAATGAAAAGCTGAGTATAAATGAAAAGTCTTTCGTCTGAGTGTCTGAGATAGAGATGTTACTCAGCATTAAGGTGAAGCACACAAGCAAAAAAATCTACCATTTTGCATAAATTTAACCTAGGCATTGCTGCCTACCATGAAGCTAGCATTCTCCCTTCTCTTTGGGAGGTGATTTTGTTCATAGACATATAATGTCTATAGACATAGACATTATATCACTTCTGTGAAATACAACAGCAAAATCAAGAGTTGGTAATAAGCACGGAGAAGGGAAAGGAGAGGAGGGTGCTGAGTTTGTTTGTTTTTTTTGGCATTCAGAAGCAATATCCTTTCTCAAATGATCACAATTAAAGTGTATCCTGGTCTAGCAGACAGCTGTTTGCCTGAAGACTGGAACAGAAAACCAATACATGGATCTTCCACTGGACGTCTGGACACCAAAGGTTATATCTTGCTCTCTACAGCCACAGCTCAAACCAGGGCCATCACAACCAGAGGCACTACAGTAGCAAGCAAAATCAAAGTAAGACCGGGGCCCAACTAGTCATTCTCTGCTGGAGTGTACTCTCTGCAGAGCTAACAAATTATGCACTGGACAAGTTCTCAGTCTCAAGAATAACTGAACCTTACAAGGAAATTCTCTAAGGAAGCATGCAAAATGTTTATATGTGAATAAACAAGAAAAAAGAAAAAAAAAGAGATATATATACACACATCCCTGGTAAGAACATAAGCATCTCCTCTGAGCGCTTGTAAGGTAATCAGAGAAAATAACATGAAGTACAAGCTCAAATTTATATTCTCTGATTATATGAACACAAATTATATACTATAATATAATATTATATATATTTTTTATATATATATATACTTTTCTCTTTTTTTTTTTTTTTATTTTTTTTTTTTTTTTTTGCCAGCACAGGCACTCAAAGATCAAATCAATTCTCCTTTCAAATATACAGACTGCACTCTCATCAGCTCCCACTGAAGTCAGAACGTGACCTATTGTGTACTTTACATTCACATCAACAAATTTGGTAAGCACACAGAAAAACTGCTTTAAAAAGATGCAAAATTCTTCACTGGTTCTGAAATAAAAGGACAGCTTATTTCTTTTAAACAAACTTGGAATAGCTTAAAGGACGGTTAATTGGCATACAGTAAACCTGAATTGTGGCAGCATGGACTTGGAGCTAAAATGACATTCACTTTGGTGGTCTTAGGACTCTAGGATTAGTATACAAGAAGGCAGAAAGGGGTTGGAAATCAAATCCTGAATGTCAGTGATGAATTACCAAATTATAAATGTCTGAATATGAAACATATTCCTGCCCAAATTAAGATTCAAAAGAGAAAAAGAAAAAAAAAAAAACAAAAAAGGGTAAATCTGTACCTGAGACAAAGTTATAGATTAAATTAAATATTAAAAATAATAATAGTGGTTTTTCTTAAATATCAATAAAACCCTTCTTTCATAAAGATCTTTCTCATAGACAGAACTTTACGCCAAAGTATTCTCAAAGCTGGGAATATGAACAGCTAATAAGACCCAACCCAGGAAAATAATTTGGTAGGATAACCAAAAGAACAGTGTTTCCTCTATTGTTGCAGATGTGCACTACAGAAGATTTTCTGGAAGTGGACAAAGTGAAATTAATTTCATTATTCTGATAAAGCACTGTTGAAAAAAAACCAAGGCTATTAAGAAGTGTTAGACTTAGTGAATACTTTATCTGGAAAAATATGTCTGAATTTAATGCACAAAAAAAAAAAAGATTATGAATCAGAGATTTTTTCTCACTCAAATATACTTTCACATGTTAAGGGATGTCTTGAACAGAAGAAATTAGGTGTCTAAATACACAAATTGAATCTTCAGTGTATGGACTCAAGTGCAGGAAATCTCACCTAAATCTGATAAGTTAAAACAAAACTTACTAGCTGTCTTTTTAATGAAAACTTAATTTGGGACTAGAATGAAAAAAGTCAATTGAGAACCTAATTAGGAAGCTTTCCTTTTAGTAATGTTTAGAAGAAATTCCCAGTATTCACATGCATTACATAGCTGACATGCTTACAGATTTCCAGGAGAGTCTTTCAGCTGGATTATTCATATTTGTATGAACTACCTGCTTCCTAGTAGGTGTTATTTCATCATTAAAGTACAGTCCTTCAAAGGCTGAGGTGGTCCATATAAGCCCTAATGTGAGCCTCTTTGTTTCAAATATAAGAGCTTGCAATACATGAAGTTAAAGACATATAAGTCTTTGCCAAAATGAGGTCCTACTCTGGCTGTCTTAGGCATTTGTAGCAAAGGAAGGTAGATGCTGATATACATATAGAATTTTTTTATTGTTTACCCCTTCTTGACTAAAAATATTTACCATCCCCTAAACACTAATTATTACACTGAAATCTTGAACAAGAGGCAAGTCATAATCTGGATTTCAGTACAACTCTGAGAAATAAAAATAAAAATAAAAGATAGTAATAAATAGTAAAAAGTAGCTTTTTTACTATTGAGAAGGCATAGGACTTCAGTAATTTTCTCAAGGCAGTGAACTGACAGAAAAGCAACACTCATGAAGTTTTACATATTCTGTAAACAATGTGTTTTTCATTTAAAACAGCTTTCTTTACAATCTAATAGCATAGATATTTGAAGAGTTTCTACTTTGTCCTGAAATAAAACCTGCTAACCTTTCTTTTAGCAAGAAATTGCTTGATACAAAGCATTTAAGCATGAGGTCAATGCATCTAGGTGTTTTAAATGATTGAATTATTTACCCAGCTGGCTGGGAGTCCACAAGCACCATGTGATGTAATCAGGTCAAAATTATTATTACTGTATCACTGAAGCCCATGGGAGCTCTGCTTCAGCACCAGAACCTCAGTGTGTTAGGTATGATACAAATACAGGAGAAAGATGGTTCCTTTCCCCCCACACACACCTTTTTTTTTCTCCCCCTTTTTACTGGCAGAAGCTCAGCATAACTCCATTGATTTCAAATGTATTAGCAAGGAAGGGCCTGATCCAAAGCTCACTGAAGTCAACCAAAATCTTTCTGTTGATTTAACAGGCTTTGGATTAGTCCCTAAATAAGAACAGATTTTGACTCAGCTAAAGGATTTCACTTAAGCTCTATGCTTCTTCAAGCATCTAGTAGGAGCAAAGAGAACACTCTGGTCCTACTGAGTAGGAGGCAGTGTTCATCTTGGACTATCCCCTTTAACAGATGTACAGGGTCAGGAGTCCTACGAAACGGAGAACCGTCAGTAAGTAGTAAATCTGAGGTGGGAGGAATTACGAAGGAAGCTCCAAGCTGAAAAACTCTGATCTGTGCTATTTAAGTGATGTTCCATCCTCTTTAGTCAGGAGTCAAAAATTAGACAAGGAATTCATGTGAATTTCCAAATTTTAAGCTTGTAAATAATTTTAAAGCTGAGAACTAAGTTCCGCAATAAAATTCTACACTTGTATTTGCTATATGCACTTCTGCTGAACTCTCTGCCAATGGGACTGCCTTAAATCTAGGTATGACCAACTCACAGCAGCATATGGAGAACCCCAAGGAAAGTTTAGACAAATGTAATTGCTTAAACAAGTGTAGCCACAATCAGTTGGTGGGCATAACGCAAGATTATAAGAAAAAGAGCCCTCTTTAGTAACTTAAGAATTAAATGCAGGGGTTGTAAAAACATTTATGGCACAAATCACACATCTTAACAGAGAATTTGCTGAATTCATCTCACTCACTCACGCGGCTATACCACCAACCCTTGTTACAGCAAATGCTCTGTTTATACAACAAAGTAGAAGACTCAAAGCCTAACCTGAGAATGAGGAATGTAAGAGTGTGCAAAGGTAACCATCCATAAAATAATTTGAGCTCTTTCAACAAATTGTGTGGCCTGCAGTCTAGATTAGTCCTCAGTATAAGCTCAAGCATCTGGGGTTTGCAATGGACTACATACTTGGAGCAGCTGAGTCAGCAGAGCACAGGGAAACCACTTTGTCTTGCTCCTTCCTGTGCTGACTGCACTGGCTATAGGTAGGAACCTATAGCCATTAAACCAGCTCTGTCTCTCCATTTCCTTCTATTTGCTCCTAATGATAAAGATGACTTCACAAATAACCCCAAAACAGCTGAGCACTGTGGCCGTTACTTACAAGCCACTCAGATGTAAGAATAGAAAACCAAGAACTGTTTCCATCCTTTAGCTCTAGACATACCTGTGCACAAGATGAGTTACTATATAGAGTGCAGCAGCAAACAAAAGCAGTCAACATGCTTAAAGGTAATTTTGAGTTGACTGCATGTCTATTATCTCATGCTGATTTGAAACAGTATTTCAGGAACTGAACCAAACTTAAAGTACAAATACATTTTCCTCTGGAACTCATCTGAATACTTAAAAACCTCAGAGGAAAAAGTAACTCAACATTTTCTTCAGCAAATAAAAAAGCTAGTGTTTATTCATTATGCTCCTTAAACTACAAAGCATGATGAAATTTTGATCAGAAATTTTCAGAATTAAGCACTGTGGCTGTCTTTCTGCAGATCTCATATCTTAATAGCAGTACTTTCTATGGGAATGGAGCAAAAATAAGGAGGATTTTTTTTGTGCATGTATGCTTTTTAAAATAGGAGAATAATGCTTTGCTTTTGTTTATATCAATGTGTTTGAGTCAAGCTTTGTTTATGTGAAAGCAGTAGTGCCCCTGCTAATGCTACTGATTTCCACACAAGAAGGATCAGGATCCTAAGTGGATGCCTTCCCCTTCGCCCCCCTGGGCAGGAAGAACTACTTTTAGCCAATTCTCACTGCCTTCCTTCAAACTTTCTGTGGCTCATAAACAGAAGATAGTAAGTACTAACAGCAGGACTCTCGTTCAGTGCATTTTGAAATGTTATTCTAAGTTCTGTGGAAACCCAAATCACTACATTTAAACTTGTTTATGTTTATTCAGACTAAAAGCAACAATAATAAAATAGTTACAAAAAGATAGATTCCTTCTATTTCATAGTTAATGAAAAAACTCTACATATAAAGCAGACTGCTTACGATACCTCTGCCAATTCTGATGCCCTAAGCCTTCACTTTTCAACCACCACTGCCTGCGTGCACACTGAAAGCTCTTAGGCAACAGTGCAGGGGGTGTGCTAGATCTTCTCATGCCAGGATGAGAAAAATCAATGTCTGTGTTTAAAAGACAGAACTACTGATGCGCAAGGTCACTAAACACCACAACCTGTTCTATAGCTCTAGAGCAGGGGGAAATCCTAGAGGAAAAAGGAAGACAGTGCATTGCACAAACTTGTTTTAAGCCAATATTATCCTTGGATCCCTAAGACCTACATAACAATAGAAATGATGTTTTCCTTCATCTATGTTTACTGTGAATTTTTGGGAGAAAAAATGAAACAAAAAAAAACAAGAACAGTGCAAAGGATACATATATAATGACACATTTTTAAACACTGGAAGCATCACTTTAGAACTCCCTTCATACACATACCATTTAGAAACTGATGAGGTGATCCATGTCATCTTTCAATACTCAGTTTATTAGTCTTCTTGCTTAAAAAAAGAAATCTACGTATATAAAGATAATGAGTATTTAATTTACCTTTTCTCACCTTTGTTGAAAAAAAAAATTGGAAGTTTTAAAATAAGCAGTACTGTTTGCAAATGCAATTTATCCAGTGCTGCCATGATGAAGTTCATGAAAGCCAATGCAAGAAACATACTTGATTTTCTATATAACCCTGCATTCGTGGACTCTATGAGCAGTCCCCCAACAAGTGACCATTTCGTAACAACTGTGCACCATTTACTTATGCTTGTGCCCGTTGCACAGGTGGGAAAGAATGCAGGCCAGAGAGTCCATGCAACTTACTCAAAATCCTCTTGGATTCAGTTCTGCAGATAGCTGCTCCTGAGTAGACATCCATATCTTTCCTTGAGGCAACAAAAAGGGAAACAGAGGAAGGGCACCAAAATAACAGATGCTCTTCTGGTGATCATTCTTCTTATTTGGATAGTGCAACTAGCAGTGTAACTAAGGTTGCAGTCGCATACAGTTGTACTGCTCTCTTCTAATTCTTATAATACCAGATGCTAAAGTAGACCAGAAAACTGCAAGTCTAAGTTTCTACATACATTTTTACAAGTACTTTTTATGAGAATGAAAACATTTTAAATATTCATTCACATCTTTTACTGTATCGGTGAAGATTTACACATGTTAGTGTAGTAGAAGCTGCTGGTTGAAATAGTAAATATTTTGAAAAATATAGCATAAATATTTAGCCACTGATCTGATCTTTAAAATTTTAACCTTATCAAGACTTGCCTGTAAATCACTCAACTTCTGGTGAATGAAAAACCTAACTGAGAAATACAATCATTTAGGTAGAGAACGGAGAAGCTAGAAGAGAGGAGAAATCACTCCCTTCAGCCTATAGAACTGAGACTGCAGAAAAACAGTCAACAATCTCTGAGTGCCAGCTACTGAAAGGAATCTTACAGCAAGTTTTTTAAAGAAGAAAGTATATTTAGACTCTGGGGCCAGGTTGACTGGTACATGGTGATCAGTCGATTAGAGTAGAAGTAATTGTACAGGTTAAAAGCAATGCTTCGCAGTTACTTAAAATCAGATTGATTTGAAATACCAAAATTAGGAACAAATATATCAGACCTCATTAAGAGACAACTGAAAATGCTTGTCAGATTTTTTTCATCTGTTCTTCCCCAGCTACAAAACACCGTTGGAAGCTGAAGTATGGCAGAACAGTTAACACAGGCAAAGTAAAGCCAGGAAGACAAAAGACACACGTATTACAATATGCAGTTCCATAATGCAGTGCTTGATGCTCCAGAGGGCCTTCAACAAGTACTGTACAGCCAAAAATCAATTGAAAATCAGCATGATAACAGAGCATGAGTTGCCCTGTAATAGCCTGAAGACCCCCAAGGCTACACGAGGCCCTTTCATCTGCCGAACGGCTCTGACTCAGGGGAGCTGCAAACCCTCCACAGGCTCTCAGCCCGTCCACCACCCTTACCCACTGCTGCCCACCTCACAGTAAGGGGAGCTGACAGCAATAGGGTGGGCTGCCTCTACCAGTGACACCGGATTTTTCTTAGCGTAGGTTTGGAGGCTTTATTTATTTTATTGCTAGTTCTTAAATAAATTTCTGCTCGAAGCAAGCTTGCTGATTTTGGAGTGTGGTTGCAGTGTGAAGACAATCCCAATTCCGAACACACAGGTGATCCCTCTGTGGTATTCAGTGAAGTACAACCAAGAAAGGAAGGGGGAAAGAAACACTGCTCAGTTCCTTGCACACTGCTATGTATGCAACAAAGCAGGCCCACAAATATTTCACTCATATGGTAGGTTTAATTTCAATATTTCTTTAATTACTTTCCAACAATGTCTGGTTTCTGTTGAATTTACGCTAGAACTTGGCATTTGGTGCAACCCCAAAAAGATAAGATACATATGTCCTCTATTCACAGTCTTGGCATTTTTACCTTAACTCAGATACTGAAGTGATTGGTTTGAAAAATTACCTTGCTGATTAGCTACATTTTCTAGTAAATATATAGCGTTAATCCTTAAATTCTGAATATGACATAAGGTATACAAATGTTCTGTCTGACTCAACAGCAACATATCACGGCTTAAGGAGGACATGTATGCTGATCTCCATGAGTGAGGAAAGAGCTAATTGGGAGTTAGATTCAGTGTGATTATCAGCTTGTTTATGATAAGGGAGTACTCTTCTGAAAGCACTGTAAATTCATCCCTGATTGTGGTGTTAAACCACAGCTCATCTTCTATCTGTCTCACCCCTCCCCATTTGTTCGGTTAGAAGGGGCTTAAAACTATTTTCAGCAGATGACTCTGTCATGCTTTGATTTTCTTCAGACTTCAAAAAAAAAAAAAAAAATAAAAATAAAAATTAAGAAATCAGCCACATGAGCCTGATGTCAAATTTCACTTTCTAATAGCAGAAAGACACATTTTAAGTGTTTACTATAAGAACACATTTGGGTAATTTTTCCCCATGTCATTATGAACATTAGACTGACCCAATTAATATGAAATGTTTCTATGCTGCTGGAACAGACCGTGTTACAGAAAGAGCCATTTGCACAACCTGTTCATGATTATGGGCCATAAGGACACAAAGATGGCATAGACATTTGCGGACCATCTGAATTCTTTCAGGGGAAGAGGGGGGAGAGGGGGGGAAGTGGAAAATAGGGGGGGGGGAAGATGTTGCCGACTGTTGTGGGTCATGTTTTTTAATCCAGAGTATTGGACATGTAACACAGCAACAAGAGCTGATCATTTTGTTTAATCACCTTTTGGATCTTTGCCAGATGGTCTCTATTGAGAGCGCTGCAAACAGAGAGAGATGAACTGCGTCTAACATGCCACTAGAGCTTTCCCGTAAATGTCTGAGAACTGAATCCAACAAGAATTTAGTCTCAGAGCAGAAAGGGATACATTTAAAAACTATGTGCATTAACTATACTTTTCCCCATAGAATCCTCACTTGGCATGAATAATTTACCCACTCTTATGCTAATGGGATCATGAAAGTATCCCCGTGTCTTTAGTGCAGCTATTCTCAGCTTTCAGTAATTACCCCACCCAGTGAAAATAACATGGCTTCTTGCAGACGAGCGGCCCACTCCTACCTGGCAATTAGAAAGATCATGGCTGACAGGAGCAGTCCAAGAATGGACCGCCAGCTCCTACAGCCTGAGCGGGCAGCTGAACGAATTAAAGCACTCCACTGCGAGCATTTCTGTGTCTGCTCACAGTCAGTATGGGCAAGGAGATCCTGTGTTGTTTGTTGTTTTTTTGTTTGTTTGTTTAAGGATAGTAGACGACTTTAATACACTGCCCATGCACCGTTATACTAAGAAATAGCAACGTCAGTAGTAAAAAAAAAAAAAAAAAAAAAAATCAGAAAAAAACAATTTTTAATTATTATTATTATTATTTTAAATCAGTGCCATCATGTTGAACAAGAGGGAGGGAATTGCTAGGTCAATTAGTGCTTTCAAATTTTATCAGCTACACAAAGAAAAATCCTACATTATTATTTTTTTTTTAAATTTAAAAAAGTTTTTATAAACCCCGCTACTAAGAACAAGGCTTTGACCTCTGTCCGTAGCACTCTTTGCTAGGTAGTTCACTATGTAAAAATTATCAGGCTAAAACATCTGGGAAAGAAAGCTATGAAACAGCAGGGAACGTGGCTGGTTTATTGTTTATCTTTTGTTTATGAGGCAGTATTCAAGTTTAATTACTACTCTAAATTAAACTCTAACAGGCATCAGGAGACATCCCTTTACACGACCAAGTTAAAAAAAAAAAAATCTAGAGATTCCAACACTAGATCTTTCAAATAAGTTGGCACATATAGGAAGAAATTAGTCGGTCTGTAACAACACAGGAAGACATTTAAGCACTTGCTACTGTATGTTTGAATGCGCTGCATTATGAAACCATTAATATTGTAACAAGCATACAATTGTAATTTAGCAAATGGGATGTTATCTAACATTCAGAGGCAAATTGGGTTAGGCTGAGTAAGATCTGAGATGAAAAGAATGGCCTAAGGAGGAATCCTACCTTCTTCATTTTGAAATACAAATATATAAATACACACACACACACACTTAAAAAGAAAAAGCAACAAGAAGCAGAGGCAAACATCTTTTAAGTATAATTAAGTAAACTCTGAATGTACATGTGCACAAGGGAAGAAAGAGTTTGCTACGTTTACCACAACAGCAAGTGACCAGTTTTAGATGAACTTAGCTGTAGGAAAAAATAAAAGTTGAAAGCAACTAGCAAAAGATTATTCCAGATGGCATCTGTCATATTGTATTTAGGGTTATTTTAAAGAGATTACTGCCACTATGAAAACATTCCATTGACAGAGTTTTCCTGGGCAGTGTTTGAAACCCATGCATAGCACATTCAAATATGGAAATAAATGTTTTCTAGGACGTATCTATTGATAGACTTAATATATGCATAAATATAACAAGATGGATTTAAACTTAAGAGTGAGGTGAGGACATTAAACGCAAATGTAAGATTTTAAATCCCGCACATTCTGAGCTTTAATTTAATAAACAGTGAGGAATCTGCCTGAATATTAGAAAACAGCACATGAAGCAAAGATGCACTATGAAATTTTACTGCTACTTATTGAATAGTGGATAGGGACATAATTGTTCCCCCAACCCAGCAGTCAAACAAGAACTGCAAAAAGCTCTATTTGTTCACGTAATAGAAAGAAAGAAAAGAGAGGATGGTAGGATACTAAAGTGTGACTATATTTAGCTAAGCAGGTTCTGGCATCATTATGGTTAATGTGCATGTGGTGTGCAGTGTGAGCTCAGCAGTTACTGGGCCAACTGTCTCAGTATTTCTGGGAATTCTGCCTATTCACAGTGCAGGGATTGTTCAATTGCTGCAAAATGTACAAAATGAATTTTACAAAAATGAATTGTAAGGAAGGCCCCATTACAACGATTTTACAGCAAAGATGTCAACATCAATTTTTCTTTCATGCATAGCTAATGATTAAAACAGCATATTCCATTTGCCTAAGACAATTTATTTCATATTGGCACATCAAAATATTGAAATAGAAAGTTATCTTTACTCTACCCTGATTGTTCATTGCTGCTGAACCCACACCATTGTTCAAACCATGAAAAAATAAAACAAACTTGGCAAGACATACTTAAAACAAAGGCTCATCAATATTCTCCAATTTGTCAACATCTCAATTACAGCAATGGAAAAAATGTAAATTTCATGTGCTTTGAACACTAAGAGGTCTATTCTTCTGTCAGTGCACATGCGTAACTCCCATCACCATTAATGGGAATTACTCATACATATCAACACAAGGACAGGCCCCTCAAACTTGAAAGGAAAAGATGAATTAATAAGGGCTACTCTCTTCCTGTATCTTCCCCTGCTGAAAAAAGTCATTGTTCCTTAGGAGTTTTTCATACTTCAGACAGTTCACCTTCATGAGAGCTGTGCCTTCTGAAATAATGCCTCTCCAGTGAAGCATTATTTATTAGGAAGTTTAATTTTTCACATCTGGATATTTGGGCTTTTCTATCAAGGAATTTCTTTCTTACAAAAAGACAGCTCTTTTCCAGTAAAACTAAATTTTATAGCTTTACGTGTAAAAATAAAAAGAAATAAACACATATTCTGAATCCTTACAAGGAACACGTATGCTAGTTAGCCTCAGCAGGCTCACTCACACGCACAGTGCTAGGGGGAAAAAAAAGTTGCAGCATTTGTTTTTGGATATTAAGCTTTGAAGACTTGGCATGAACAAAATTTTTTATTATTAAAATTATTATTTGTTCATTATCATTACTACTATCCCCGTCTTTTTTTTTTTCCCCCTATCAGAGCTTGGTCCAAAGCTTTATGTGGTTTCAGTAAAAAGACAGTGCCCGAAGGCCTATCAGCTACTTTCACAAACAAATTTGTTCATTGCACGATATTTAAAAGCGACGCTGCCTGATGTTTCAAACTTGCATCAACCCAGAGGTGCAATCTAGGATCAACACAGATGATTTTAGTTAACATCAGCTAACAGTTGACTTAGCCCAGGACCACATGTTGAGTCTTCGCCACAGAAACATGGACAACAATTTTTCAAAATTACTTGAAGATATTGCCCTAGAGAGTAACCCTCAGATACAGAGGGACACATCCTCTTCCTTCAGCACAAGCAGCCACAATAAACAACCAAGCCGTCAAATGAATAAGGCAAACTGAAGTTGATGCCCATTTATTACCTTTACTTCTGCAAAACCTAGAAACAACTCCTTGACCGTAAGAAGACAATTTTATCACCTCAGGCCTAATCCTAAAAGGCACTGAACTTCCCAAAAGGTCCTGAAAAACTACAGCCTCTCATCTAACTTCTCTGGATCAGGCCCTTTCATTGACTAAACTAAGAATGTGACAAATGAGGTATAAAATCCTGGTATAATAAAATACAAAACTGAAACTGTTCCCTGGTGCTTTCCCGTAGATCACATGTTTTTAAACCTTCAAAAGATTTATTTCTCACTTTCCATGCATAATCTGCCATATTCATTATTTGAAATATCTCATAAAGAGATTAAATAGGAATTAAAGTGTGGGAGCATCATATCCATCACTGTAGTACAAACTGATGCACAACTCTAGAAGTCATTTATCCATGTGTGTAAAGACTGTGGCTTAAAAAAAAAAAAAAAAAAAAAAAAAATTGCCTCCATAGAATCCAGAAAACACCCTGAAAGACTTTCAGATCTGTTTTCTTCCCCTCCAAATAAAAGGGTGGATGATAAAGCTGCACACACCTTTTAATCTTCTGCTTAGGGTTTTCACACATGTATTCCCCAACAGAAACCCAAGGGTCTTCTCTCTCTTCTCCCCTTCTCTTAGCCCCTTTCCTGCCATCTCCCTTGCTATAACTCAGCTAACCCAACAGAACCAGTCAGTTTTAAATTTCAGTTGGGACCCCAGTGACCTGTTAATGAATCTACAGAGAGGAGAAAAACTCACAGTGTTGAGTTATGCCTGGTGTTGCTAGCTGACTTGGAGTCAGAAATGCTTGAAGCGTTAACGTAATTGCAAGAATGTGAAAAATGAAGCGTTGGGCTCCTGAGCAAAGCGAAAGGTCAAAGCAAGCCCTACACAAAACAAGTCTCTGGAAGATGGCCTCATTAGACCATTAAATCAGCTTCTCCTTTTTCTCCTTTGTGAGATGTTTAGAGTACTTTATTTTATTATTGGTCTATTTAACTCTATCTTTCCAGGACAGGAGGAAAAAAGAATCAGACCTGCTACATAATTACTGATCTCTAAAATGGTGTTAGATGGCATTGATCTGCATTTGTGGATCTGAACCAGGATAAAGTCAATAAATGCTTGGTAGATTACAGGTCACTAGTACTTAGGTTTGTTAGATGATCAATATGTTATATAGCTTAGTTTTCTGTTGAACAAGTGAGGTGACATGTTAAGAACAACATAGACATTTGCCGCTAATAAAATTAGGATAATCTTTCAACATTTACTGCCCGAAGGCCCTTTCCTTAACCCTTTCAGTGCCTGTGCATCTAATATCAAACATTGACTAGATTAACCCTTTTGGTGCCAAAAATGCAGCTGTGCATTGTGATCAAGAGGTTGACCTCTATAAACAGCCAAAATGCCTACAGTTGTTTTGGTTCCAGCTTTGGGAATTATGAGTGTATTTTTTTATGTAGTAAATATAACTACCTCATGCAGAGAAAGTCTGTAAAAACAAAAAGAGTGTCATCACTCACCCATCTCACTTCCATCTCCTAAAAATCACAAGCTACATGCACATCGTAAACTTAAGGAAAAAGATGAGACACATGGAGGGAGAGCTCCCAGGAGCCAGAATAGGCTGGGTCTAGTCTGAATCAATTTCTGCTGCCACCAGGTATCAGTGGAAAAGCCCGAAGGTTGCTAATGTAACCTAAGACTCTGTAACAAAACTTCGCTTCCCAAGAAGCCCTTTGGGACAAGTCAAATAAAACATTTGAGGAAGGTCTCAACAAAACTGCAGGGAAACCAGGCTGACCTAAACAGGTAGCTATGCCAGAACAGCTCCAAAGGGCATTCCACTACACTTAGAAGTGGTTGGGACAGATTCACTGCCATTTCAGTGGTAAAGCAGACCCTGCCCCCTCAAAGAAGCATATAGAAAATTCAATGCAGATTTCTGCACCAGACCTCCTTCTTTCTAATCTTTCCCAGGGTTCAGGGGAGAGAGCAATCCAAAGCTGTCTCCAATGGGAATTTTTCCTGCACTGTACGATCATACATCTTTCAGCTGCCAGCAGCTGAGAGGAATGCTGATTTGCCACTGGACGACTGCTTCCTTTTAAAAGGCCCAACTGAGTACAAAGGGAAGTGCATGAGCAATGTTTCACTTTGCTAGGCCAGGCAACACTGGTGATGGATTTGGCCCTTCAGCAACCGTTCATCTTCTGCAGATGTAAGTGTAACAGGTTTGCTTAAGTCACATATACTGCTAGAAATGTCCGTTCTCAATGGAAAGCTCACATAGTTGTAACCAGCTACTTTTTCCCCTCACACTTGTTAGGAATATTTCTGCAGCACCCCGGTTTACATGGTGAGGAATCAGATTGTTAGTGAAATACAAGATCTTTGGATGTCAGTAAGGGGAACTCTTTACATCAAGCATAGCTAAGAGAAGCACTTCTAGTTTATAAGGGGCTTCTCAACAGAGTGAAGATACAGGTGTGACCAAATTTCTTACCTATCATTACAATTTCTGCAGTCTCAAATACCTCAACAACAACACACAGTTTAAGCATTTCACCAATAGTAAAGACTGTAGCCAGCCTGTAGGCATAATGCCATTTTGCCACTCAGCAGTCAGTGACTTGTCCTTTGCACAAGCCACTGAACAACACGAGTTCATGTTGGGCCTTGTGCAGCTCTGGATCAGCCACACAGGACATGTCCTAAGCAACTCACACTGGACACAGATCACACCCTTTGCCTCTATCACCAATAGTGCACAAACAAGTTGTACACATAGGAGACAAACCCAAACTGCCATTTGAGAGACAAATGTCACAGGTTGCACTTGAGACACCTGGTTGTGAGGGAGATTGGGCAGCTCCCTGCCATACAGCAGCCTCATGAGAGAGGTAAAATGCTGCAGCAGTGTAGCCATCCAGGCATAGCACGAACCACATGGGAGCCCCTGCAACATCAGGCCTGCAGCCTTGAAGGCCACTCCACTCTGCTCCTCCCACACAGCTAGCAGGATCACACATCTGTCACCTGGCTGTATGGTATATGGGTGACCACCAAGTGAGGGCAACAGCAGCGGCAAAATGTGACAGATGCAGGTGGAGGAAGTGAGTCATAAGGCCTTGTAAGGGTAGTGTCATATTTGTCAGCTGAGGCTTAGTGTAACAACAAAGAAAAAAACAAGAGGGGTTCCCACAAGCTTTGCTCTTAAAGATCATCATTCTGAGCAAGAGTTCATGTGTGGCAGTAGCCCATCTTTACCCCATTCTTTAGTTCTTGAGGCTTGAGACTCACACCTGCTGGAGCCACTAATGCTTCTAACAGGCAAGTGTAAAACACTATCGTATCAAGATGACAGCTTTTGACACTTACTCAGCATGGATGCAGATGACCACACACAAGGTGCAAGGCAATAGGAAATAAAACAAGAAGACCTAAAATAATAATCAAACCCCCAGAACCCTGGAGAGGAATTCATTGCACAGACACAACAAAGGTTTTGTAGTTCAGGTACATCTCCTTTTACTATTCAGAATCAAGATTTTCAGAAGCAGACACGAGTCCATACAAGTAAACATTGCAAGAAACATTTTCTGTCCTGTTTGAGTTTTGTACCTACTTCAAGTTAGCAGTTTGATAACATTATGCAGGCAACTTTTCCCCATATAAAACTATAGGTTAAATTCTGTGTCTATAGCCCAGCTCAAACTACTGCAACACAGCTGGGGAGTATGTCTGTCATTATATTTACTTACACCACACAAAAATAAACTGTAGATAACCAAATTTGTAAAGGAATTGGCAGAACTAATCAATTGTTATTACAAAGCTTGTTTGAAGATTAGATATTTTTCTTTGAAATAATAATAAAATGCAGCTAAGTGGGTTAAGAAAAGGAAATACCGTCTCCCTAAGTTACAGCTGATTATACTGCAAGTCCGCCACTCCATGTTTACTCTAAGGCAGATGTACTGATATAATAAAAAAGCTGAAGTTATTTTAGTCATGCCTACTTTGCACAGGGAAAAAGTTTGACCTTTTACCTTGCTCGCTGCTGTTGTCTCCACTCTGGGAAGCATGGCCCCCACTGGAGGGCCCCGGTGTGCCTGCTGAGTGCGTTGAGGTTGCATCATCGTGGTCTCTCCAAGATGAAGGATTCTGGTGTCAGAGTGCCAAGGAATTTTTTCCACAGTTCCCATTCCAACAGCAAATGAAGAACAGAAAGAAAACCAGGAAAAGAGGGGAGGAGAGGGGGAAAAGTATACACATTAGCATTTGTGAAATGTGCCAAATACTGATACTGTTTGCACAGTGTAATAATTCTTCAGCAGAGACAAACAGAGGAGGTACAAGGATTCATTTAGTAAAATAAAGGACATGTTTAAAAAAGTAGAAATAAAATAGTAACATATACACATTTATATGTATGTTCCTTAATAAGCTACAGGGGGTCTTGGAGAAGAACACCAACCAACCTACACAGTTTATGGTACTGAGCGCTCACATCAGGGCAGTAGTCATGTAAACTCTCTCTCCACACTTTGTTTTTCCAGACTGATGAGAGATGGGAGGAGAGAGGAAGAGGAGGGAAACTGTTTTCAAGAAGTAGAGAATGCATATGAAAGAGGGACGTGCCCTCCCACCCTATCCTCTCACTGGTCTCTGCAGTGGAAAAAAGTTGAGGCAAATACAAAGACGCAGGAAAAAAAGCAAGCTGCTTCTGAAATGCATTATAACATGAAGATGTTTCCTTACTCCCAACCACCACGTTGATGTGACACATTTCAAATATTTCCTAGCTGTATCTCTCTAACAGTTCGCTTACAAGCATTGTCAAGAATAACCACCAGGTAATTACCTAAAATAACACGTATAGCGATTTTTATGTAATTCTTTCCATATTACTATGCACAAAACACGACAAAAGAGAATACAGAAGACAGACATACAGAGTTCGTAAAACTTGGCTAAGTAAGTCCTCAACCACTGTACTTTATTCACATCATTCATGATAGCTTTCTAATTTATTGAGTATTGGCTTTCCTGAAGTGAGGAGCTGCTATTTAAAGGGATAAGTGAGGAAAAGTTAATGTTACAGTTTAGCGCTACTTTGTTGAGTGTATTCTCCTCCTGTCCTCCTCCCCTTTCCTGATCATTCCCAATACCCTGCTGTTGCTTAAAGGAAAACAGGAATTCTACTGTACAGGAAGAGCTTTATCAGCACCACATGAAGGCAGGCAAGAGATGGAATTTCCTCTGGCAGAAAAGGAGAACAAGAACACATGAAACAGATCAGACTAGGGGCTGGACCTGCATTACTTGTCACCTGCATGTGACAACTTAAATCAAGCGTGTTATAATAATCCAAAACCAAAGCAAACAACAAATCCCTCTCAACCTCCAAAAGCTAACCCCGTCCCCCCCCCCAAAAGAAAAAAAAAAAATTGTTTGTTAGGTCTGACTGCATACAAATTGTGCCTTATGAAATAACATTGGGCTATTAAAACATAAGGAGAGCCCCAAAGCAGCAATTGACAAGTTTTGTTAAATTATTTGAGTGGGACGAATTCTGACCTCATCTACCCCAATATGCAGTAGGAATAAGTTCAACAAAATCATCTGATTTACCCATTGTAAAATTCAGTGTAAGTGTGATTGGAATCAGGTCCCCAAATATATAATGAAACATCTCAAAGTAATCTCCTAGTACTGATTAGTACCACATGCTCTATAGCAATATAAAATAGAACTGCCAAAGAACGTCTTGCAGCAAAACCCAGTAACATAAATCTAATGGGCCTGACCCAGATCACAGCAGAGACAAAGGGAAGAGCCTATGACTTCAAAAGGCTCTGAATAAAGCTCCAGGTGACCAAAGGGTGAGAAGGATCCAAATCCCCCTTCACCTTACACAAACACACACATGCACGCACGTATGGGGCTCCAGAGCAGGAAGATATAAGCAGATCAGATGACAGTCCACGATCTTAAATTCACCTCACCTATCAGCACAACTGACAGCACAATAGCATTTACGGTATAAAACCACCACCCTTTCAAAACCTGTGAGACCAATCTCCTTCTCTCACATAGACCCACAAGAGAAAAATAGTAATAACCACAATGAAATATTTTATTCCTTGTTGTTAAATTAATTAGGTCTCTGGAATTCTTATTAATGCTGTAAGCCCCCACAATTTCATTTCAGAAAATACAAAAGCTTTACCATCATTTTACAGAATCAGGTGGGAAGATGCAGAAAAAGAACAGTGAGAAGGCTTGAAAGTTCAGGAAGCCCAGATGTTATTAAAAAAAAATAAAAAAAAATAAAAATCACAGTTGAAATAAGGTTCCCAAAAAGTTCAGATGGAAATAAAATGCAAAAACTGAGTAAGTCTCTTTACAGCCTCGATTAAAACACAGTTGTGCCTATGAGCTTCTCTTTTTATCTCTGAGTTAGGAAGCCACTCAAATAGCTTCAAGCTGAAGGCAAACAGCAGACAGGAGCTCTTCAGCCCTCTGCAGCCTCTTAGTGTCAGCTGTTTGCCGGATGGTAATCAGATAAAGAGCTAGAAGAAATACATGAAAAAGAAAAGAAACAATAGCATAGCATGAGTTTAGCTCTCCAACAACACCAGGCTGGAACCTTCTTTTAGAAAATGTAATAATTGCAACATGTTCACCTAGGCTAAACTTTTCAGGGAACACAGTGAGTTATGTTAATTTTATGCACTGCAGGCTCTCTTAAGCTGGCTGCTGTTGGAGCTCCTTATCACACATAAGAAAATTACAATAATTAACTGGTAACACCTCAGTTATGTTTTAAGGCAAATGCCATCCAAAACCTATCATAGAGTATTTCAAAAGCTTAGACCAGCCTTTATGTTTCAGAAATGTGCTGATTTGGAAAGGCTCAATAAATAAGACTTCCTGCAGCTGAAAACTCTTGCTGTCCCTACCAGGCTGAGTTGTTCCTGACCTCAGTTTGTACATTCGGTTTTGGAAAGACAGGGTGGACTGATTGGAAATTTAATATATTTTTTGCAACATAGTTTTCTCGAGGAAGCAATTTGGCAGAATTTTCTTGAAAAATAGAAGTAGTTAGCTGGAGTATTTACAAGAGACAACGGTAGAATTTTGGAAGAGTCTAAAAGCAAGGGAAGCAGCTACGTTCTAATATTATTTTAAAAATGATGAATAACTCTCGGGGTGGAGTTTACAGCCTCATAAAAATGACAGAATTCTTTTTCATTGGACTAGAATCATTGTGCAGTGTCTTTCTTGCCCTAAACTGTTTCCAACTTTTCATCCCTCAAGAAAACTTCCTCGCCAAATGCCTGATTACAAGTATTTATATGTACATCATCATCAAGAAAACGAAACAAAAAAACAATGAGAGACCTAAAGTGTGCTTCACTAGATTCGTTTTATCAGTATAATTTGGAGAAATCCATCCTGATACAAAGCCCTTCAGTAATAATTCTAATTTTCTATTTCATTTTTCCCATGAAATTTGTATTAAGTTATTGTATTGTAAAGAAGAGAAAAACAAATAGATAACATGAATTATACAAACTATTTGCATAGCTTCTCATATCTTTCTGCAAGGTTTAGTAATATGCTTTACAGAAACATACCAAAGAGCATGCATGATACTTGCTAAAATACAATCACCTGTTTTGTGTTTGCCTGTACACGATGAAACGTTCACACACATATGACCTAAACTAATGACTTGTACCACAGAAGGTAAACAGCACACATGTCTATTCCCAATAGTTTTAATAACTGGGAGTCAAATATGATGCTCCTCTTGCTCTTACCTAATTGTGTTAAAGAGCAGTGTTATCAAGAGAAAAGCAGTGAATACTGAGCAGAGCACAATAGAAAGAGATGGAAAATAGATACAAGAAGCTAGGTCTCCAGGGGCAGTATTTTCTATTTGCTGGGCTACAGACTCACAGCTGATAATGCAAGTTGTAATTAATATAAAAGCAGGAGACAATATGGGGAAAGCTTGTACTAGCAGGGCCACAGGAGATCACTCTACTGCTATCCACTGTTTCTCATTTACACACACAGCTTTCCCTAGAAAACATAATTTTACCAGTGTTTTTTCCCTTGGAAGTTTAAAAAAATAATAAATAAAATAAAATTGATTTATCACCATTACTGAATTTTGCTAAATCTAGAAAAGAGCAGCAGAAAGGACAAGAGTGTCTTGGTATACAGAGCAGTCTGGTGCATTACACTTTAGTTAATTCTGCAGATCTGGTGGAAACTGTATGAGTTTTTTAATTGCTGCAGGATTTCTTGAACAGAGGTGTTGTAACAGGGAGATTTGATAGAGGACAACCTTCAGCCAAATTGCAATTGTTACTTTGCATGCCCAGAATCACCACTGGGCAAAGTCTGGCAAAATTTGTGGGAGTGTACACAGTCCCTCTGCAGCTGATTCTGATCTCACAGTGTTTTTTATGGCGATATTAAAGACTCAATTAACCATAAGGAATTTGCTTCTTATTTGTAACTGGAAGTCAGATCAATCAGGCCAGCTGATATCCATGTGAGTACGTTGAGCAGAAATTGGCTCACAGACGTTAACCAGCATTTGGAGTACACAGCCATGACGGGATCAGGGCCTTAAATTTTATCAGATGAAATGGACAAAACCATTTATCTTGTGTGAACAAATAAAGCATGACTTGCTTTCCTGAAAGAAACTGCAATATCTGTAGGACTCTCTGTTAACAGGGGTGGAATCGAAGGTCTGGAGGTTGCTTTTGTAAATTAATTTTTCAAACACAAACCTGAACAGAACTACTGACATAGGTGGCATTCTCCTCACTAAATACAAGCCAAATCCTGCCCACTTTCTTCTTACAAGCAACGCCTGTAAACAACGGTGGAATTACTGGTGTGACCAATGCCACAAAAATCTATCCCTCTGTACCACAGTGTATCAAAAGATGGCATGCTACACCAGGCGTAAGAACCCCTATGCATACATGCATGTGCGTTTGTGCGTGTGCACTTGTGTATGTGTTTCAGATGGACAGGATGATATCTTAAAGGCTGCTGTGGAACGAGGCAAAAATAAACTTGTTACATAAAGGAACTCTCAATAAGTAAATGGGCTGTGGAAAATTGCGTATGTTTTTTTTTTAAAGGCTTCTCCTGATATTACCAAGGTATGTTTTCCTACAGGTGTGTATTCAGTGTGATTTAATAACTAAATTGTATGTGAATTGCACAAGTGAAACAAAACAGAATGTATTGTGTTCCATCAGATATTTCTGTACATATCTACACGTGTACAATTTTTAATTTTGACATTCTTGTCCCTTGGCTTCGCATTTGAGTAAAGTTGTCTAGAGGAATTTTTGGCACTCCTACAATGTGGCAACGCTCTTAAAACTACATGCTTTGTATTTTTCAGTTCAGATTGAAATCAGACATATAATCCACCTGTATGTAAAGAAGTGAGACTTGAAAAATCAGGTTTTTGTTGTTTTTTTTAATTGTCCTTCTACATCGTTCTGTGTGGTTACACTTCATCTAGAATGATAGACAACTCAAACCAAAGAGGGTACACCGGCATCAAATAGATGATGAACTACAATGTCATTTCAAATAGAGAGAACCCGAATTAAAATTAAAATATTCGATTGTGAGATGCCTGGTAACTTGTCTCAGCAGTGCCCATCAAAAAGAGCAAGTACATGATGTTCTGTGTTGTCTCAAAAACTTCCTGATGCCCGTCAGTCTTTCAGGACCAAGGGGCCTAAGTGACATCCTAAGTCCTAAACCACGCACTGAGAAATTTGGTTATGAAAGAAAAAAGTTTGTCCTTCTTCTTCTTTGCAGTGAGCTCCCTGGTTTCCCTTCTGACCCACTACAGACAGGAAGGGCACCTCTGGGGTCTGCTCAGCATTCCCACCCAGGTCCGCCAGGGCTGCGTGCCTGAGGAGCGCAGCACCAGCCCAGCAGCAATTTCCTCAGTCAGACCCTACCAAAAGGTTTAATTATATAGCTGGAACTGATTTTTATTTTTTCTCGTCTGCAAGCAGACATTAGAAATTTGCACAGGCCATTCTTCAATAAGAAATGTGAAAGAAACACAAAATGTCTGTATGTCCAAAAGTACAAAATATACGTATCTCCTCATGTGAGAGCTGAAAGGTTTAATACTCTGACTAATATTTCTCTTCTACAGCTAAGGCATCAGATTTCTGACCTGTCAACAGTCCTTTTATAAAAAATGAGACGTATGTATATTTCTATCCATTTTTAATTATATTTTATGAATGATGATCTGTATATTATTACCTCTCAGCTGCAAATTGACTATAACTTATAAACAAATATCAAGAAGACTGAGGCCCGAATCCTGCTCCCATGAAAGCCAGAGGAAGGAGAGCCATAAATTTCTACAGGAAAATTTCTAGGCTTCAAAGTAGACTGTGCTAAAGGAAAAATTGTATGGCATCAGGTGAGATCAGGTACAAAAGAAATAGAACTAAAGTACAAACTATAATTTATGCTGGGGGGGCTGGGAAAAAAAAAAAAAAGTTTTTTAAATCCCAAATTTTACAGGCATCACTTTTTTCCAGATTTGAATAGCTGGAAAGAAAAGAAAAATGAGATTTGTTGGCAATCTCAACAGATCTTTTAGGCTGAACGCAGAATGTGGGATAGGGCCCAGCATGTTTATATTGAACAATAATAAATTGTCTGTATTGGGAGACTTGACTCGAATTGCAGCTGGAAAGGTTTCTTTCCATTTTTTCTTTCCTTACTGATCTGGTTCAGCCAGGGCATAGCTGTAATTACCTTCTTCCCATCTACAGCTAATACCTCAGAGCAATAAAAAAAATACGAGGGTGTTAAAAATTCAAACACTAATTATGGGCTGTTATATTTACTAAACACAGCAGAGTAATAACAAAAGTTTCAGCTTCTTGTGGCCAGAGCTACACTATTTGATCTTCTAAGTCCCCGGACCCCTTACACTTACTGTATTACATAACAGTTAATAGCGCACTAAAACAAAATTCAATGTACACATTTATTGCCAAACACATACAGCACAACCACGTACAGATGTCTCCTCTTTCCAGCACAGGTATACCTCTGAAGAGTTCATTCCTTTGTTGATTTTGCTTTTGGTTTCCAGCTAAGTCATATAAATAATACAGCAGCAGATTTTGAAAGGGGAAGCGTTATATCTCAGCATCCCAGTTGAAGTGCTGTGGTAAATATCGGCTAATCCCATCGCTCTTTTTGTTACTTATGGCAATTTTCAGGTCTAGCCAAGGAACGAAAATGAGAGCTGCATTAGGTGTCGGTTCCACTCTGCCACTGTCACTGCTGCCAGCCCTTGCACACACAGAAAACACACACACAGGATGTAGCTTTATACCGCTTAATAAGAACAGAGGTGTGTGGATTTTTGGGGTGTCAAACAGCTGTCACAAACTGTCACCTCCACAGGAGAAACCTTGGCACACAACAAATGCAACTACACTGCTTTTTGGCTATCATTATTCACAGCCAATCAGCGGAGCTGCTCCTGGTATTTCATGTGCAAATAAAACCATGAGGGGAAGACCCCTGGATCAGAATAGTGGGCCAATACATAAAACAGAGGAAACAACATGCTGTCTCTGTCCCTCTGAAGTGGCTCATCATCACCCCTGCACCAACTTTCACCAAATGAGATCTAGCCTGGGGCTATATATTAAATATGCATATCAAAGCAAATGAAAAAATAAACCTGGAGAGTCAAATTGGACAAATTTGCATGCTTGAACTATTACATTTTCAGGTAGATGCTTGCAAATGATAGCATGCTTTTTGATAGTCATGCATGTTTATATTAGCAATTTTTAAAGCTTTTCCTACTTTACAAACAAAAGATTTCTTCCTGCTGCAGCCTTGTACAATGTAAACACCAATGTGTACATAAACAGTAGTTTGACCAAGCTGTAAAACAGTGTTAAAGTTTTGTTGAGAAAACAAGCTAATATATTAAAAAAAAAAAAAAAAAAATCCAGTAAGGAGACACATTTCCCAAAACGCATGAATAAAATGTAACTATGTGATACAACTCTTCATTTCCCAGTTGGTGTTCTGGTTGCACAAATTATTGCTTCCTTTCAAAACAAATAGCAGGGGGCTAAAGTAAAAATGTTATAGCTCAAATCTCCAGGAAATAAAAGGCTTTAAATTATAATACCCAATGAAGTGGTAAACCCTAACGGGTGTAAGATAAATGGGTTGTCATATTTATTTGAGTTTGCTTTTTGGGCCACAAAAAATAGAAGGAGATTCTTCTTAGGGAAGATAATGGTTATCAAATTATCAAAATGCTAACCCCTTCCACCCCTGTCCTATCATTGTGTGTGAATTTAAATATTATAATGGAGCACTGCAAATTGGCTTGAGCATTCGCCATCTGCCAGAACCCTAAACAGGCTAGTTTATCTAATCTCCTCAATATAAACATAAGCATGCTCCATTTCTACACTTCCACTTGAAACACACTCTTGTAAAGAAACCGTACTAGAAAAACATGGAGTTTTTTTTTTTTTTTTTTCCTTCTATTGCTCTGAATTATACACAATGACCCTATAGCTTTCATGGTGCCACTCACTCTAATTTCTTTTCTCCTACTCCTCCATAATACTTATGCACGCGCATTTAGGGTTGTAAAATGCCATAAAACAAATATTTTTGAAACAGTGTCATGCCTCATAGACTTTATTATCTACATGTGAGATAACTGACAAGCGGAGAAACTTTCAGGGACCACTGTGTATACATTTTTCCCCTCAAAATAATAGATTTCAAATGCACAGCATCATAGGAATCTTGTTCTGCAATGTTTACCTCACACAAATGAGAAAATGAAAGCTAAGTCTTGGCTTCAAAAATATTTCCAGGGCTCTGGAACTAAGCAATACCAGGAGAGGGGTGTTTAGGAGAATTTATGATCATCTCCCAATTCAGCTTCAGTCCAGGTCTAATGCAATTACCAAACACACACACAAACAACGTGTTTTCAAAGGAAACAAAAGCTCCTGGAAAGCTGCTTCTCCCTGGGCTGAGAGCTGCTCTGCTTAACACGCGGGGAAATGAGGGCGGGCGTCTGTGCAGAGCATGGTTAACTTCACACCGGGTGTTAAATTAATATTTCAACTGCTAAAATATTAGACTGTATCATTTAGATTATGAGTTCAATTGAATCTAAAACTGCGTAAACCCCCTTTCCCCCCTAGGGATGCGTTTCCTATAAATAAACCAGAGTTCACACCCACTCTTTTTAACCAGAGCTCTCCACTCCCTCTCTGCGGTACCAGCTGCAATCTTTCCCTGCACATCCCGAGGTCTCTCTTCCTCTCCGTGTTCCTGAGTGTCACCAGAGCTGCTCCCATCCCGGAAAAACAAAGGCTCTCTGCTCACCACGCACACCAACTTCAGTCCTACACACATAGCATGAATTCACCAACTCCGCAAGTGTTAAAATCAACCACTAACCTACAGTTACTCCATCATCGTTCTCTCCAGCTTTCTGTAATACATTGTTAATAATTGCTTCATCAAGGTTACTGTCTTTTATTATGAAGATGCTTCAGGCGTTTGGCAATAAGTCCATATTCTGACAATAAGCTGCTCTAAAGCACAAGCATTGGAAACTCTCATATGCTAACCCTCTTCTTTAATGCAATGTAGTATTGCCAATAATTCTCATCACTTGTCATCCCCGCCAGAGGGGAGGGGGGAGGAGAGCAGCAAACTTTCTTCCTAACTTTCTTCTCTCTGTTTTCCTGTGTTGCTGCATAGACTACAGAGATGGCAAAGAAGGACAAAAAGCACGGATAACCACACCAAACAGTTTGCTGCCTTCCCGAGTCGCCTGGGCCAGCAAACTTTACCAACCACTGCAGACTCGCGGTTGGAAACAGAAGGCAAGTTTCGCATTTTTACAACTTTAGAAACTGAGAGGGAAGGCCTGAAGATGGGATCCAACCTTACTAAAGGTGGAAACAGTACCAACAAACAACAGCCACAGACAATGAAACCAGGGACCAGTCCTCTGAACAACTTGAAAGTGTCAGAAAGTGCCATGAATAAATCAGAAGGACTTACATGGTCGGCTAAATTTGTGGAAGATCCTGAGAGTTCCTCATGGTCTGACTTGGAGCTGCCATCCCTTTCATCGATAACGAGGTCTATTGGCATTTTTCCTTTCAAACAACTAATGTACCGATGGCAGAAGTTATCGCACAATTCGTGAACCTGAAAGCAGCAACAGGAGTGATAGCATCAGTAAGGGCAAGCTATCGGATTGCAGCTCTTTTTGGGAGCAAGAACACACTCTGAGCTCCTCCACGAGTAACTCTAATTAAGGGGCACAATAGTTGAAGGCAAGGAAACAATAGAGAAATTGTTGCAGCGCATATTATTCTCCTGAGACTTGCCGCAGCAACAAGTTACAGAGAGATAGTGTGCTCAGCCCAGCGTGCGGGGCAAACCCGATGTGCCTCTCCCCCAGCGGAAGGAGCCGCAGTCCGGCGGTAATTCCGGGCCGGGCCAGCTACGAGCTCAGGACCGTGGGGCTGGGAACGGGCCCGGTCAGTCCGGGGAGAGCTGGCGAGGTTCTGGGAAAGGCGCTCCCGGCGCAGGCACAGCCCCTCCCGCACCATGCAGGGCCCCCTGCCTCCTCCAAACATTTACTGCTCGTTTGGGGTTAATGCGCCTGGCGGAGCGGGAGGGAAGCGGGAGGGCTTGCATTTCTCTTTTGGTTAAACATAGCGTTTCCGAGTCAGGAAAAGAGCTTCTGCCGAGAGAAGGGGTAAGGAGGATGTCACGGGTTTAATAATGTATAGATTTAATGACTCGGTTGAAATTACACAGAACAAAAAAATGCCGGGCCGGGCTGGGCATGGCTGCCGGTGTCACATGCTCCGGTGGCACAGGTTATGGTGTCACCCAGCACTCCCTCACTCCCGGCTGTGTGCCCGCTCGGTCCAGGGCCGGGACAGGGTACGGCCTGCACCAATCCCAGTGCCTCTTACCTTCTCTAACTCCAGGAGGTGGAACCTTAGTACTTGTATTGCTTGGATCATCTGCAAGAGAGTTGGAGCAGGGGTTAGGTGAGAGAGAGGAGCTCGGGGGTGCGACCCCAAAGGTGTTGGGGGAGTTGTCAGGGCGGTGGTCATTCCCATGGATCTCAACCAATCTCGTCACGCCTGAGCGATATGAATCAGCTTTATCCCGAGTACTCGGTTTCTATCAGATTGATTCGGGGTGAGGGGTGAAGCAGAGACTCTTCCTCTGCTCTAGGAGGGGCCGCGGAGGGCCGAACACACGCTCTCACCCCCCCACCGCCCGGGGAAGAAAGGGGAGGAGGGAGATGAATAGTTTGGCGTCTTCTTTACAAGAGGATTTAGGCACTTTGAATATTGAAATCGTTCACATTAGCAAAAGAATTAACGCTAGAAATCTCCAGCTCCCTCTTCTTAAGCAGTTATTTCCTTCACTTTGGCTTCCCGCGGCTTCTAAGCCCGCTTCGCGGCACGCCAGGGCCGGAGCGTTTGCCCCGGCTCGCCCCGAGCGCGGCCCTCGGAACCCCTCAGGGAGGCGGGAAGCCCTCCCGGCCCGGCCGCCTCCTGTCCCGCTCGGTGGGCGCTGTCCGGGACTAGGGGCGGGCGGAGGACGGCGGGCGCAGGGGTGAGGCCTTACCAAATTGTCCAACTCTGGGTTTGAAGAAAAAAGTGGTTTTTCAGCGCGGACCTACGAGAAGAAGGAAAAGCGGCGTGGGTTGTGGCTTCTTCCTCCAGCCCTAGGGATCCCCTCTTTGCAGCCTCCCCCCGATCCTCATCCACGGCCCCTTCCATCGGGCACGGGGTGAGGACCCGGCCCGGAGGGCACCCGCCGCCCCCTCCCGCCCCCACCGAGGGGGGCCCCGGGGGGAGCGGTGCCGGACCTGCTTGGCGAAGACGGCGATGTCCTCGTTGAAGGAGTCGGAGGAGCAGACGTCCCCGCCGGCCACGCCGGGCTCCCGGGGCGTGCAGGTCGCCAGCTCGCACTTCTCAAAGACCAGGGCGAGGAGGGGAAACAGCGGGTGCCTACCGGGCAGTGGCACACAAAGGGCGGGAGGGGGGTGGGGGAGAGGGGGGAAGAAGAGCTCTGATCAACAAGTAATTTGGAAACGCACGGACACGCACGGACACGCGGACACGCTCTGCAGACTCCCAATATCGCTTCGGGAGGAGCGGGGCAGAAGCCCATTTTGAAATAAAAACGTGGTTTTTGCGGGTTTGGGGTCTTGTTTCTTTCGGCAACCGCGAAAGCCCCAACGCATCCCCTGTGCAGCCCCCGCGGACAGAGTGCCCGGCCCAGCGCCTCGCTCCTCTCCCGGGAACCTCCTCTCTGCACCGCGGTTTAAAATAACGCGAAACGCGGAGTTCCCAGCCCTCCTCTCCAGCTATGACCTACAGGGCGCACCGCGGGCAGGCAAACTGCGAACCGCTCGGAACGGGATTTTATTTTCGCAAGGGGCCTGCTAGTAGCACTGCACTGAAGTTCCCTGGCCTCGCAGCACCCGGGGCCAAACAGCAGTGTCCGAGCAGGGCGCGGGGAGGGGGCAGGGGGCGGCAGCGCTTCGCCGAATATTTTCCCATAGTTGGTGCAGTCAGGAAAAAATATCTGATCTGCGTGCTGAGCATGAGGACTCGGCTGGTGTGCTCTCTTGTTTGGGTCTGAGCAAGGCCCACACTCCACCGCGCATCGCACTCTCTCCTTCGGGATAATTGGGGGTTTCTTTTAAAAAGGGAGTACTCGGTGCCCCCCGGCAGCGCACGAGGCCGCACTGCTCTTCCTCCCCGCACCCTTTCTCTGCTCCACACAGAGCTCCACGCTGCCACCAATGCTCAATGCTCCGTTCTCGGGAAAGAACAGCTCGTGGGCAGCGAATCTCTCCTGTTTCGCCCGTGATCAGAGCAGCCCTTTATTTACAGCACAGTATTGTGGCACGGAGTAAAGCACCAACACTACACTTCTTCCACCCAAACTCAGAACACCGCGAGCCTGAAGTGCTGCCCTGGCCTTCGGAGCGAGACAAAAACAACCTCACAAAAAAAAAAAAAAAAAAAAAAAAAAAAAAAAAAAAAAAAAAAAAAAGAAAAAAGAAAAAAAGAAAAAAAGAAAAAGAAAAGAGAAGAAGAGAAAGAAAAAACAAAGCAGGGGGCAAAAAAAAAAAAAATCAACCAGGGCAGCACCCCCGGGGCCTTCCTCGCGCGGTGCCCCGCAGCCGCCTCCCGGGGCGCTGCCACCGCAGCCGGGCCCCGGCTCCGCGCCCCCCTCCGCGCCACTCCGGCCCCGGGGCGCTCCCCCGGCGCCGCTCCGCGCTGCCCTCCCGCTGCCGGCCCGGGCCCTGCTGTGCCTACCCGTAGATCGCATCCTTGTCCCGCTTCAGAGCGTCGTTGACAGCGGAGCCCATGCTGGCCGGCATGACGTTGGGGTGCGGGGCGTGGGCGCCGTAGTGCTGTCCGGCATGTAGCGGCGGCCCATGGTTGAGGTGGTGCACCGGGGGGATCGGCCGGGGGGCGTGCGGGTCCCCGTACATGGACGCCGGCACCCCTACGCCGTCCATCCCGCCGTAGTGGGGTAGCTCATCGTACTGTCAGCGCGGGCCGGAAGAAAGAGAGAGGGAGAAAGAGGGGAAGGGAGGGGGGGAGGAGGGGGGGATAAAAAAAAAACAAACAAACAACAACAACAAAAGTCAGAAGAGAGTGGAGCACCCGGCCAGGCGCCAGCAGAGCACAACAACCCGGGAACAGCCGTAACGGAGAGAAGGGAACGTGCGGAGGGATCGGCCCGGAGAGGAGCCGGGGGGGCTGAGCGGGGCGCGGAGTGCGAGAAGGAGAGAGAGGGGAGAGCGCTGGGGTGCGGGGTGCGGGGCCGCCCGCGGCGGGGGCAGCCCGGCCGGGTCGCGGGGAAGGAAGGAAGCGAGGGGAGAAGCCAGAGCCGCTCCGCGTTAGGAAGGAAGGAGAAAAAAAAAACCCATATGAAGGAATAAAGAAGCAGAATCCGAAGCGGCTCGAGAAATAAATCAGCGCCGGGAAGGGGAGAGCAGAGGTAGGGTGCATCGGAGGGGGCGGGAGGTAAAGGGGGAAATAATCGGAAAGTTACCAGAAACATTATTTAGCAGCAATTCCCCTTGTCTTGTCAAAGCCAGAGACAAAAAAAAAAAAAAAAAAAAAAAAAAAAAAAAAAAAAAA
>NW_024962250.1:14315117-14316316 GCF_019238085.1 Lagopus leucura | reverse complement strand
AAAAAAAAAAAAAAAAAAAAAAAAAAAAAAAAAAAAAAAAGCAGCCGCTCTATATGCACACATATATCCACGCCCGTATATGTGCACACCCGGCCGCAGCGCTTCCCGAGGCAGCTCCCTGCGAGCCGGGAGCGGAGCGGCGCTGCGGGGAACGGCTGCGACGAGCGAGCGTGGAACAACCGCGAGGAGAGGCACACGCACAGCACTCACGCACACGCACGGCAAGCGCGGGGATCACCCGGGCTCTGCTGGCTAACAGGGGCCGCCATCAGCAGCAGCATCGGCGGAGAGCAAATCGGACAGGCCCCTCTTAGGGAGGATTTATCTATAGGTAAGGGTTGGAGATTTAAACCTACCCTTTGCGCCATCAGTCTGCGCTCCAATAAACTCCTGGATGTGCCGTATATTTAATATCCCAGTGTCCCAGTCCAGCAAAGAAAGTGATTTAGAGTGAAGAAGAGTCTTTTTTTTTTTTTTTTTTTTGCCACCCACTTACAGACTTCTCCTATCCTCCGGTACGGGGAAATACCACCACCACCACCACCAGCAACGAGAACGCACAAAAAACAGCCAGCAAACACGATGAGTTTCTGTGTATTTCTTCTTTTTTCTCTCTCTTTCCTTTTTCTTTCTCTTTTTCCTTTTTCCTTTCTCTACGTACCAAAAAAAAAAAAAAAAAAAAAAAAAAAAAAAAAACCACACACACGGTCAAGCCCCCACCGTGCGGGTTACGATCGGCCCGTCAGCAGCCCACATGGAACCGAACTGTCGTGTCTCATGGCTTTTTGCCACTCCAGCTGTCAATCAAAGCCAGGGAATGTCAAGGTAGTGAATGAGTGATGGTTGATGATGATGAAGAAGAGAGGAGGAATCTTTTTAACCCCGGTTTCTTCTTCCAGTAACTCCGCGCTCGGGTTTTGCCTTTTAGGATCGCTACAGGGTTGGTTTTTTTTTTTTGTTTTTTTTTTTAAGTACTGTGAAGGGGGGTGGGGAAAGATGCGAAGAAAAATGGAATAGTTTGCAAAGCGCGGACTGCCCCCTCTCTCCTTTTTTCCCGGTAGGTATTTTGTCTCCCTCTCTCCCCGCGCTCGGAGATGAGCGAGTGTCAGTGAGTGCTGGCAGGTTGGCTGCCGGCTGCCTTATAGAAGAGGCTCAGTTTTGCAGCGCTGATCGGCGGGAGAATGAAGTGACGGAACCCG
>NW_024962250.1:14312420-14315104 GCF_019238085.1 Lagopus leucura | reverse complement strand
GGCGGGGAGAGGCTGCGGGGAGCGGCGAGCGCGGGGTGGCCCCGGCCGGCGGAGCGCCGCGGATGGCAGCGCCCGGCGGGGCGGCTGCAGCGCCGCGCGGGGGGAGCCGCGCACAGCCCCTGCCCCGAGCGAGGCAGCGCGTGTAGGAAGGAGAGAGCGTGCGAGAGGGAGGGAGGGAGCGGGGAGGGAGGGAGCAGGGAGGGAGGGAGGCAGGGGAGGAAGGACGGGGAGAGTGCGTGTGTGCGAGAGGGGGGAGAGGCAGGGGAAAACTGCGGAGAGCGAGAAGAAAAGTGCGATAGGAGCCCGGCCCCGGGTTGGTTTGCGCTAGATTCTTTTAGCACCGAAATACCTTCCGATGAACCGCGATGCTCAGGCTCTGATTTACGCGCTGCATTATTTATGGGGCTCTCCGGCTCCCGCCGCCGCCGCGAGGGGTGCGCAGGGGGCGCGGGGCTGCGCTGCGGGATGCGGCGGGCGTAGGGGGTGGGGGGGGGAGGAAGGAGGGCGTCCCGCGCGGGCGCTGAGCGTGGCTACGAATGAACGGTCCGGGCACGGGGAGAGCGCGTTGGGCACCGCTCCGCGTGGGGTGATCGCAACTCTCAAGAGCTGAGGATGGCTCGGGAGGGGGAGGGAGCGGAGGGAAGGGGAATCCCTTTCTGGGCTGCGAACGGAGCGTGGGAGAGGGGCTCGGAACGGAGGTCAGCTCGGCTCTGCCGGGAGAGACCCAGATGTGCCGCGGCCGCTGTACGCGTTCCCTCCGAGCGGAGCCGGCGGGCAGCGGCGGACTCGCGTGGACGCGTCCGTAGACTTTGCCGTACCTCGACGGGATGCGCGCCGGGGTGTGATCCCGGTAATGCCTCTAACGAGAGCGCTAATTACAGGAGGACGATTTGGCAAATGAAGTGAGAGGATGCACCCCCAGCCCCGAGCACCAGATGAACTTTTCCAAACACACACGCACACACGCGGTAATTTTGGTATGCTCCCTCGGCCAATCGCCGCGCTCAGCCCGAGCATGCCTTACCCTAGCGCAGTCAATTACCGGCGCTCCCCGGGCTCATCAATCACGGGGCGCCTCCAGTGAGGGGAGGAGCGAGCCTCCGACTATCGATCGCTGCAGTTTTGTCCTCCCCAGCCCCCAGCCTCGTTCACGGTCCCCTGCACATAAAATCTAAACCAGACTATCCCGTTAATAGCGGGATTTATCAATGATTGTGTACCCGGTGGTGAATGTGGCCTCGTACATAGGTGGCTTTTAGAAATACACGGCAGAAAAAAATAAGAACGATGTAATTTATTCGGGTAGGGGTTGGCGTGTTTTGCGTTGCTTTTCAGGATGAGAGTGACGATTTTAACTTTTTTCTTTTTTTCTTTTTTCTTTCTTTTTTTTTTTTTTAACTTTAAGAAAATGACTCGGGGGCAGTTGCAGATATTTGGCCTGATTTTAATAGGCGCGGGGAATGAGCTCCAGAGGTCAATAAACCCCTCCAAAATGATGAATGATTGACTACCTGTGATGATGATAGTGATTACCGGAGCAATTAAACAGTTTGATTAAATGAGCCATCATAACAATGATGTCTGCGGGAAATCAGCCCTCACATATAAAGAAAGATAGCGTGGGGCTGACGGACGCCAGTGGGCATCCCCCGAGCTCCGGCAGCACCCGGCCCGGCGGCTGCGGGCTGGAGAAGGGGAGAAGTGGCCCCGATGTCGGCCCCGGTGTCGGCCGGAGCTGCCCTCGTTCGCTTCCCGGAGCCGGGCTCGACCCCGCAGTGCTTTTCTGAGAGGATCTCCTCCGAGATTAAAGCTAAATCCTAAGAGCAACCGAATGGCTGCGCCTGGCTTTCCCGGGACTGGGAGGAGAGGTGAGTAGAAAGCCCTCAGTATGGAGATCTCTTTTGAGCAGTGGTGAAGTCGTTGCGTTTCGCAGGGAAAAGAGGGGACGCTCGTGCAGTATTTTATACTCTGTCGTATAAATCGGGAACGTAATTCAGGATATTCATGGTAATGAATGCTCGACTAATCCTTTGGGTGCGCGGAGACCTACAGAGCAGGAGGTTATGCAAATCTTTTCCTACTTTTACGGCTGTACATTTCGAACAGATTTTTAAGAGATCTGCTCAGTGGTGAATGCTATTTGTTTTTTATGATTTTTTTTTTTTTTCCTTCCCTCTTCCCCCCACTACCCAACCCCCCACCCCGCCACTAGGATGCCCGATTTCCAAACTCCCGAGGCATCCCTTCATGGCGACGCAGCCCATGCGGGAAGCTCAGGGACGCGTTGTAAATATTTGCAGCTCCCAAACGGATTTTGCAGCCGTGCCCCCTGCTGTGCCCGAGTGCGCCTCGCTCCGAGAGGGTCGGTGGCACAGAGAAGGGCTCTGTCCCTGGCGCGCGGCCGTGCAACAGTAATCCGGTCCCTCTGAGGGCTCCGTGTTTGCTCAGATCTCAGACTGGGGAGAACTTCACCACTCTTCTTCTCAAAGAGAAGTTTTTTCACAACTTTGCTCCCATAGCAGAAGGCACGTCATTGTTTAGGATATCATTTTAGACTTCTTTTTTTAATTATTCTGTTTTTCACAGGAGCTCCTTTAAGTCCCGATTCTTCGGAGCAGGAAATTGTTAGAGAGCAATCTAAAATCCAAGATGTAAAAAAAAAAAAAAAAAAAAAAAAAAAAAAA
>NW_024962250.1:14311617-14312320 GCF_019238085.1 Lagopus leucura | reverse complement strand
TAAAAAAAAAAAAAAAAAAAAAAAAAAAAAAGCAGCCAAAGATATTTTTTTTCTTCTGTTCTGTGCAGCTCCTTTCATTTACTCAGTTTTGCTTTTATTTTTTTTTTTTCCCCAAACCAATGTCTCCCCCGCACTATCTCGACCGCTTGTGTGTGGGACAGGGACCAACTTTTCAAAATGATTTTAACTCGAGAGAAAGTGAAATTTCATCTGGCAAACGGAGGGCTTTCATGTTCCTCTTGCTCTTATGCCTTTTTTTTTTTTTTTTTTTTTTTTTTTTTTTTCTTGAGTCGAAGCCTTTTTCCTCTGCACTATCCCAGTGGATTAAGGCACGCAGAGAATGCGGTTATAAAGCGCTACAGTTTGACCATTAAAAGAGAATGTCAATGTAGCACCCTTCAGTGAAAGTACGCAGCTCTAACAAAGATGCTTTGGGAAGCTCGGACGGAAATGGGATCCGTGCACCCAGGGCTGGGGGGCTTCTACGTCCTCAGGTCATTTTAAATTTACTTTTTAATTATTATTTTTTTTATTTTCAGCGTTGTGACATATTTCTTTTAAAACACAGTAATTTGGGAAAATTAAATTGGCCAATTTCCATTTCTCGTGCATCACTTTCACGGCAGAGGCTGTTCCCAGGACAAGTGTGAGTGGTGAGGTGATGCGGTGTGTGCTGGGCTTTTTTTATTATTGTTTTTTTTTT
>NW_024962250.1:14292645-14311517 GCF_019238085.1 Lagopus leucura | reverse complement strand
CTTTCTTTCTTTCTTTCTTTCTTTCTTTCTTTCTTTCTTTCTTTTCTTTTCTTTTCTTTTCTTTTCTTTTCTTTTCTTTTCTTTTCTTTTCTTTTCTTTTCTTTTCTTTTCTTTTCTTTTCAGATCGGCCCCAAAGTCCAAAGAGAAATGAGGTGTCCGGTGTGGAAGTGCATCTCAGTCAACAGCCAGCTCCTTTGGCAGGGGCTGGAAATGGTTTTAACAGGCGGTAAAATTTCATCTTGTGGTGTCAAATTGGGGTCAGTTTGGGGTTAGCGCTCTCAGTGTCCGAGAAGGAGCTGTCCAGCTGTGTGGGGATTCATTAAGGGCAAAAGATCCGTTTCAAGAAAAACAATACAAAGACAATCAGAGAGCTAAAGATCCTCTTCAAATCGCATTTTACAAGTGCACCAGAACAAATATGGACGCTGAAACCTATTCCCTTCAAACTCCCAAATCGGCTTCTTAGCCTTCGGAGGGAGGGAAAATCCGCTGCAGCCCGGCCGGGTCTGCTTCCAATCACCGCCCCGAGGTGCGCCGGGCCCCGCGCCGCCCTCACCCGCTCCCCTTTCCCTTTCGGCACAGCGCTGCGGAGCAATGGCACCACAACAGGTAACATCCCGGAATGTGTTCCCCGGTGTGTTTGAGCCACTGCTGTGTGTGTGCCGTGGGCGTGCAGCGGGAGCTTCAGTGCGAATAGGAAGTTTTTTTTTTCGAGGGGACAAACTGTGCTTGTATGAAACCCGCTTGTATCCTTCCGAAATGTCCCGCAGCCCTCTCAAGAAGCGCTGGGCTCTGATAGATAACGCGGAGTGGATGTGCCGTGCGGTTCCCAGCATCTGTGGGAAGCACCTATTGCTAATCTGGTTTATTAAATTCGCGTGGTTTAAATCCTCTTAGCGCCCCTACATCAGTTAGAACAATTGACGCCTTGCTGCAGGGACAAATAACTCTGGCCGTAATCTCGTTTGTAACTTTATTCAATGTTTGTTTGTGTGCGGAGTTTGAGTATTTGGGGCAATGCCATTGCATTCGGGAATATACCGCGTACATTTAGAGACAGAGCCGGAATGGATGGGCTGAGGGCAGAGCAGAGCGGAACGAGTAATTCCGAATATTGGAAGTAGCATTTTATCCCGAACCATCGTTCTAGGAAACGTGTCAGAGTTAATGAAGAAAGCAGTCTATGTGTTAATGCGTCTCCGGGCTTACAGCATAACCAGGCTCCTGTGCAAAATCCACGGAATTTGTTCTTTCTGCTTCTCTCCCAAAACAACGCGTGGGGTGCAGATAGCACCTCTGCGGTTTTGGAGTCAGGATTATTCTCCAGCTCAGGCTCCCACCTCTGAAATCGCCCTTTGCACACTCTCCCTGCTCGACTCTTACGGCCACTTCTGTCTCTCTCAGCCCACCTCGGCCCTCTGACCTCCGTTCCCGGGCTTCCGCAGCCGCCCGGCTCCCAGGTCCTGTCCCGGCCGCCCCGGCGGAACGCCGCAAGTCTGAGCTCCTCGGATCGCCGGATTCATGGAGCTCCTCACCCCGACCCCCCTCCTGCACGCAGCGCTCTCCTCTTTGCAGTGATCTATTCTTTTGAGAAAACCTTCCCAGCACAGAAAGTCAATGGTAGCTCATCGCGGTGAACTTTTCTTGACCTCAGCTGCGGTATGGCTGCGGTCTTTGGGAGCTGGATTAGGAGGAGGTTCATTGCTTACCTGTTAACTTCCCTTTCAAACTTCCCTTTCAACTCTTGCTTCCACCCCTCCCCCTCTTTTTACAAAACCCCAACGCAACCTCCACGTCCTAGAGCGATGTGGCTCCTTTACCTCTCTCGAGCCCCCACAGTCCCCCCGAGACTGCCGAGACCTGCCCGGGCCCCGCGGGCCGCCCCCCCCAGGCCGTGTCCCCGCGGCCGCGGCGCGGCGGTGCCATCGGCGGCCCTCTAGCGCTATCTGGCGGGGCTCCAGCGTGCTCCCGTCGCGCCGCGCAGTCCTCGCAGGGCCCTCAGCCCGGCGCCAGCGGCGCGGAGCCCGCAGCGGGGCCGAGGCGCGGAACTCTCTCGCGTGGCCGTGGGCTCTCGCCAGACTCGCCCCTACCTGCAGCTCCGCACGGCGGCCGCGGTGAGAAGGGGGGACCTAAGGGGCCCCCGCCCCTTCTCCGAGCGACTGAGCCCACGCTTGGGTGCGTGGGAAGCACCAGCGTGAAGTGAGCGGCGAAATGTGTATGCCGTGGACTGGCGGGGGTGTACAGGGAAGTCTGTAAGCAGCGCCGTGCATATTTCCAGCGTAAACCAGAGGGACAAAAATACCGGTTTGGGCTGCCCAGTAAAGCTGCTTCTACCAGGGTAGTTCAAAATCTATATTACATTTCTTCGAAGGAGCCCAAAACATAAATAAATACACATAAGTAAGTAAATAAAAATCCCTCTTTGCACTATGATATCGTAACAGAAGGGACAGTGAGGACAAGCTCGTCAGTGTAGCGCAACATCAGAGCAGCTGAGGAGCTCCCAACTCCGCTAGGCTCTGCTTTCGTTCACTCAGAACACTCACTGTTGTTCCCCAGTTGCCCTTGGCACTTCGGAAGAGGACCGTTCGCGTTTGACGCCGGAGCGCTCAGTCCGGGAGAACAATGTGCTCCCACCCCCCACTCCCCTCCCCGGAACGCTGCGGCAGCCTCCGCACAAGCGGTAGCTCTGGCGCGGAGCGCCCCGCTCGGAAGGAGCCGCACGGGTCATTGTCTGAAGTGGGTTGCAGTCCACAGAGAAAAGGGGGGAAAAATCACAGCAGCCGGCTTGGTGTTGCATGGGGAATGAGCTGACAAAATATTATAATGTTTCCTCGAAGTGCGTGCTGAGAGCCTGTGGTGTGCTACTGAAAGAGAGGTGGTGGTGCTTTTCTTTCACTCTTTCTCTCTTTCTCTCTTTCTTCGAAGATTGGGATGGCCTTTGTACGCCTGTCTTTTGATCCCACAAAGAGAATGCAATATGCATATATGTGTTTGCTTTCCGTACAAACAACGAGAGGGACTGTACGACGGGATATACGGCCGATTGGTCCTCATAATGCTTAGTTTTGTTGTAATTAATTGAAAACAGTTATTAGGTCGTCATTGGCAATAGCGTAAATAATTGCAGCAGATTTTTACTTAAAATTGACCGGTCACGGAGTGATAGATCGATTCGAGGTATAAAAATGATGTATCAAAACATCAATGTCGATTATTTGAAATATTGTAGTCGAATCTTTTTATTGCTTCATCGGTTAAGTGTCTGAAAGTGCTGTGTTCCAACATATATTTATGTTGTCAATACTGTCAAAACTGTCAGTTTTATTACACCGGATTTGTAATACATTTCGGATTTGCTCATTTACATAAAATGGCCACCCCGGGTACCCCCCCTTCTCCCCTCTCTGGAAATCTCTGTCAATGCTGAAAGGATCCGGGACTCACTGCTGAGGCAAAAGAAGTAGAAGTATGGCTCCATTAAGTCCATTTCGAACGTCCCTCTGGAAAACTCGGGCTATTTCTAACTTGCCATCAGAGGGAATCCTCCCACCCTTTTATCTCCCTAGTAAGATTTAAACGCTTTTCTTCTCTCACACCTCGGTTAAACCCTTTAGGAGCTCCGAGAACTTGCACGGAGAGAACGGCGAGCCGGAGCCCACCTGGGAGTTCGGAGCCCTCCGAGCAGAGCGGCCCCGACCCATCCGTGTAGGGCCGGGTGCTGGTAGCAGTGGGTAACAAAGGGAGGGATGACCGTAGGGAATCCTTTCTTAGCTGGTTAGAGCCCTAAGGAAAGCAGAGTGGGAGCAGCATGGATGTTCTGTGTCCCCTGTCCCGCAGCCCCCATGCAGCAGAGTCTGAACTGATGATTCTTTTAGCCGTGAGCCCTGAGTTGGTGTAAGCTCGGTGCCAGGCACCCCTCGCTCCTTTTCCTCCCGCGCCCAGCCGGGACGCGGCCAAACTCAGCAATAAATCAATCCACTGCCACATCGCTCCCTTCTATCGAGCAAACACTGCGATCAGCGGGTCACTTCTCCTCCCACCCCACCCGTTGTGAGGCTGACGCTGCTTCACGGGCTAGGGAGACAGACCCGATGTGCGGGGGTAGGGGGAGGTGGTGGTATATCTTTTTTTGTTTGTTTGTTTCCCCCCCCTTTTTTTTTTTTTTCCCTCCCTCTTCTCCCCTTTCCCAGGGAGATGTACGGTTGAAGAGCCGCTGGAGCGAGCCCGAGTTCCCGGGGAGAAGGAAGGTTGGCCCGTAGAGAGGCAGCCAGCAGGTATTTCAGTGACCGTTCCTTTGAACACGTTCAGTCTCTGCCTTTTCCATCCGGAACGTCTTCCTCAGACCAACTGTGATTTCTGCTGTAATTCTTGTGCGTGTTTACGATCGCTTCGGAGGTAAATTGAGAAGTGAGCTGCGCAAGAGGAGGAAATCGCCCCTGGGGTGCTTTGTTTACTTTGGTCTGTAAGATCCTGCTAGGAGATGGTTGCCGCAGTGTGTGGCAAGTGCTTCTTCGAGAAATCTATCAGCCTTTCTACGGTGACTCCGAGGAAAGAGTGCTGCCAGCACTTTCGCGCATTCCCAGGTGTTGCGAAGAGGGGAGAAGCAAAGGGCCGGAGCGCCTCATGAGGGGTGGAAGAGGGGAGGGTGAGGGGGCACCTGGGGAGGGGAACCCGCCCAGTGCGTGTGGGACCGCGTGCCGGTCAAGGCCGGGGAACGCGCCCCTTCTGCCATAATTAGTCGGAACAATAAACATAATTGGAATAAAATCGGTTGGAAATTCCTGCGTTTTTAATTACGTTTCATTTTGCGGTAAGCCGTAGAATTATAAATGCCTCTCAATTAAACACTATCCGCTTGTAAAGCATTTAACAACAATTATTCCTTAATCAGTTGGAATGTTAGCCACAGACGATGCTGTTAAACATCAAAGGGACGCCTCAGACGTTACCTTTTAGTAATAAGTAAGAGGATTAATTTCTATAATTAGAGGGGATAAATATGTGCATAAATACATCTAATTTTTTGACACGTTCCCATCCCGGCTGGGAAAGGCGCGGCTCTTCGGCAGCGCCCGCACCGCCCGCGCTCCCGGCCCGGGGGAGGCGGCCCCCGCAGCGGCGCGGTGCCAATAGCCTCCGGGGGGCTCCGCGGCCGCCGGCACCGCACGGGGCTCGGGCCCGCCGCGCCCGCGGGTCCCCGTGGTAACGCGCAGCCTTCCTCGGGTTGTATTGACGTGGGTGTGTACATATTTTAGCGGCACCTGCGGTCTACCTGGTGTTTTAGGTCCCTCGGGGACAATTCGCTGCCTCCAAACGAAGCCCGAGATTTGAGTGGAATACCGCAAATAAAATTAGCGTGACCTTGATTATACCCTGTATGAATATCTCATTTACGTAATGACTTTATGTCACGTACGCGGAGGGTCAATTTCCTTTTAACCTTTCCCATTGCTGCAGTAAGCATTCTTTTATAATCAATGGCTGTTTGAATAATCAATTCACATTTTATGATCCCTGACAAACTCAATATATGTGTGCCTGGTTTCAGCAAAGCAGCCTATCCTTCTCCGCGGCTTTTTCACGTCCGAAGAGTTTGCGGCGGGGTTTCCCGGCTCCCTGGGGAGGCTCCGCGGGATGAAGCGGGCAACGGAGAGCCGCGCCTCGGAGGGAGGCTTAGCGCAAGCGGACACGCTCAGGGAGCCTCGGTGACATCCAGAAGTCCCTTGAATTTCACATGTTTTTCCAATCGCTCAACCCAAAATATATGGTGTCTTCCTTTCCCACCCCCCTCCTTCTTTCTAGGAATGTGCGTAATAAAACCTAATCGCCTGGGACTCTCCTTTCTGCATCTGCTGGACACGAAGCCGCGGGGGGACAAGGTCCTCTCGGCTCTGAAGCCGAGCTGCTATGGGACGCCCGGCGGCCTCGGCCACGTCTGCACGTGGGAGACCCCGAATGAGCCTTTGAGCTACATTAACTATCCCGCTGCCGTCTGGGGCTCCCTCGCCAGCAGCAGCTCTCTTCGCCTCCTGCAGCCATCTCCGAAGTGGAGGTCGGGACACTCACCTCAGGAGCGCAGCTCCTGACCAAGACAAAGTGTGCGTGCCGGGGCTGGGGTATGTTGAACTCTCTCTATATATATTTTCTATAAGTAGCTCACTTTTGCTGTAATCTATGGTGTAAGTCAGGAACTGAGACTTACTGCAACCCTTCTCCCTCTATTGGATAATTAATGCTGATTCATAGCTGTTTCTACCTACAAATGTATGTTTCGTTTTTCTCTGCAGGGTCCGTGGTTCTTTGGAATGTTGTTATTCCCTGAAAGGTAATTGCACTTGATATTCTCTCGGGGAAGGCTCATTAGCCAGGGGCAGGGTGGTGTTGCCAATCTCAGGCTCTTTCGACAATTCAATGAAAACATTTGCCCCAGAGGTTTAGAACAGTGCTCCCAGCTCATGAAACAACCCTTGGAAACAGCATTTCCCCTAAGAAACCTTAAGACTAAAAAATAGTATACACGTACATATATATATATTTCCAAGCAAAGCAAAGCAGGAAACATTTATTTCTTAGGGAATTCAGTTTAACCCCTCACTGTAAATGACCAAAGCTGTGTGAGAAGATCAGAACTGTTACACCACGCTCAACATCACTCTCCCCGGGTATAATCTATCAGAAGATACACAGCATACAGTCCTGCTCGAGACAGCAGAAAACACAACACACCTTCAGCTCCTCTGTGTGCACTTCTTGACACTCTCTTCACATTCACGAAATGCATGTCAGAAACACTTTTCAGCTGCCCACCATCGCAGACCTACACTTGACTCCTTTCTCACACATGCCTGCTGTCATCTCTTTGGCTCCTTTCATCTCTCCTGTGAAATTAATTACTTCACTAATGCAAGGGAATGAAACACAGGTATAAGGTAAGCGAGGAAACATACATTAGTTAATACGTATTATTTTATGAAGGTGAACACTCTGGGATTGTTCTGATTTTACTTTTTCCTCAGTTGTTCATCATTTTGAGAAACTTATTCTTCCACCTGAATCTCCGCAGGTTGAGCAGGATGAGTCACAGCAACACCGAGAGAATGGAGGATCCAGTTCTTGCAGGACAGAATGGTCCCAAAGGATCCATAAAGAGGAAGAAGAGGAACAGTGTGCAGGCTTAACAATTTCTCAGACATCATTAGGTTTTTCATGTCAGAATAAAATAATCTGGGTGTCTGCAGTTGCAGTGAACTAGGTGGGATATTATCCCTGCCTTGGCATTAAAGGGCAGAAACTCTCTTAATTCCTATAACTGAAATGCCTAACCACCTTGCTGTGTTTACATGCTTCCATTCACCACATTTTCCACCACTGAAGTTAGCCAATAAAGTCAAAGAGTGAAACTCATCTGGGCTGTATCACTACTGACTTTAATGCTGATAACTTAGGGAGGAAATTGTGCTGCGATGTGTGACTACAACTAACGTCCAAAGGTCCAAACATCCAAAACAAAGACATTAGTGATTGTAAACCTCACTCATCAGAAGGGCTGCCAATCAGCCCATAGGTCTCACCCACAGAGGAAACAAAAGCTCAGAGAAAATCTCCTCAAGGCAGTGAATCTCTGCAGACAATGTTTTAAAAACTGATAGCTTTCAAGTATCTTCAGGCCCAAGTTCCATTGTCTGAAAACCACACGAATGGAGAACACAGGGCTCTGCATGCTGAATTTGGAAGGTGCCACTGTCCCCGTGCAAGTGCTCAGTCTTCCTGCTCCTCCTGATGGCACATGTGGATAAGCACCAGCCTTGAAGTAAGCCCTCAGCACAGGAAGCATCAGTTCTTTAATTCATATTTCAGGGATTTGCAGGCAAGTTTTTCGTTTGTCATATTTAGATATTTCTCATGTTATAGTGGTACATTCTTCTTCAAAGTGTTTTTCAAAATCAGCAGACTTTTCAGGGGTGAAACATGATCATTTACTATATTCCATTTTTAAAGTACGTGCTAATTATCAAATTAATCTTATACTACTTCATATACATTTATAGACAATCACAAATATTGCCACTGATATGCAAATAAATATCTCTAGCAGAAGGCTTTCTTTTGATGTAGAGAAATGTAAACAACATTGAAAAAAATAGCATACAAGTGGTTGTCCTGGTCTCTTACCTTAAGGCTATATTACGATCACAATCAGACATATCTCGGCATGTGTCACACCAGATAATGCTGTTTCTTGGGCGTTTGAGGCGTATGACTTTACCTTGGACTTCACAAAAGCTTCACAAAAGAGACATGCCATTTAAAAACACGAGTCTGGCATTACTGAAAACCCTCACATACTATACTCACGTATATCATTGTTAACCTACATGTGAGATTTTTTAAAAAATTGCTTCACATTTAATACTGAAGTCATTTCACTTCTATTATTCATGTGAAGAGCTAAAAATAAGCATCTGAAATATTTTTCCCTTTTATGGAACAGCTGATAAAAGCCTTCATTTGAAGTAAACTCTTGGATGAATGCAGCCTTATTTTCTAGGCTCAGATCTCTTGTACCCAGTTGGGAACTTCACATCAAATCTGGGAAGTACATTGAATCTTCAGAGAAAAAGGGCTCTATACCTCAAAATATTCATCAGGAATAGCTTAGGCAAACAGTTTCCAGCCTAAAACTCATCCATGATGTGTTCATTTGGGCTTTTTGTTTTGTTATTCTTGATGTGTCACTGGTCACCTATCACACTTGCTCTATTTCCCAATAGGTTGAATGAAATTATTTTAACAAGAGACTAAACAAATAATAAAAGTGCACAACACATATGCTTGTCTGTGTATGCATGCTTTTGTTCTGTGCAGTTATTCATAGAAAGCCTGATTTTGCCTCCATTCAATTTAATATAGTAGGATTTAATCCATAAAGAAAATAGATTTACCTAATACTTGTTAAGGGAAAATCCTTGCTTTAATTTTCGGTTGTATGGCCATGATCAGAACAAGACCTCTGATCTGAAACCCCTAGAGCTGCTTTTTGAATAGAGTTGCAGTAGCAGCCAAGGAACACAACCAGTTTTGTCGCTATAGGTTAATTTCAGCTTTCAAACATTATTGGAAATAATCGATCACCTTTCTTCCCCTCCCCCAGCTGAACCTTGGATTGCTTCCTCTAACAAATGGCTCTGGGCACTGAAGTAAGAACAGACTGTTTGATTCAAAAGAAAATTTCTTTTTTCCTATTGTTCCCAGATTTCATTCACTGAAAAATTCACTGAAAAATGTCCAGTCTGCATCCAATACATTCATGGTAACTGTTCCTGAAATAAACGTCTAGCAAGATTCTTAATAGTTGAGAGAGGCACTGGTTTAATTATATAATCCCCCACAAATGGGAATAAACCAATATAAAGATCTAGGCCCTGTTTTCCTTCAGCATCTAGCAGTTCAACAGACATTCCTTTTAGGTAAACAAGCACACAAAGAGCCAGATTCAGGGCCAATTGTGTTGTGAGAAGCACTGAAGTACTCTTCTAGATCTATGTCCCACCCCCCCCCCGGGAAAGGATATATTATTAGTATTCCTAAGTTGTTGAATTATTCTATTAGATTTACTATAGCCACAAAATTTTTTTTTTTTTTATTTCTCTGATAATAAAGTATTGTGCTATGAACGAATACTAATAAGTCAGTGTAAAGAATTCTTAATTTTTACTCAAATTGGAAGATCTGAACAGTGTTAGAGAGCTTGAAATGTTGAGAGTTCGGTCTCGATATTTCCTTTTGAATAAAATACAACTTTTGCCATTCCAGTGGAACATGCTAAAAAAACCTTAACGTAAGATTAGGGGCGGAGAAAAAACAGCCAAAATGAGTTCATGGACCTCATTTTCTCTTCACTTAAGCAGGAGAAACTCCATTGAAGTTAATGGAATTACAGTGATATAAAACAGTACTAAGGTGAGAATTGGTCCACTTGTGTTTAAATAGATGCTATTACTTTAAAAACAGAGTTTACTTCACTAAACAATCTGCAAATAAACACAAAACAAAGGGCAAATGAGACATATTACAAGTAAGCATGCATGCAAAAAAGGTAAGTGCAAATTAGATTTGAATATTCATGAGTCACAAATCATTGACAGTTTGAAATAATGCAAAACAGCTTTATAAATGAGGTTAAGGCAAGGGACATCAAAGAAAGGCATTGCTAAATCAATAGAAATTTGATCGTGCATATACTTGGAAATTGTGGCTACAGTTTTTGAGACATGGGAGAAAAATACTGCGCATGTAGTGAAGAGGGGACACATAAATATTCTCTCTGAATGTGTTACAGTTTTGCAATTCAGCATGTACTTGGAGATATGCCATGTATAAAGTGACCAGACATCATTTAAAATCTTTTTTTCCCAATAGAGTTATAGTTTCCTTTGAGTATATCCAATGTCCTGTGTTCTGTTGCTTAGCATGACAAAAAATTTAGTTGTCTACAATACCTGTAGAAGAATCCCATAACAAAAAATTAATAGTTATCTCAATTTGGTGGAAGGAGCACTGGCTAATCAGAGTGTTTTCTTACAATCATGGCTGGCAGAGGTTATCTACTTGTTTTGGAGGATTTTGTCTTCAGAAGTTCTCAGAGGAGCTGCAGGTCTCAAAGCGAATTGGTGGAGCATGGCAATTAAAAAGGTTGGCCAGCACGATTTAAATGAGAACCTTTTATTATCCCTGGCTGTAAGCATCAATAAAGTGTTGGTTCTCTTGTCTTATTTGTGAGTTCTGTGGATATTTGAAATGGACTGGTAAAAAGTTGATGAGAATCAAAAGGCAAAGCTGCCAGAAGTAATGTGGTCTTTTAAAATTCCAGTGTATTTTTTTTCCCTTTCTTCAGTGTCCTTTACATCCAGTGTGATATTCTTACTTTCTGGTGTGACAGATGAAGCTTCACTGGGTCAAGTGAAGCTAAATATATATATTTACAGATACTGATAACAAAACTGAGCAGGGATGTGAATTTGGAAATGGTATAGTGTACTCTGGTTCTTTAAGAAGAAGCACATGACTTCTTGCAGTGCTCTGTTTAAAAGCATCCACTCACATGAATGAAGCTGGCAATTAACTTGTGTCAAAACATTGTAGAAGGAGAAACCCAGATGTCGAATAACTTAGGAAAGGGATAACCTCATGTCCTCCCCAATCCCCTAGATGAGCTTGTCAGAAGCTGATGTGTCTTTCATGCCATCAGGATATCAAAAGATACCTGTTTGTGCCATGTTGAATTCAGAGTGGATTTCAGAAAAGATTCTTTAAATCTGAGTATTCCTCAGCATGAATAAACAATAGATAAGTTAAAAAGAGCCACTTAGGAATGTAAAAGGCCAGCTTACCATTTCAGGGATGTTCCTTCCGACCCTCAGAGCCAGTGGAGAGATAAATGAATCTCCCTCTATAAGGAACAGAAGAGAAAGTTATCTGGTGTAGCAGAGCACTTGAAATCAACAGTTTCAGATTTTCTCCTGGCTCCCCCACTGACTGGCCAGAATTATTAGAGATGAATTATACGCTTCCACGTCCGTAAAATGAAGCTCACAGTACATAGCTTTGTGGCACTGTGGAATGGAATTCATAAGAGAATATGAGCTCCTCTGATGAAGCTGTACCAAAATATGCTCATTACATTAACCTAAGAGCCCTGTTCCAGAGCATCTCTAGACTCAAATCTCTATCTCCGCATTATTTAATCCTGTAGGCTTTGTTTGTATATAACCTCTTGCACCTTCAGTAATGCACTCCATCTTCATCACTTTAAAAGAGAACTTTACTGTTTTTTTTTCTTAATGTTAAAAAATACTGTCAAAACTGTAACCATGAATTTATTACTAAAGAAAATAAACACAAAATTTCTTTTATGATTTTTAGACTTTTACTGCACCCATCGCCACGAAATCTGAGTGTGGTTTAAAATAAATGTCTTTCACCTTCTGGATGTGCTCAGCTTGGAGTAGGTCTTGCATTACTTATGAAAATAAACTGATGGTGTTACAGGCCATCCTTCAGCTCAGCAGAATACCAAGAGCCTGTGACAGGTCAGAGTTTCAAAGGTTTGGGTTATTTTTCTTTTTTGGCAAATTATCTTTTCTTGAAGAAAGTAGAAGAAAATGATCAAAAATTAATGCAGCCAAAGAGCGTGAATCCCTACAGTCCCCAGAAATTCAGTGAATTTTGTCAGATTTTTTATTATTATTATTATTTTTTTAATTTCACTCCCAGATTTCTTTTTCTTCTTTGTCCTCTGTGGAATTTTTTATATATTTCCAACAGACTGCCTCTACTAATCATTTGTAAGCCCTTGTAAGTCTGCTGATACTGATTTCTGGCCTGTGGCTGAGGATATAAACTTGTACAAACCTAATATATGTGATCTGAAGCTGGCAATGCAGAGCAGCTCATATTAGAACACCTGAACCCCCTCATCTTTGTTATGAATCACCAAGTCAAATAGAGACCTGGTTCCCTGTATGTGATCTCAATTTATACCAAGTATACTTCAAGAAAGCAAGAGGGCAAGCTCTCTTTTTCATGAGAAAGTTCCTGAGCCTGTATTATTTTTCTACAATGTCACCTTTGCCCACCTCATTCCTTTCTCCCCTTGTGTCAGGTAAAAGGGAGAGCAGATAGCTCTCTCCAGTAACAAATTTGTGGCTGTTGGCTTTTGAGTTCCCACACAGTATTACTCCTTCAGCTGCATTCTGGAGAAATATATATGTATTTCTATTTTATTTCTAGTCTATTTCTCCTTTTAATCACAGCGCACACAAAGTATTTTTGGGGATGAGAGACAGAGTAGTAGGGTTTTGTCTACATCTCTGTGGTTCCTTGGTAGATGCTTCATCTCAAAACACTTCAAGATTGTTATTTTTATTGCCTTGGGGCCTCCCAAAGGAGGGCATGAGAAGAGAAGACAGCATAGCTTTTTTTTTAATCCTCCTTTCTAAACAAATCTGCATCGACTATGGGAAACTCTCTCAGCAATCATGATGGGATTTTTCTAGGAAGAATAAAAATCCCAAACTGGGTCTCCTCGTTAACTTTTCCAGACAATAGTGAGTGGAATGGAAAGAATACAGCATTCCTAATTTGTACTTAGTGAAAAAAAGAGCTGCTAAGTTGAGCAGAGAAGGAGGGATGGTTCCAAAGAGGAGACATCAAACTCTTTGATCAGCTAGCAAGTGAACCAGCAGCATCTTTACTCTAAATTGCAAAGGCTTAGCTGACGTGTCAGGTGGAGACAAGTGAAACTATGTGAGCTATAAAAGACAAACCTTTACAGATAATTCACCATCTGTAGTGACCTTGGCATCATGGAGACACAATGTATCCCCGAGGCACTACAGGCCCGAAGATGAGATTTTTGCATGTATATAGATCCACAGTTATTCTACTGAAGACAGTGTTAGTATATGATCATGTAAAAGAAAGGGGAAAAATGAATAAAATCACATACAAAGTTCCTAGGAGGTCACATTCTTTTTAAATTACCTACGACACAAGACAACAACACAAGTTTCCTTTAAATACACATTATTCTCAACAACTTCTCCCTTGCTTATGTAAAAAAACAGTTCTGCTGTTGGGTTATATGTGTCCTATAACATTTCTCTACTAAATTTCGTCCCAAATGTTAATGATTCAGAAATTAAAAAAAATAATCGCATGATACATTTTTTCTTTAAAGTAAATCTGGTAATTGCCAAATCCTAGTCGCCAATACAATATTACATGTATGATCCAGACTTCACAAGTGTCAACAAGTAAATTTATCTCCTTTTATTTCAAATTACAGGAGATGGAGGTAAAATCTTTGCTGATCAGTTGGAAACAAAATGTGTTACCTTTTATTATTTTAATGGAATCTTTTATAATAAACCAAATGCCAAACTTAACACATGCATGGCTTTTCAATTTGGCTTGTGTATTTCAAGGAAAGGAATACATTTCTATATACTCTGACTTCTTTACATGAATTATTATGTACTGCAAGTGACATCTACTGGAGAAAGCAGAGCTAAATGTCTACTCTACAAACTTTTTTTTTTTGCTATTAAAGCAGCCTTCCTTTCAGGAAATACAGCTGTTATTTAATAGAAATCTTGTAATTGTGCCTATCCAGATGCAGCTATGTAAGTGCTTTCATAATGGTTAAACTGTAAGACTGTCCTTTTTGTACTATCCTAAATAAGACTTCTTTTTCTTTACAGATAAGATGTTAATACTATACTTCTGCTGGGTTTACAGTAAAAGATTTTCATAAAGTAACAACTATTTGATACTGGTGTATAGTCTTTATTGGTGGTATAAAATTACTCAGGATGTGTTATTAAAGTCACCAAAAGAAATGTGGCTAAAAGTTAAAGTTTCAAGACTGCGTGTTAACAGACGTTATACTTAAATAGAAATTTACTTGAAAACTTAATGCAGAGCAATACCATTGTCAATAGTATTGATATCACTACCTAGAAAGTCTGGCAGAATGTACATTTTTAACACTGCTTACGGAAGTTATCTATTGGAACACAGATTCATGAATAACTGCAGTATGCTAAAACACTTGAAATCTTACCCTTCAAATGTTGCCTGTGCTTGGCATGTAAGAGCAGCATTTCAAAAAGCTGTTTTTTCAGTGAAATATGATAAAAATCCCACAAAAACTGGGAAGGATGCAGAAGGCTGTGAACTCAGAGGTTTGGTGCCATTCAGAATACCCACAAGTGCTATTACTTCTTAATGTGGGTTCTTGAGCTCTTGTTTAAAAGCCAAGCCAGTTCAAGACCTTAGACACATAAAGTACCAAAGAGTTCAAACTGTTCTTACTAGGTTCCAATATAGGAAAACTTCAAAAATTCCAATATCTTTTAAAATTGAGCTAGCAAATCACTTTTAACCCTCCGACAATTTGGGAAAGATTTCCCTAGAGTAGACCAAACCCTAGGGTTTAAATCTGTATTCCTCACCAAATGTGAGAAAGAGTTTCTGAGCCAGAGAAATCAGTTCAGAAAGTAAATCAATAGCTAAGAGCCATTTATGAATTTGTTTATCTAATGCTGATCTTAATTTAGTTGCAATTTTCTATATCAAAAGTGTTTCCCTTCTATTTTATAAGGAAAATATGACTTTGAAGGTTAGATTTTAACACAGTGAAAAGAGACATTCTTTTATGCAGCAGTCAATAGAATACCTTTGTGTTTGGAAAAAGTGTAAGAGAAAAGATATCAATAATTGTTGAAATGAGATTAAGTGGATAATCTGTATGTAATGCGGCTGGGCCTTATTATCTCCTCTAGCAGAAAAAAATGCTAAGGAAGATGCTAAGAGGAAGATATTTCCCAAATGGTTTCTGTATGGAAATGGCTTCTGAACTGTTCCAGGGCTGGTGAGTCTTGTCATTTACTACTCTGTTCCAGAACAAGCTGTGGAAATGACTCTCATACTTGCTGCATTACAGATTCCAAAGCCAACTGTGGAGATACACCTTGTGTGCTCACCTTTGCTCTAGGCTCTTGGCACCTCCCTCCATCCTTTGGCAATGCTATTACATCCATATTCACTTCTCAAGCTTCCCCAGCCAGCAGCTAGATCCTGGGATTCACATATTCTATAGTAACCATGGATGGATGTGGAGAAGATGCATTTCATGCTTTGTACCTTCCAATTGCTTCCTTTCTTAACTTTCATTTCAGGAGTTCTTAGATTTGCAGAATGCTCACAGGGAGTACTGAGAAAGAGGGATGATGCAAAGAATGATAGAAAGAAGGAAGAACCATGATCTTGCCGTGTAGATTCTTTCACCCTTGGAAGTATATCAAGGATTATAGATTTTTGGATACAGAAGTGGGAAGATGATGACAATACCCAAAGTAATGCTGAATTTGAAGCATGAATACCTCCTGTTAAGACTGATGTTCTCTGGGCTGATTATATCCAAAACTGTCATGCAATGGATTTAGTCAACTAAACTGGATCTCAGGCTTTGGTTTAGACAAGTAATTTGTATGTCTATGTTCTCATTAGTGGAAAGTACCATAATTTCATTCCTGTTGACTGCATGATTCTCTAATATGCCCTTTACAGTAGAGGCTGAGCTCTTCAAATAGGCTTCAATTTCTGACCTAAACTAAGCTTTTCAAATGTAAAAATTAAATTTCACTATCATCTTCTAAGCAGTGCTTGCCAAATGCCTTACAAATGTCTAAAATAGATATACATTTTTAGAATTTGAAAGGGGTACATATTCTAAAAAATAAGCCCAGCACAATAATCTAGCTTTTGCTGTAATAAGACTTCAATCATTTTTGTTCAGCAACTCCGTTTTTCTTATTTTCTCTAGCAATTGCTAAATATAGCAGTTGCAGAAGCAAGAATGTAAATTGCCCATTGAAGAATGGGTTCTGATCAGATTCTGCTTCCACATTTTGGTGAATTTATACTGGTGTAAGTAAAGTATGAAGTGGTAAAAAACAACAACAACAACAACAAAAAAAAACGGATAGGCACTAAGAGGTACTACATATCCCATTTTGCCATTAAGCACCTACGTAGAATGATTGCAATGTCCATGCTAACCATCAGAAAGCAAAATGTGTCAGGAAAAGTAGCTAGCCGAAGGACAAATTGTAAAAACACCTCCATGATTGTAATGACGAGAAATAACTTCACAGGTGAACAAAACTGCAATTTACGTTCCCTCACACATATTATTTGACCACAGATAACAAGCCAAATCCTCCTGACTACACTTTATACTGACTATATGACACTTGATTATGTGTGTCTTGAGTTCTGGTGTGAGAAACATGAATGCTATTTCCTGTGATTTTTCATGAGACATGTGGGAGCAAGATTACATCCTACATAAGCTGCCAACCTGATTTCACAAAGCATTGAAAGACATGTCCTCTGGGGAGGAGTATCCACAACCAAGTTGATGTTCTGGATTGCTATTTGCTTTCTGACCTTTAGATTAGCAGAGTTATGTTAGCAGGTATTTGTAGAAGTATATTTCCATCCATCTGCCTGGTGTCTCTCCTAAGGTGGACACTATGCCTTGTATACTCATCCTGAAGGGTACAATATCTTTTCTGTCTGATGTGGACTTCATTTCAAAGGGTTTAGGATATTTTTAAAAAAAGTCTGGATTGTGATGCAGTAGATTAAAAGATTCCTGTCCATGCAGTGCACAGGTGTTTGGAAAACTCCCAAATACCCACTTTGAAAACATAATACTGGGAGAAACTCATTGCTGAAAAGTAACTTGCGAAACTGCATTTCCGTATAACAGCTAACTTCAGATTCATCTCCCTGTCCTGGTGAGATCAATTTGAACAAAGGCTATAAACTAGTTTCCTGTTGTCTTTAGACTTCCCTAATGCGGCATTCAAATATTCAAAGCTCATCTGCTTACTCAGAAGCTTTTTGGAAAAAGTTCAGAAGCTTTTCTGTACCTTTAGATTAAAAAAATTCCCAAGCACATGCTTTTTCTTGGATCTTCTGACATTTCCATTTCTAGTTTCAGCCAGAAGTACTGTAAAGACAGCCTTTCTCCTGATGTTTAGCACTCTAATGCTTCTAACATGGGAAAGATCGTGTTCTCTAGTTTAAAAAAAAAGCTGAATATTTATATTTGAATACATCTCTGTTTCTTTTGGTGGCTTACAAAAACTCTGAATAGGAAGATAAGACTGTTGGCTGGTGTATCCAACACAAGAGCAAGCAATAAGTGAGCAGGTCCTCTAGATACTCTTACAAGGACACTCTTCAATCTCTACCACAGAGAAGTGCCAGTACCTTATAATGCACCATATAAAGAGACTATAGCAAGCAGATGACCTTCCCAGGTTACCAGGTTGTGTACTTAACAGTGCAATGTTTACTAAGACAAAGATAACAAAAATAGAATACTGACATGAAAGGAAATTTAGAAATAACATTTCCATATGTTTTAATTTAGCTGCGTAGTAATCCCACAGTAGTAATAATAATGCAAATGCTGTAGATATATGATTTCTTAAGCAGTTTTCAGTAGCAAATATAACATTTCTTTGAGATATATGTCTGTCAGATTATGAAATCAACTATCCTGAAGCCTTCCTTTTGTGTTTTATGTTATTACTGCACATTAATGAAGCAAGATGGAACTTGCATATCTACAAGAGCATGAGGTTCTAGAATATATATGCAAGGTTGCTTACAAATTACTTCATACTTTTGGCAAGATAGTAGTACAGTTCAGAGAATCTGACAAACCAGATGTAATTTTAAGGTAATTAAAATGCACATTTCATCAGTGATGACAAATCTACATTATTTCCAGGTTTCAACCATAACAAAACTAGGTACTTGTCAAAGACTTCTCATGCTGCAAGGTGGCCTGTTACTGCAAGATTCACATCATATTGTGAAGAGAGAGAGACAACGTACAAAATATAAGGACATTTCAGAATCTCAGTGGATGATCAAGTGGTTAAGTTGTAGAGCCAGAAAAATCAATTACATTTATTACTGTGTTAGAAATTCTGCATTTAAAGTTAAGATAATATTTTATAGGAGACCACTGTTTTCCTCATTAGTTGAGTGCACCCACTGTAGAATTTTTGTCCTATATTTTTTGGAATTGCTTTCATGACTGCTGGTCCATTTTCTGGAAGCTGTGAGAACAGCTAGTTGTCTCCTTTTGGGAAGAAATGAATACAGGATCTGCCACCAATTCACCTTGTGGCAAAAAAAGAAAAGAAAAAAAAACAAAAGAAAAGAAAAGAAAAAAAAAGAAAAAAAAAAGATTTGTCATCACTGATGAAATGTGCATTTTAATT
>NW_024962250.1:14226132-14292545 GCF_019238085.1 Lagopus leucura | reverse complement strand
TAAAAAGGGAATTATAATATTTTTCTCATAAGAAGTTATAAAAATAATTAATGAGGCGCTATGGAAAAGCTCATGAAGAAATGAATAATTTGTGTATTTTATGTTGGGTTTGGATGGCAAGATTGTAAATTAGGCTGGGACCCACACATAGAGTGAAAAAGATAAGAAGAAATATAGAATAGGAGCCTCATTCCAAACAATATGCAAAGTGGAGCAATAGCTTTGTGAAAAAATGTACGTATGCACACACAATTAAAATGTATGTCATATTACCTGAAAATGTAACAACCCATTGTTGCACAGGCAAATATCCTCACATTTCCTTTCTCGCAAGGTACTCTCTAGCATTTGACTCTGCATGCCATTTTTTATTTTAGTTTATCAAGAAGTAGATAACTGTGAATAGTTAAGAAAACCTGGAGTCAGAAATAAAATATGAACACACTTATTGATTCCTGCAATAAAACAGCCCAATACGTTTTTACTGTCAGATCCTCAATTGCAGTGAAAGGATAAAATTCTACTGAAGTCAATGGAGCTGCATTCAATTTAACCTGGCTCAGGACGTGGCCCCTAATCCTTTAACAAGATTTTAATGTTAGCCATGTGATTTCCATCTTAAAATCCCTGCAGGCAATGCTTGGATTGAGCAGGGGTATGCTGGGGAAGGGACTTGGAGAATTTGTCTTTCTTCTTTTCTTTTCTTTCTTTTCTTTTTTTTGAAAAAAATTTCAGACTGCCATTTTGCTCTCTAAAATCTTAATATTAATTTGGAGATTAAAAATTGTAAACTTGCAGACAAATGCTTGAAGCTGTCAAATGGAAGCTAATTGGTTCTGAGTTGAATTCTTGGGTCTGATGAAGCTCTGGAACATTTTCTTTGTATAGAACTTAGATTTCTGTTAACAAAAAAAGTCTAAGTTCTTCTACCATCAGTCTTGGCCTTGGGGCTTTTAGGCACTTGCCTGTTGTGCTTGGTCAAGGATGTACCTGAACATCACTGCAAAAATAGCAAATCTGACCAACCCAATAGTTCTGGGTTAAGCCTCATCAGCTTGAACATGAAGAACATTAAGTGAAAGCATACCCACCGTCTTGCTAGACATGCAAATATAAAAAATAATTAGGGACGTAAAAAAATAAGAAGAAAAAAAGCAAAACAGGAACCATTTTGAGTCTGGAACAAGTGAAAAAGATCATGTAGATAGAATCATCCAATGCCCTACATGAAATCTTATCTTCTGTAAATGCCCTCAGTGTTTTATCCATCCTCCTTTGAAACACATATAGCACAAATTACCTTTAGGGTAATTTTTCACTTCATTTCACTTTCCTTTGGACTGACATTTAGTTTCTAATTTTTATATACACATTTCTTTCCCCTTTAATGTTATTTTTCCTTAACATGCTATTTCCAACCTTAGCTAATCATCTTCCCCTCTTTTTGGACTATTGCTATTTAAATGTTTACAGAATGCTATCATAGCTTCTTTTCCTTATGCTCTAACCATGGAGTACCCTTAGCCCTTCACAAAATAGATCACACCTTGTAATACTTGTTTCTGTCATCGTTTCCTGGATTCTTTTTGGGACACTTGCAGTGTGCGCTAATATTAGTGTGCTGCAAATACAGTTATTTGCAGAAAGGTAATGTAACAACAGGAAAATGAAGGATTGACTTCTCCAAACAGCACAGAATTTGGCTAATGATAAGGAATATAATACTGGATCAATCATTATCAGTAAACAAATCAAAATCTTAATTCATCTCTCTCTGTTCTCGTGAATAGTTCTACTACTTGTGCAACGTCATTATATTGAAACCTCATGTTCAATATGTTCTTATCTCCCAACCCAAATCTTTTCCACATTATTGTTCTTTCTACAGAATGTTCCTTTGATTTTATGCCAGATAGTATTTTCCTCCACATGTATTATTTTACATTTATCCACATTAAATCGTATTCATTTTAATGCTTTCTAAGCTCCTCTGATGTTTGTTATTTCCAGTCCTTCCTATTTTGGTATCATCTCTAAATATATTCATTGTACAATTTCCTTTTTCTTTAAGATCAATAGGCTAAAATCATTACTTTAATGGCCTGATTTTCAAAGATGCTGAGCACCTGTCTCTCCTGAGTCTCCATTTGTATCTTTGTAGAGGGCTGGGCAAATAAAGTGACTTTTTTTGTTGTTGTTTGATGTTTAAAAAAACCTTAAAAAAATCTTTCTGATTCAACTCCAAACCAATTTTTTTTAATTTTTTTTTTTTTTTTTTTTTTTTTTTTTTTTTTTTTTTTTTTTTCTGAAATGCAAACTGGAAAACATTCATTTTGGATTAGTCAAAGTGTTTCTATCAATTTGAGGAAAGACATTTTTCTTTAAAGATTTGGGTTTTTTTTTCCTAAAAATGGATGCATTTTGGAATGAATTGGAATTTTTTTTTTTTTAAACAACCACTTTACTCTAGGAAATGCTTAGATGGAATAACCTTTTTCATTTTGGCACTTAAACAGAAGCCATGAATTTGACCTAAATTCTCATTTTTTTTTTCTTTTTTTTCACATTTAATCTGCATGATGATTCAATTTGATCTAGTAAAACTAGATGTTAAAACTGTCAGTTCCCAAACTGATAGTTAGAAATTAACAGCTGTTCTTTAAGGAGTTATGTCATATATACATGGTCTAGCGGTAAACTTCTCCCAGGCTGAGTCTCCATAGAAAATTTGAACTCAAATATTCAACTGCTACTGCAGTAGGTATAGGTTTCTGGGACTGATATCTTTTCATACAAAAATTCTTTGCTTAGAGTCACCGGCACAGGCTGCCCAGAGAAACTGGATTCTCCATCCCTGGAGTTGTTCAAGACTATGTTGGATAGGGTCCTGGGCAGCCTTATCTACGTGTAGCAAACCTGCCCATGGCAGTAGTGTTGGAACTAGATATCTTTAATGTCTCTTCCAACCCAAGCCATTCTAAGATTGTATATGAAATGAGACATTCTCTACTGTTTTTATTAATACAGGTGCTCCTGTTAATTGACAAAAGGTAATCAATTACATATGATCCTAAATTATGATCTGTTGAACACACTACCTTCCTTCAGATTACAGACGAAAACTGCTCTTAGTTTAGAAGAGAGAGAATTATCCCGGCAGAAAAATCTAACCTCTTTAACACAAAGGTGAAAGCTGTATCACAAATGATAGGTCATTTGTGTAAAGGTATTTTGGACATGGTTACGTGATAGGACACTCAGCCCAAGCACTATCCCAGCACTTTCCTCCCTGCAATTAAAACATGACCTTAACTTCCATGACAAGATGGGTTTTCAAAGGCATCTCATGGGAATCAAAACAGTAATTACCTGTTCATCAGGCTCGAGAAGTATGAACTCTCATTTTTATATAGAGCTCATTAAAATAGATTTGGAAGATAAATGCAAATATATGAAGAGGTGGAAAGAATCCCTAGGTAGAGAGATTTCATTCAAACTGTGGTCTGTAATTTGGCACAGAGAAACTACTTCTTCCATGACTATTTATTAAAAGAAAGTAAAAAAATGCTAGTTAAAGTTGTCACTTCTTCATGCGTTACAAAAATACAACAGAGTTTTTAGCATCTGGTTGAAGACAGGAATGAAAGATTTTTTTCTTTGTTTGGTGGGGATGACCTTATAACCCAATCTGTAACCCAGTGTCAGTACTAAATTCTAAAGTTACAGAGCTGTTGGTGTCGAGATGCCTCATCAAACGTTTGCTAAACTTGGGGAACACACAGGGAGACAATATCTGTCAAATTATATATTTGGAGTCAATTTCATTGACTAGATCTCTTGGCCTGTCTGAGGATAGTAGTAAAGGTAGTGTCAGACACCAGTGCTGATCTGCACTGATGCAGACACCTTGGCTCCTTGTTTAGCAGATGTATTGCATGTTCCCTGATGCTGGTTCAGGATTATGCTTGGTCATATATTTCCTAGTGCTCTATTCAGTGTGGTTTTAAATTTTCTGAGCTCTGGAGCTGCTTTTTTGTCTGTCTTTAAAATATGTTTTTACTTCTATTAATATTCCTTACTGCTGAGAAGTTTGTATTGTCTAAATACAAACATAATAATGATGATAATGATAACAATAATATGCAAATAAGGAGATAATTTAATTTCTGAAATTAAAAACTGGATTTCAAAATCAAAGCAATTTACCTTTGGCCGTTTACCTCTATGTCATATAATCTTACATTATTATCCTCAGTTCTTCTCTGAGAGAATTCATATACATGAGAACTATTCCTATTGAAGCCAATGACAAAATTTCTTTTGATTTAATCAAAAGCTTTATAGATTTTAAGGCTGTGTTATAACCAACAAAAGTACTGTCTAACTTTTGCCATATGCTTATAATTTCTGTTTAAGCTGCAGTGCCTTTGGGGAAAATACATTTTTGTTTGAAGTTTGTAACTAGTAAAAATTCTCCATCTCCTGATAAATACTCGCTCTGTTCAATTTGAATAGCTTTCAAAATATATTTCCAGTAGAAGTTTATATGATATCAATTCCAATTGTTCATGCAATGCCACTATTAAGTATATCCTCTTCATGCTGTCCCTTGAAGACTGTAACCTAGTTATCTGTTATATTTTATCTTCACTAAGCAAACAGATAGATTCATTTTTATTCTGACTAAAAGAGGTGCAGGTATATTTAACAATCATATCTTGATACCATCACAAATCAAGATGAGGATTGATTGTTTTTCACACAAGCACATTTCTTTACATTATGCAGTCATCTTCAATTTTTCACTTATTATATCACATTATTACTATTAATAGTTCATGATCCATGTCAGCTGGATAGGCTAGAACCATGAAGAACTTTTCTTATAAAATGTTGGCACATTATTAACTTTTCAAGATTTGTTAAAAGTCAACAATATTGTCTCAAGGAGTCTCTTGGCCAACATTTTTTGGCATAAACGTATCAATTTCTACGCATCTAGAAATATTTAATAGCTATTTAACTTCTCCCCTACTTGTTACCAGTGGAAAATATTTTGTCTATTCTGTGAAATATGAATGTATCATCTTTCTAGAACACAAATGTTTTTGAAAGCTTCTTCTGCTGCAGACTAATAATTTTACATTTGTTACATAGTAGATTTCTGCCACTGATAGGTACTATTTTATTTTTCTGAACACTATATTTTTAGATCTTGCAGTTATTTGCATTCTACTGTTGATGGTTTTTATTCACAATAATCAGTGGCTCATTTTTTCCCCTTATTTGCTCATTTCAAAATATTTGCTTCTGATTAGGACAGCATCTGTTTTGAAACAAGGCTTCAGTTTTGTTTTATGGCTAAACATCTTCTTTTTTTCCCCTAGTAATCTAAAAGGCACCAATAAGTAGTTCCCAAATATCACTTAAATCTGTCTTTTAAATGCTATATTCCTCTCAAACTGCTCAAAACTGTTTTTGGCTGTATATATGTATATATCTAGTGCACCAGGGGTCACCCTCCCTCAGCATGAGTGATAAATGGAGAGGGTTTGAATGTCACATAGCAGGGCTGGTCCTGTGCCATGAGCGATGAGCCATGAGATCTCAAGAAAGGTAGTGTTTCTCAATTCTTAGCTCCTACTGAGTTCTGAAATCCTATGAGCTGGGAGCCCCTAACTCAAACAGAGACAAGACAAGATGAAAATATAAATACAGGCTGATATATCACTCCTGAAAGGCTGCTGGCTGTTTGACTACTGGATGGGACCGTAGTTTGTTTGCACATAAAAATGAAGTTAAATTACATCCACAACTATCTTCATAGCTGCCAGCAAATCAGAAGAACAAAGCCACTTCTAAAACTTTTGTGAATTTCTTTAAATAATTTCCTAATTAGAAAGTTACCCAGAGATTTCAGAAACTCCAAGGATATTTTACAGGGTAAAATTTCCTGCACATAACTCCTGATTAGCATCCTGCACAATGCAATTTTTCTACCTAGCCATCTCAGATAGATTTTTAAACAGCTGTTCATTCTCTTCCTAAATTAAATCTGGTAGCCTATTGCTGACTCCTGCACCACTGCTCCATCTTGTGATTTATCATTTAATATGTTGATCAATAAGTATTTGAAGTTCCTTTTTTTCTACTTTGTCAATAATTTTAGAGCATATAATGCTATCTTTAGTGTACAATATACACTGCCTGTCCTTTAGTCTCCCTTTCTTTCCTTGCAGGGTATAGACAGTGGTTTTAACATTTCAGGGATACGAACCATTCTATTGGATATTGTATCAATCACACATAATTCCTCTTTAAGTGTTAATATATCTAAAATATTTTGTTTGTTACTCAGATTTACATCGGCAATCAGGCAACTAAGTATTTTAATTTTTTTTACATGTCTCTTGGTGCCTTATTTCTTTACACACATACTGTTTTCTGTGTATATACACAGTGTTCTAGCTGTGGGCAACATCCCTTTTGATACTAATGTGAAGCCTTCCCAGCTTTTTCAACTGGTTTGCCTCAATACTGAAGACCACAAACATGTCTGTATGATATCTGTTGGATGGGCTTCCACAACTACCAAGTTGTCTTCTTCCGTGTTATTTTTAGAAGTTAGATTAAATGCAACATAGAACATGATAACATTAAAAAAAAATTCTTTAAAAGCTCAGAGTTTTTTTCTTTTTACCAAGAAAAAGTCATAAAGAAGTTATGAAATAATTATGTTCTCTTGGTCAACACACAGATTTTCATTTAAGTCATTTCAATTTCTACACAAAAAGCACAGCAATAATAAAGAGGTTGGGGGTGGGGTGATGAAAAGGACAAACAGAAATCTAATATTCCAATAGGCAATAATGGACTTGGCTCTTGAAAGGTTGAGGGATATGCTCAGAATTTTAGTATATTACATGAGAAGCACAAATATGTTGAAACATGCTCAAACATATCTATAGATGAACATACAGAGCTTTTTAGCTTCCAGGCTGCCAGCATTCTCAGTAGTTGGCTCCATCTTAAGACAGCTTTACATTGTTAAAGCTTTCCAAGTTTATAAATATCTTGGAATCCATGATGTCCTGCCAATTTCCTTCATTTTCATTCTAGACATCAGTGGTTTCTGGCATAATATTGGGTGTATGAACTGAGGGTCTGTCTACATATACATAGAATCCATATCCTTCTATCATGTACTTTTATACATACCCCAGTAATATACAATAAGTCTGAACAGACCAGATCCCTGAAAGTATGGATGAATTGCATTCATTTTGCAGCTTGAATTAAGTTTGCTAGGAAGAGCTTAGTAACATTAAATAGGTGATTAGTAATGATTTGTTTACAGTTACCTTTTCTTGTACATTCTACTTGCTAACTCCCTACTTTCTTATTTTCCAGAATTCTATAGACATAGTATTTGCTACCTGATTCCCATTTAATCTTTCAGTTCTCATGAACAGTGTTCAAGTACAGACATAGTAAATTTATGTTTTCTCTGCCAAACCCAAGATTCCCTTCTCCCTTGCAGTTGGATTACCAGAGCAGCATACCAGAATTCTTCTTCATTCCTGGAGGGGTTATTCATATAAGTATGATTTAGCATAAAAATTTAGACTATTGCTAGGCCACATGAAAGCAACTGGTGGCATTTAGCCCACTACTGGACTAAACTGTGTAGATCAAACATTAGCAGCAGCAATACTGTGAAACTGAGGATGCAGCTCCAGTGTTCAGCAGCCTACCTGTGTGTGCAGTCACCAAGCCTGTGCACTCTGTTTGCTTACCTGTCTATTTCAGGATGTCTGTTTCCTGACATACCTGGTTATGCCTTGACAAAGAGCTTGCTATACCTGTGACCTGTTCCATATGCAGTTGAGTGATATGCAGAAAAAGATGGGATAATTCTGAAGAGGAATTCTGGGAACGGACTGCAGCCAGCTTAGCGCAGGCTTGTTCATATCTTCATAGGGTCAGTCTCCTGCTTTGGGTTATCTAGAAGTTATATTGGATGAGTCTGTCAGAGCACTTGTAGCTGGGAGAATTCACATAGGCAAGCAATTAGTACACCTATAATAATCTAATTTTAAAGATGTTTTCTATTTACTATGATAAAAGATGTTTAAGTGTTGGTCTTCAAGCAGAAAATATGCAATTGATTTTTATAAATAACTTGTTATCTTTTTCTTGTCTATTTTAAATATATGTTACAAAGAGGTTATCAAGTATGGAAAAAGATTTGTAGAGGAAAATACTGCACATGGTGGTGAGTCTAGCAGGAAAAATACAGAATTTTGTGAATAGCAATAATCTTGCTATCAAAGTTTGAAATTATTCAGAATATAAACCATGGAGTCTGTGCTGAAGTCCATGGACATCACAGTGCCTTACTCAACTTCCTGACCTGTCATTTCCCTGAAATCCTATGTGGATCTGGTAAAGTCAACTTGTTCTATACTGTCTGTCTGGCTAAGCAGTTTCTCAGAGTTTCTCTTTTTCTTGTTCTGGACAGCAATGATTTTTAAGCATCCAAACAGGTCAGTCTCATCAGCTGGTTGGTAACCTATATATCTACTCTGGTCACTAATACACTGCTCCATCTTTTGCATACCTGCCACATACATGCTGATGTAGGTTCAGTTTCTTTTGTTTTTTCATTCTGTACCTTCTACTCTCATCGAGAACCTAATATTTAGTCTAGCTAAAACAACAGTGACAAAAAAGCCAACTGAGACAGTTTTTTACACTGGGAAGAGTGAGTTTAACCTTCTTTTTATCTGAACATTTCTTAAATTCTCTTTTCTTGAATTGGTAGATGCATGTTGGAGTGACCATGGAGATGAGGCTGAGAATTGACATTTATTTGGAAGATGACATAATGGCAAAAGCACCAGGAAAGAAGAAGAAGTAGATTTAACGCTGTGGGCTGAAGAAAGAGGTAGCATGAAGCACAAAAAGACTCGTGAAAATATTCCATAGACAGATACAAATTCAGGAAAGAGAACAGGACTCTGTTTGGGTGTTTGGGTGGAAGGTTGAGGTCTAACAGCTTTTCATCTGTGTTCTCATAGAGCTGTTATATTGATCTGTATCAGTTTGTCACATTACTTTTTCCTTTCCTTAGTAATAATAGCCTTTCAGATGAACTGACATGCATATGTTAAGAAATAGAGTTTAATTTAAAGTGAAAATCTCTAAGCACACCACTCCCTTAATATAAACAGCCCATAAACAGGCAGTAACTGCATTTGGATAAACTAGCATAAAACTGTTTTCAGCAGGTCCTCTTTACATAAGCACTCCCCAGAAATAAAAGACAATAATTACCAAAACCTTAACTTGTATACAGCAAAAATAAGCTTAGAAAGATGAGCACAGCAGTCAAACATAATTAACTAAGCATTACATATCTTTCCCATCTATTGCTCATCATCGTCAGCCTATGTTGACAGGATGTGGGCATAGAGAGAAGCAGCCAATCTATCCTTTGCTTGCCTTGAGCCAGTGGATGCCAGGTGGAGACGGGATGCGTGCAGGCTACCTGTACTGCACTACAAACTCACTCTCCTGGGTCCAGCCCATGGAGGGCTAGTTGCCATTAAATTAACTTCATTAACAGTGCATGCTGCATAGCAGGTCACAAATACGTAGAAGAACTTTGACACTTTGGGACTGAACAGATAAAGAAGATGACAGTATATTACCTTATTAGATACAAAGGCTTTTTTTCAGACAACTTCAGGACTTACAGTCTTTTAGGTGAAAATCTTGCTGTTTCAGTGGCCACAATATAGAAATATTTCTCCTTGTTCTCTCTCCCATGAGCCAAAACTAAAACTGAGTTAAGTCAATGAGAGCCCTTCATTGACTCACATAGGTTGCAGTTCATGTCCTAAGAGAAAACAATTGACATCTTTTGGAAAAAAAAAAAAAGGAAAAAAAAAAAGTTGTTTGGACGCCTGTACTTTAAAAGCAGCGACCTTTGTGGGTCTTTGTTTGATCTGTAATATTTCAGGCATCTATTAAAAGCCACAATTCAATATTATGGCCAGTGTAAACCTGCAGGGGACAGTGAAATAAATTATATAGGATGCACTTATATTTCAACAATAGCGTTTCATTACTTTTTCTGATATATTTTTAGATTACAAACAGGTTCCTCAATTTAGATCAATGATTTCACTGGTTTTACTCACTATTTGTAGTTTGATATCAGCATAATTTGTAATCAGATGTTTTAACATCTGTTTTAAAGCTAATATTATGTATAATATAATATACATAGATGTCTGTATATACATAGAGGAGGAGTTTCTTATTATTGTCAGGTTGAGTTAATGTTCAGCCAGGGATTACGCTGTTTGATGTAGAAGCAAAGAGACGTAAATGTTTAATTCTCTATTAATCTTCTCCTTGCCATAATGAGCAAAGGTGTAAATATTAACACCTCTGATTTTCAAGCATTATTTTAAGCTATCATCTATAAATTCACTTTCATAAAGCTTTAAAATAGAGCTACTTTGCCCTTAGTGAACAATTTGGTTTGAATCTTTGATTTACTCATGTTTTTGTTTCCAAGCATTCTGTTTCTGAAATATTTTTGACTACAGCACAAATTTTAGTGTTGGAAATGGCATCTCTGGAATTGTTAAAAGTTAACGGATTAATATTTGTTATTATTTGTTTGCATAGTTTTCATTTTATAAATTATTTGTTGCAGGCTTTGTATTGTTTTTCTGCTTGTAATTGACAGCTTTATAATACCTAGGGGCATATTTGAGGTCTCTTTCTCTTTTCAAACACTCTTCTCCATCCACAGCAATGGCTGTTATTCTTTGTTTCTTTGCTGTCTGTGGAAAGCAGATCAGAGAGTGTTACCGAATGTGGTAGAATATTGTATTCTGTTGCAACTAGCAGTTTACTTAAGCTTTGTGACTAAGCATCCTGCAAAAGCAAAATGCAATTGCCCTAGCAAATCCAATGTTTTCATAAATCATGAAGAAAACTTTTAAGGTTGTGAAAACCTGAAATATTTGTATCCACTTTTTAATTGTTGATGTGCTGATGTCAAGCCACCATGCAGTGTATTTTTAGTAGCTGTCCCCATGACTAGTTATGTGTAGAAATAAGAAGTAAGGGGTATCACTTCTGGCAGAACTGGAGTGAATTAGAAATTCTTTTTTCAAGACAATTTAAAATATTCACTTTTTTAACCTCCTTTAAATCTACCTCTTGCTATATTTTTCAACTGTAGGGATTTAATGCATGATGCCTACATATGTGTACATAATATTCTCTACCTTTTGTCTTTAATATTCCTCGGTTTTTAATTATTAAAGATAAGTATTTGAATTATAAATATTCTAGTTATACAGGAATAGGCAAAGCAGGCACATACCCTCAGGCAAAATTCTTCCATTATCCATAATCCTTCTGCCTCCTGCCTCCATTTCTCTACCTCCTATCTTTATGTCGTCTCAAAAAACACAGAGGCATTCTTTTAAACTAACCTTCTCCTCCCCACTTAAACCATAGAAATCCTTTCTCAATATGTATAGGGGCCTTTTCCTTGAAGTGGGATGTCATACTTGTCCTCAATATAATAAAGTGCTATCTTCAAGGCATTTCTGCATCCGAAACACTCCCCAGAAACCTGCCTAGTCCTCCCATCTAACCAGTCTGAATGTCACAAATCATAGCACAGAAGCTGCTTTATAGTGAATCATTAACATTGTCAGGAATGAGTTGGCAAGGAAAAAAAAAGCTTTCCATTAGAGAACTGAGGGAGAATATACAAATGACAGCATTGTCATTTCTCTTACATTGTTTTATAAAGTGCACAACTGATTAGGAAGAGTTTATTACTGAATATATATGCTGTGTATGCATACATGACAATTTTGTTTTCATCCTGTTCTAAGTATGTATGGATGTGCTTCAGATTAACTGTCCTACTTTAGGTTTTTTGAATTATATGAGTAAGTTGCATTATGTGCCAAGACTTCCTAGTCTTAACAAATACATTTGGAAACTAAGAGCTAAAAATTCACAAGGTATACATGGAAGATATTTTTAATCTACGTAAAGATTAATAAAGATGTTCCAGAATCCTCTTAGGCAGCTTCTGAAAAGGTCCTTTAGAATAATATTTCTTGAGCATACAGACTCTGTTATCTGATTACAACATGAAGGTATGTAACTCCGGTGTAGATGCTTACTTGTCAATTTTTCTGTTTGGCACAGCTTGAATAGGATAATGTATACTTATAACATGTAATACAATTAGTTCTCTTTTGAGCATCAAATATTGTAAAGAAAGTCATTTTGATCAATACATGTGATGCTTTTTATATAAAAACCTAATATATTTGTGTTGTAAATTAGTTTTTTTCCCCCTTCATATCTTAAAAGACAATTGCATGGAATTATACATGGCTTTGTTGTTCATGGAGATAAAAACGTGTCAAATCATCAGTGGCAAAAACATGTAAGGATATACAGTATACACCTGAAAAAAAAGGAAGACTGATTTTCAAAGAACAAGCTAATTTGCTTTGACAACACTAGTAGCTTTCTTTAAATAGTTGCAAATAGTAATGAAAAGTATGTTAAGCAGACAGTACTCCTCAGAATTTCATGTGAACTTATGGAAACAATTTTAGCGTGCTTTTTATTTTCTTAGATGCTCAGATGTGCAGTTAGGTCATTCCAGTTACTGGTTTGGTGTAAACCTGGAGGAGGTAAAACATTTCATATGAGTTTTGGATTTAAGTGTGCCAGTGAGCTCAGGCTCTGGCTATATGCTGCCTAGCAGTTGCCAGCCAAAAACAACAATTCCCCAAACTTTCAGTCTCCTACTGGTATTTAGGTGTGGCTTGACTGACAACATTACATAGGCAAAGGGTATCCATTTTTTTTTCTTTTCTCCTCTCAGGTAGGTTGATTGTGCAAGACAGAACAATCTTCATGGTATCCATCAACACAGAAACTACTATTACTGCACAGGGGATCTGCCAGGAATACACAGGCTCCAGAGCACTGGGAAAAGCATGATATGCAAGACATGTCAGTCTATTCATTATAATATTTAGTACATGATTTTGCCACAGAAATCATTACAGTTTGACTCCAAATAGATTTGAGGTGCTGGACAAAACCAATTTCTGTCCAGCTCTCTCAGGATGTGGCAGAAGGGATTTTAAATAGAAGGATATGAATGCTAACAATAACCCTAATAAAAGCAACAATACAAGAATGAGCCTTTTGCTTTGAACAGTATTTGTTCAAATATTTGTTTAAAAAGATATTTGTATAGAGGTTTGATCTAATGGCTATCTCAATAAGTCCTCTGAGAACTGTACGAGGTCCTAAAATTAAGCCTTAAAGGAGACTGGCATAAGGTAGCTATTATATACTTGTTTCTTATATGAAGCCTTCATCTTCCTCACAGGAGATGAAACTGCTTGAGCCAGAGCCACTAAATACAGGCATTTTATCTGGCAGTAAGACTTTAAATAGAAATATACTAGAAAAGGAAAGGAGGCAGAACAAGATCCCAAACTCCATCAACTCTCTGAGACAGTATAAGAGGCACGTGGAAGAATTCTAACTTAAACTGACAGTAAGATTTTCCCTGAGCTGACATACTATTTGCTTGATCAAGAAAAAGAAATAAAGATGAGGAAAAAAGAAAGCCCAATGTGATTTACAGACTGCTCATAAAGAACTCTGCCTGATAGAAAAAAAAAAGCATGCATATGTGTTTTTATACATGCATATAATCAAGTATATATTAACTACTGATAAAATTAATTTTAAAAAATAGTTGGAGGGCTTCCCAATGAAATAACTCTGATACCAATTACAGAAAATATTTTTCTTTATAAAGTGATATTGCTAAAACATTGTTTTCTACATGTGTACAGAAAAAAAAACATAAAATATTTCCCCTAGAAAAACAAGGTAGATTTTTTTTTCTCCTATGAGATTAGTCCTGAGTACAAGGTGAATTTTATCAGAATGCTCCGCAGTTACTCAGAGAATGCAGTCAGGTTATCAGGAAGACAGGCAAGCTGGGTATTAAAGTTCTCTGCTTGGTTAATTCCTTAGAGCCTGACCTAGATAGGGTCAAACATTCTCAGTTCTCACTTAAAGTTGCTGTACAGGTTAAATACAATAACCTCAACTGTTTTTCATTTGGCTCACTAGAACACATTATCAGTAGCAGCTATCTAAATTTCAGAAATAAAATTTGAAAGAAATAGTAGTGAAGTGAGCATGGTGACAGTGAACAAAAACTCTTTCCCTTTATCTTCCCATGCCCAAACTTCCTCCCCAGTGATTCAATTTCTAGGTCTTTCTGCATCAATTAAAAATGATGCAAGACTGAGTCTTGAATTTTAGTTGAGAAATGTAAAATATTTCCCAATCATCATATGGATAACATTCATGTTATTCATGGACAGAATAACCATTCATGCCCACATCTTCATTCCTACCTCCCCTTCTTAAAATAGTAGCATCAGTCATGAAGAGAGATGATAAAAATGAATAATAGGTGTTAGCAGAAAGAAGGAAAATATTGTAAACACATGAAAACAGATGGCTCAAGTACCCACTGGGAAAATATACTCTGTACGTGACACTGGGCAAATTGAATAACATAGAAGAGCCACAAGTAGTGCACTAGAGCAAGAAGACAAGAGGCAGAGAACAGATAGGAGGATGTTGAAAGGCATGATTTCTATCTGTATGGTTTCTCTGTACAACAAATTCAGCACCAGAACACCATACATATGTGAAAGCCTTTAATAAGCCAACTTTCAGTGAGATGGTGGTAATTCTGTGCATATCAGTTATCCAGTTGTGGGGAGTCTGACTGTAACTGAAATCATAGAATGACTTGCAAGTGGGTTTAGAATTCAGAGCAGGGGAGAAATGCTGAATAGGGAAGCAGATTTGGGCAGAGCAGAGTGGTATGGGTAGGGATCGGAAGGGACAGAGGAAGGAATAAAGATGCATCTGTTCCCCTCCCTATCTGTTCTCTTTTTTTAGAATGTAAATTCTTCAGAAAAGCAGAGATCGTTCCTGTCTTTGCTCTGGTATAGTACACAACGCATCTTAACCAGATATCTGATACAGATAATAGTTTTCCACAGAATTATTGCTAATGTAATTAAAGATTGTGTTAGGAAAGCTTTATAATGACACATTTCATTCAGAATTTATATTCTGGAACTTACTTCTTAAAAACTGGAAATACTCGGTTTTATAAGATAATACTAATAACTGCACAAACAGATATTTCATTCATTCATTCATTTTTATTATTGTCTTGAGATAAAACAAGCTTTATATTTTTGGAACCTGCTATCTCATCAGAAAACCTAAGTCCATGAAAGATTTATTTCCAAAATGTCTAGGTGATTATTGATCTACATTAATGCTTTCATGTATATGCTGATAGCTGACAGAAATTCTTTTTTTTTTTTGTATTTACTCAGTGGGGCTTTATGTGAAGGTGATGTGGGAGATGCCATTTAAAGCCATAGTATACCACTAATTTACCAATTAAAGATTACCTGGTACCTGCAGTCACAGTGTAATTTGCGTAATGTGTGCTGTGCAAAATAAATAGAAATATTTACCTACAGAATGAAAGAAAAGAAATGCCTCTCTGAATTTTTTTATGACAAAAAACAAAGTCTCCTACCATGCCACTTTTCTCCCTAAGGGTAAGGTCGACCTAAAACTCCACCAATATATTTTCAGAGGAAAGGTTGCCAACTTATTGTCAGACAGAATTAGTAAGAAGAAATATGAGACTTTGCCACCAAGATTAAAGGACCAATAGAAGAAATGGCAAAAAGAAAACAAAACATCCCAAAATCACATAAACGTTGGATTGTCTCCTTAAATTATTATTTTCTTCTTTCACCTAAGAGAATTTCTTCTCAGTTATTTTTGTGAAATTTGGTAGCTCTGATTTTCAAAGCGTGCAAACGTTTTATTCTAACTTCATTTAGAGTGAGTGTCCAGTATTTGAATTCCATTTTGCAAGTCTAAATGACTCTAAAGATGTAGAGAATCTCATTTTAAAAAACACCACCATATAAGCAAGTTCTAAGCCCACATTAGCCATTGAAATAGGTATTGTGACTTAAAAAACATTGCTGATAGTAATGATAAACTCAATGAAAACATATAGAGCTGTAAGTTATTAAACGATTTTGTAAAGGTGAACAAGAACAAATCAAATAAGAGCATAAATAATTGTTATAATGCACTGAAATGAACATATGAAGTTTTTTTGCAATGTATTAAATATATGCAGGAGCAAATGATCAGTTAATCATGACTCCTTACTTATCTATTACCTCTTATTCTCTACTGGGATGTCACTTCCAGTCAAACCCCAACTTTAGTCTTCATTGCCCATTTACTGCACTTTCAAGTAAAAGCATTTGTATTGAGCTGAATTTGACTGTCTATATAAAACGTCAGAATTCTTCTACATTTGTAAGAAGGACATTTTTCCACCCAAGTCCCCAATGAAATTTAATGTATCTGTGTAAATTTGTGTAAATAGCACCAATTACATCATTAGTAAACTGCTTACCAGTTGTACAGACCAAAAAACAAACAATAGAGTAACAGAAGAATTTAGAAGCATAGATTTTCCCTTTCATCCCAGGGTTCACAGTTCAGAAATATGCATTTTTGACTCCCCAAAGAGAAGAGAACAGCTAGTTGCTTTTTCCTCTTTTTGTTTGGTTTTGTTTTGTTTTCCCACAGGAATGGTAAAGCAGAGTGGAGTAGGCCAGAGAATGAGGTCTGTGGTGTGCTGCTGGCTCAGTCAGATATAATATCCATGTCAAGTTCCTTCATTACCTCATTCCTCCTACATCAAGAAGAAGCCAATGTAAATTATGAAATGAAAAATATGTGGTCTTTCAAGTTCAAAACTCCTTGCATAGACGTTGCATCAGCCATTCATCCACCAGTATACACTATTTCGTCAAACTAGGCATTTTGATGAACCTCTTATGAAAGCGTAAAATGTAACTAATATAAGTAAAAAGTCCAGAAAGTTGCATTTTGCAAATGTTCCCTCTTCTGTCTGTCTTGGTTTGCTTTATTATTTGCAAAAGGAATCTCATCTCAGATGCAGCATCTGTTTTTCAATAAAGTCCTGCTTTTTACCCAATTTTCCAGCTGGATTGACTGAAGCAAAAGGAGGTCAAGTGACTTGCCAAGGTCAGATGGCAATCCAGTGCTTTACCAAGGATTAGAATTTAGGAACCTCCTGATTAATAGAACAAATAACCTCCATGCACCAAATCCTCATGGGATGGGGAAGTCACAAAACTGGGTAGGATTAACCAGAAAGGACTTGTCTGCCTGGCTAAGCAAAACATACCCAGCACAGAAGAAATACAAACATTTTCAAGTTGCTGAGGCATAATACATGTGTGCTTGTGTTATTTGTGGAGGTCTTTAAAAGACCAGGAAAAATTACTTAAAAATAGAATAACTCATCCCAATCCACAATTATAATTATTTAAAGGGTCTCAGCCACAGGCGCTGGAGATTTGCCCTGCAGAAAGTCCTGTCTCTTCACAAAAGGGCACTTTGCTCAGAACAGCAAATAAACAAACATTCCAGACATGCCTTATGTTCCAGCAGCAGCACATTTTAAACAAATCTTACTAGTTACAGAGCAGAAATGGAAACTGTCTGTTTTGATTTAAATCTGTCCCTGAGCAATTTCCATGAGTTAACACAGCAGAAGTACAAGCACAGGAACAAATAAACAAACAAACAAAGAAACTTGAGCTTGCCTCTAACGACTAAACCATCACCAGTTTCCAAAACACAATCATAGAACTGCCCATTCCTGCACCACAATTAGCAGCAGCTTACAATGGAGGCAAACCACTCCACCCCAGCAAAGGGAGAGGGCGTTGAAATGCTAATTGCACACAAAACTTCGGTGGTGCTGGTGATTAATATACTTATTGTTAAACTTGGAATGACAAAGAGTATAATATAGCAGTGCTTTTGTGTCCTCTGGCTGTTCAAAAGTGTCTCCTTGCACTTTCTTTGAGTGCCAGAATTACTCAACTTCATTTTACGGTTTTCACTTGCACTGAATAGACAGGAGACGTGGAAGAACAGCTACTGAAGTATTTTAAATTACGCAAAATAGGTAAGGCTTTTTGTTTCGTTTTGTTTTGCTTTTTTTTTTTTTTTTTTTTTTCTTGTTTGTTTAGGAAACCTGCAGTGAGGAGGATAGAGACAATAGTAGGATATGTTCTCCTAGGTGAAAAAAGAATGGAAGAAGACCTGGAGTTCATTTTAATCATCAGGGTCCTTGTTTCTCACTTTTTCAACTTTACTCAAGGCATGTTTATTCACTCAAGGCAACTCATTCATATAAACAGCAAGATCTCCAGCACAACAAGCCAAAATAAGAATGTATATGTTTAAGAAGATGAACACCAAATTGACTTTTACTGGTTGCAACTATATGCTTAACTTTAAACATCCCTTGAAAATTTTTTTCTGAGCAAAACAATTTTGCATCTTTCAGGATCAGGCTTTCAGAGGCTAATTGCTGCAGAAAGATTTTCAAGGGAGAGGATTCTCATCCCCTCTGTAAAGCAAGCTCCTAATTCATTTCTGTGCAATACATGAGAATAAACAGCGTAATCAGTATTTACAGATCCCTGGTATGTGGCTGTAGCCACATTATTATATATAATAAATAGCTAAGTCAAAGGAGTGTACTATAGACCAAAGGTGCTGAGGGTCATGGTTTAGAGGGAAATACTGATAACAGGCGGACAGTTGGACTGGATGATCTTAATGGTCTTTTCCAACCTTGGTGATTCTGTGATTCTATCATGGATTCCATGAATAAGACTTGGTAAAGACAGGACACTCAGCTTCTCTGTCAAGAAACTTAAGGTTGCTGACCTCAGACTGAAATGCCTTGGTCCTTTGCCTATCACAATTGTCATTAGTTGTTTACGGTTGACAGTAAAATTTATTGGCTGTATATTAAAATCAAACAAGTAAACAAACACACCTATATAATAATCAGTAGTCAGGACACTGTGATTAATGTAGTTTCTGCAGCAAGGTCTTACTGACTTTTAAATATCATCTGATTACCAGAATGAGGACAAGGAATACCAAAGCAGGGCTAAGGAGTACTGTTTCTGCTCAACTGGATGGACAGCCATGGAGGAGTAGGAAAGAGAAGATGATAAATAAGAGCCCATGAAGCTCCAGAAAGCTGAGCTCTGATAGCATAGCTCCAGGGTACAACAGCAGTAGAAAGCAGAGATTGCTGCAATTAGTTTTAACTAATCAATTTGGAAAGCATCTGTGATTTTAACAGTTGGTTCAGTCAAGCAGGACTACACAAATGCAGCACGGTATGTCACAGGAAGTAGTCTTAATTTGTTTAAGTTAGGATCTATTCAACAGTTTACTCACTCTCCTTGGAAATGAGATATGAGACTTAGATCCTTTAAAAGAGCTACTATTTATTTACTTCTTCAGATTACTGAATAAAAATTAGCCAAAGAGTAAAACATAACATCAGTATTCCTATTTCCAGGAGCATTAAATGACGATTTGGCTTTACACATTTTTTTTAGGGTTGCATACTGCTGAAAGAAATTTCCATTTGTATCCAACTTTTTGAGACAGATTTTTCTTCTAAATATACTGTCCTCCACAATGATGCACATCCTGACTCAGAGAGGAGTAAACAAGACATTCAAAACAGGAGAGCTGGAGTAGGTATTGGTTCCTTCAGCACAAGTTCTGAGTGCCATTTTATATCATCCCCACGGGACTGACAGATTTGGCACAGGATGTATCAAAGATATGCATTTCTGAAATGACAGGTGAAGTAATCCTTGGCATCTCAAGCACACGTATGTACTTAAGTTCACTTTATCTGTATATACTTCATAAAAGTAACTATGTGAGAAATATGTTCAAAGGAGACAGAGGTATTTCAAAGGAAGGAGTTTAGAACCTAATAAGAAGCACAGTTTCTGCAGCATCATATCCTCTATGTTACATTTTTCAGAACGCACCCTACCTCGAACAACTCTGTATCTAGGAAATGTTATCTCTGTGTCATCTGCTTGAGTTCAGAGTCTTCCTGTATTGCAGTAAAGGAAAGTTCAGATGGTGCCACTGGTATCTTTCCAACTGTCCAGATTCACTTCCCTAATAGACATGTTTAAGGCTCAATCTATGTGTCACAAACAGTATCACATCTTTAAATAAAATGCAAAACTGACCTCTATCCATAGCAACAAATTAAAATCCAGTCCTCCAGCTTACTCAGTGAGGTCTTGGAAGTCCACTGCTGCACTATGTGTGTCTCAGACCCATATCTAATGAGCAACAGGAGAAACTATTGTCTAAATGCAGTGGTGTAACACAATGGGAAGCACAACACTGACAGCAGAATAGCAAGATCCCAGGCTGCAGCAAGTGAGGATTTGCTCAAAAGCAACAGCTGTGGGCACAGAAATAAGGGAAAAAAAAACTACTTCTCTCCAGAAGGCCTCACATATGCAGAGATCTCCACAGAGATACCCTTGCCTCCATTGCCAATCCTTAAATGAAGTCTGGCAAGGGGTGGATCCTCGTTCCACCCCTTCTGATCACTTGGAAAACTACTTCATGGGATAGGTACAGCAGAAGGGAAGATACACAGTACAGAGAAAAACCATCTAAAGAAACAAGTGGAGAAGTGAAAATACTGATGAAGTAGTATGAATTCAATACTTTTGGACCCTTATGAAGTGTTTGATTGAATTTTCAGTAGTAGAACTTACAGTGTGTGCTTCTTTCAGTGGAAAAGTTGTTACTACTCATCTATGCAAACTACCAGCAGTCTCTCCTTCTGGTTCACAGGTATCCTAGTACCATCAAAAGGCACAGGCTAAATTTTCCACTATCTTTATTTCAGCATCTCTGGAATCTGTGTCTCACAGTAAAGCCTCTTTATCCCAAAAGGAAGAAACCTGATTGAGATAGAAGCTGATTTATTAAAAGAAATGTGAGATAATACAGAATAATTAAGAATAATAACTCAAACAAAGAATAAATTAGAGGAGAGAGAGTCAGTCTGAACCTTTATCAGCATGCTCTGCATGGCTGGCCTCCCGGGAAAGATCAGAGAACTTCCTCCTCATCTGGGATCAGAAGATCATGTCTCCCAGACTGGAAATCATGTGTAAAACTGAGTCTTCTAGAAAGCACGGCACACAGGAAGTGCAACCAGCACTGTGCTTAAGCATCAGACAGATCAGACAGTCTGTTGCATGTTGCCCTAATATAGAATACTGATAAAACCAGGACAGTACCTTTACTTTATAGACACCTTAAATTTATCTTGAAATATTTGAAGGCAGCCCCAGGGCTGTTTTTGTCACTGCACTGGTTTATACTGGATCCTATGGGAAGGTTTGTCAATAGCCAAAAGGCAGCAGTGCTGCAACCATTGCCTTCTTCTCTGGTGGTGATCTGGCACTGCACCAGCCTAAATTGGAGGACTTTGCAAGTGGGGAGGCTTGCCCAATTTCTGGTCCTTTGGTGGCAGCTGACACAAGGAGCTGAGTCAGAAGAGACAAATCGATCCATTTGTAAATGGAAAAGTGACATTTCCTGACTTGGCTATAGAAATACAAGCAACACTTCTTTTGAAACAATCATTTTTTTTTTCAGTTGCTTAGAACTGTGCAAAAACATTAATATCTTGGGGTAAACTTTTCCTTGGAAAACAGTCTTGGATTTACAATTTTTTTTTTTTCCCCCCAAAAGGTTTGCAAGACCAGCTTGGTTGTTTTTATGCTTGAGTGAGGGTTGTTTGACTATATTTTTTAAAAAATAACCTGTATTTAGTTGAGAATACAGGAACAAATAGCTTGAAGAATATGAAAGGAAGGGTGCCTGGGTGCTTATATATAAATAAGATGAACTGACGTAAAATATGCAGGAGCTGCTGAAAGCCAAGGTTTCTGAAGGTGATAAGACTAGGATGGTGACACTAGGATGATGAAGAAGTGGTAAGCAGATGTCTGGCACAGTGAGAAACAGGAGAAAACACAGACCAAGAAAGAGATTAGACTTGGTAGACAAATAGAAATGTTCAAGTCCTAAAGCATTCTAGAATCTCCCTGTCTGGAGATATTTAAAACCTGCTTGGACACTTTCCTGTGTAACCTATTGTAGGGAACTTACTTTCACAGAGGGTTGGACTAAGTGATCTCCAGAGGTCCCTTCCAACACTTACAAATCTGTGATTGTGACTCCATGATTTCCCAAAATGTAGAAGTGAATTCAGAATTCTAGAATTTTTACCAGCTTTCTGTTTATGGCAAATATTTATTGAATAATAAACAAAGCATGCCAAACACCTGCCATGCAAAAGAGGACAATAGAGTAGCAGAATAACTTTCTGTGGTACTGGAGCATGGTCCTCCATTGCACTAGAAGTTGATGAGAGAGATAAGTAGGTAGAAAGCTGTCCAACTGACCAATGTTGATATTAGTATGATGTGATATGATGACATTTGTTTTTCTGTTATCTAATGAAGAAGTACTCAGAAGCCTCATAAAAATTGCCCTCGTGAAACTACTCACTCCTGCTGACATGTCCAAAATCAGTTATGCAATTATAATTAATCAAATAAGCTTCTGTTTTATGATACAGTCATTAACAGTGAAGTCTTCCATTATGTTTCCATGGGGCTGTGTATCATGCAATGTACTGGTAAGCTTTACTCTCAAAGAAGGGACGGATTTAGAAGTCCAAAAGGTGAGGATGCCCTAGAGATGCCCTAAAGGCAGTTCTTCATACAGTATACAAGAAATCATACAGCAGAAAAACTTGGCAGCACAAGTACTCCTTGATGGAATCTAAAGAATCAGATAAATTTAGTGTGGTCGATAGCCCTACTCTAGGGAGGTTGAGGCTTAAGATATTAAGGATCCTGTTTTCTGCAGAATGGCTCATTTACTGTATGTATATCTTGTAATGAATAAGAAAATGGAAAAAAAAAAAAAAATAAGGCAACTGATCCAAATAATTTCTCTTTCTGTCTCTGTTGCCAAAATCAGGTTTTGTAAAGCTGGCTACTACTTGTGTGTTTCTCATTTTATGATGCTTAGTCTAACATTCTGGGGCTGATCTGAATAATATATAGTAAATAAGTATTGAGACCATCCACTGAGTAATAAGAATAAAAACTATATTGAATCACTACTCATTAAGTGAGCATCTGTCCATTCTGTGAACTGAACGAGGCAGCAGTACTGGTGAAAAACATGATGGCATCCTATTATTAAAGACTTTATCTTAGTGTATGCAAGGGAGACAAATTAGCATAGCATACTTTGCCTTACTAATTTTAATTTTTCTCTTACTGAAGATTTTGACTTTTCGGCTAGACTATTCTTTTGCCATTGTTGTATATGTATGTTAAACAAAAGGTCCTGGACTATATAACCTAAGATACACTGCAGAAGGTGATTACAAACTATCTACATGGGTTCACTATTTTATATTTCATATTCTACATAAGATGTTTTTCTCCTTACAATAAATAACGAAAATTATTTCTGATTCTTGTGAATAGGTGCATAAGCATATGATTAAATTGTTTTTTGAAAGGGAAATAGTTATGACATCATAGTTCGAGAGTGAACAGAGTTTACTTTCTGCTTTTTCCTTCTCTAAAAAGGATAAAAAATCAAGCATAAATTCTACAACTATATATTAATCCCTTATTCACTGTGACAGGCAAGGGAACACAGATATAGTAATCCACCAGTCAGGCATCTGGTACGCACTGGGAGTCATGAAATAGATCTCAGCAAGCTGAACACTGCGCACCCACGCATTGTACAATGCTGTGATTACATTAGGTAGGTGGTTCAGGAAACAGTGAATTTCAGATAAGCGGGAGTCCTGTATAATGCGTGGTGGGATTTGCAGGATTTTGTTCGGACACATCCTATAATTTTATGCCTGGTATAATGTCTGATTGGTTTGCATTTTGGTCCACTGAGAATCCAGACCCCTTAGAAAAATGGAATACTTTCTGCAAAAACCTTGGATCTTTATAATATATTCTAGATTTCAGAGAATCCATTTCAGGAGAAATAAATAAATCACAGCTGATTAATTACATTGTGTTCTCTCCATTTCTGTGACTGAAACCAAAGCAATTTATGAGTCACATTTTTATTGCATGAAATGTAAAACATCTATAGAACAAAAGTGAGTTATAAAAGAACAGTCTGTAACCTTACTCCATCTTTAATAGAAAGAAAAAAATTGTCATTATCCCATATAGGCAACATCATACTTATGTTAATAGTATTTTGTCTGCATATTATTGGTAAAGCTCATCAGGATTGTTAACTGTGTCATCCAATGGACTGCTCTTCCTCACATTTGGTCATAAGTTGCTGCTTTAAGGCATTTTATAGGTTCACCTATGTTATATGGTAATTATACCTTACATTCGTCCTGTATATTTAAATAGAAAATCTGTGTTAGTTATGATGTTACTTATGACACCTGGAGTATTGTGTCCAGTTCTGGGCCCTTTAGTGTAAAAAAGACAGGGATCTCCTGGAAAGAGTTCAGCAGAGTGCTACAAAGATGATAGAGGGCCTGGAGAGCACCTGTCAAAGGCAGAGTGACCTGGGTCTGTTCAGTCTTGAGAAAAGAAGACTGAGAGGGGATTTGATCAGTGTCTGTAAATATCTAAGGTGTGGGAGGCAAAGTGACAAGGCCAGACTCTTTTCAGCAGTGTGTGGTGATAGGACAAGGGGAAATGGCCTCAAACTGAAGCATAGGAATTTCCGCACGAATGTGTGCAAGTGACTTCTGTGATTCTGTGATGACAAATATAGGCACTGCTTTGTAAGAAGTATGAAACCCTGACATGGAGTAGCTGCAAATGATTTCATGGGAGTATATAAAGCTGAACACTTTGTGGAGTCACTCCCAATGTTACCAACTAGTGGCCCATACTACTTTTTGCACAAAACACTCTTTTTTCACTTCAGCAGAGTACTGTCTTTGCCATTCTCTCCACATTAAGACATGGGATAGGTTAAGCTGAATTTTCACAATTCTAGTCCAGAACTGTCAGATCTGATTTTTTTTTTTTTTTTTTTTTATAACTGATTATATTCTGCTTGAACCTCTAAGTAAAAAGGATTAGCAAATTTATTTCTCTGTAGAAGGAATCTTCCAAAATATACTTTTCTTTAGGTTTTATCCTTCAGTTAAGTGAATCTGTTGATCCTGGTTGCTTAGGTAGCTGCACCTCTGTTTCATTGTGAATTGCAATAATTTTTCTTCAAGATGAGAGGTCTAGAGCCTTTTCACAGAATCACAAACTTTTAGGGGTTCTAAGGAACGTCTAGAGATGATTGTGTCCAGCCCCCCTGCAAAGCAGGTCCCCTACAGCAGGCTGCACAGGTAGGCGTCCAGGTGGGTTTTGAATATTTCCACAGAAGGAGAATCTACTGCCTCCCTGGGCAACCTATTCCAGTGCTTCATCACCCTTATTGTGAAGAAGTTCCTTTGCATATGGGTGTCGAACTGCCTACACTCCAGTTTATGGCCGTTTCCCCTTGTCCCTTTTATAGAAGATGCAAACAGGGAAGATAAATATGTACATGTGCAAGGCATCCACAGGAGTCTTTATGCTACCTTAGATATCATGTCAGAATTTATGTTAGTTCTCAGTGGGTTGACCAAATAGCACTTGTTTTTCCTTTTTCTTCAACAGGCTGTTCAGGGAGATTTCGTTCAGGACAAGGGATTTCCAATCAGCCAGTTTTCATGACCTCACAAAGAGAACTGAAAAAAGGCTTAGTCCAGTGTATAAAAACCCAAAATTGTAAAGAGTTGGATCAGGTGCACCTCAGAAATACTGTTCCTAGGAAAAGTGCTTTGTGTACTCCCAAATTTGGCTTACTAATTATTAGTTGTTTGTATCTTCAAAACAAGCGACTCTTTTCTCTTTAAGCATTAAACAAATAATGCTGTTATCTTTTATAATATCACTGGATTGTAGATGTAGCATGATGTTTTGATTAGTATACCATTACACACATCTCTGAGAGCTATTGTCTCAGATCGTGGTAAGATATCATTGGAACTATTTACAAATCATAATTGATAGCTTATTGTTATATTTTTGCAAGGGTTGGCAACCACCAAAATTAAATATTCATGAAAGTTTAACATAAATGTATCATTTTACCTGTCTTTTGTGAGCTGACAGAGTCCAGATTCTCCTATATTTTGCTTGTAGGAGTAGGAAGAGATGCTAAGTTGAGGGCTATTCCTTCTGTGGGTTCAACATAGCACAGCTATGGTAAATTGGAGCATATTTGTTGGAACCTTCTTTTATGAATTAAAAATAGTTATGCCTTCCTGTGATGAAATACACAGAAACAAGCATGGCAAGACATAAAGGTATGACCAGAGGCTGCAAAGAAAAGAGTTATCTCCTGGTCAAAAAAAGGACCATAGCTATCTCTGCTATAAATAGAGATGTGCAGCACAAGAATGCTGAGTCAGCTTAAAAATTTTTTTTTCATCATCTTGGAAATGGAACTATGGGTAACTGTGATAGAGTTCAGTAACAAAGAATTAGAATTAGAATTAGAATTAGAATTAGAATTAGAATTAGAATTATTCTAGAAAATCTTAAAAATTTAAGGTGAGAAGGTATTTATGCCTGTTTCCCTCCAGACCCAGGCTGGAATATGCCTTCCTAATTTCTTCGGCTTCAACTTTGATTGAAACAGATTTTTAAGAATGTGTCCCATCACTGGCTCTTCTGGGTATTTGAAAATCTGGCCACTAAGTGTAGATATCTGAATAGATTCCAAGCTCTGTCAAACATCTGACTCTATATTTCTCTCCTTTTGTTCTGTACATTTTGTTTGACTTTTAAGCTTCTTTACCTTTGTTTCTCCATCCTTCAAAACAACATACAATAAGCAACAACAAACACACAGGCATGCACAATTCCTTATTTTATCCCAACTATGTTAATGAGAGGGACTAATACAAAATTTAAATTAAAATATTCTGAATCTCAGAAGTAAGGTGTGAATAAACACCTCAAGGCTAAGGGAGAAAGAAATCCTTTAAAACTAAGGTATCTTAATTGACTCCATTGGACCTAGGCTAATTTACATCAACAGAGGATTTGACTTGAAATGATTACATGCCTTATCTGAAATAGTTCAGCACTGGAAACACTGGAGTGGAAATCTTACAAGCAGCAGCATCATTATGAGATTTCTAGTATCTCTCTCTTCAAGTTGTGCTGCCTTAAAGGAAAAGATGCATGCCAGGACTGAGTAATAACTCTGACAGATTCCCTCATTCACGGCACTGAGAGCTGCAGCTGGACTGGGGCAGTCAGAATCCTGGTGATCTCTTGCCCCAGTAAATTCCCCACCACCATGTAGCCAAAAGCCAACCTCTCCCAGAATACTAAATCCACTGAAGCAGAACCTCTGCAACAATTTATAGCAGGTTCCTAGGTGCTTAGCAGCCATAGTGCTTTTCTTGTTTATGGCCCATAGTTTCCTCAGCCATACTCTGTAATTTCCTTACTGAGGTCTTACTCTCAGGTCTGCATATATTTACATGTTTTACTCTGTAAGCTTTTAAGCAGCAAATTATACAAAATAGAGGTGAGACCTCTGGTAGTTGAGTCTTCCTTTTATTGTTTCCATTGTATTTGTGTCTGGAAAATAAATAAGAATCTGAATTGACATAAAATAAATGACAGTTCAGGTTCTATAGGTTCATGTTTATGACATGATTGGCGCACAGCCACTGCAGCTATTTCATAGTCTACAAGATGTCCTTGATTTGTTCTTCCACCAGTATGATAACAAGCACATATAATCTTTGCATACTCTGCTAACAGGCTTCTAGTCTCTGTCTGATTTTATATTCAGCTTTTACATTGCTCTTTGCAGAACTCTCTAAGCTCTCTTAAATAATCTGCATTTGCCATCTATATTGTTCTGATCTTCCAGCCTAAGTTAGATGAACATAAAGAGAAATGTAAGTAAAGAAAATATGATAAATCAAGATGATTTTGAAATCACAGAATTAAAGGTTCCTCTTTGGTAAAAAGGATGTAACTTTTCTTCCAAAAGTTGATAGCCCAGAAGATGATAAAAGATAAAAGATAAAAGATGATAGCCCAGTTGTACTTCAAATATTTTCTGATATGTAAAAATATATTCTGCTCCTTTTGAAAGTAATTACACAGAAAAGCCATATAACACCGGTAGCAGTAGCAAAGAATTGGATGCATCCATGTCAGCACAGTTAGATCTTTCAGCTGCTTTTCAGACATCAGTCAGGAGATTTTTGTCTCTTTCTAAAGATCTCTCAGATTAGTTTTGGTGTTTGTGGCATGGCTCCATTATTTCCTTACTGAGTATTGAAGCCTAATGAAGATATTGTTTTGATTGTTCTTTCCCTCAGGGCCATGACGTAGACTTCCAGAGGCTCTCATTTTGTTTAACCACTTCCTAGGAAGCAAAGACAGTTGAAATTTCAGCCTGGTGAAATCTACTTGCACACCCTGTAGCCCTAGAAAGGTCAGATGCAACGCTGTCCTTGCTCAGGCTACTGAGTAGGCAAGCAGATTTTGTAAAGGGAGGAGAGCTGGCTACAATGCAGTAGAGAAAGAAGCAAAATCAACAAAATGGGAAAGTGATAGGAATTTTGTAATGAGGACTATCGTCTGCCATTCAGTTCATGTGGAAGCAGAATGACTGGATTCCAAGTAGCTGTTCTTTAGTCAAAAAACATCCTTGTCCATGGATTCTTTCTTTGCCTTTACTTTGCTTAAGAGATGACATCCATTTCTACCTGCCATGGATATGGTTACTCTAGGTTTTTTTTTCTGGTTTCTGCAGTATGTCATATAGCAAGCCTCTCTTTGTCTTAATTTGAAATAGCAGCCTGCAAAATACTGGAATCTCTCTGAGAGCAACCCTTTGCCTAATTTTCTCTGACTGCAGGGGCTTCCTAGTTTCTAGCTAGAAAACTGATCTGTGGGATGATATATTCAAAGATGGAATGAAGTGTCAAAATCCCACTAGAATTCAGCACGCTTTAACTTTTTTGTTAAATTCCTCCAGTTCCTCTGAAAATCTCAACCAGACGAACTTAAATAGGGACCAGGCTGTGTGGCTTAGTTTTCAGGATGGATAGTGACCATTTTTTCTCATGCAGTTGTCCAGACAAAATGAAAATGAGGCTTGTGACATTATTATCTGCTACTGACAATCTACTTTCATTTTCTCAAAATTTCTAACTACTTAGAATTCTATCTCCTTGCAGTAATTAAGGAGGGTAAAGGTTATTTTGCTCTTTTGATCAAAAACTGAATTTACTTTGTGTTTATGTAAAAGCAGGAAATATTATAGCAAGTTAATTTTCATTCTTTCCATCTGCATTCAAAATTATTATTTAGTGGAGATTTTCTACTTCATTTTCAAGTAATCAGAATATACAAAGCTAGCAAGATTATATCACCATCACTTCCCTCAAAGATGTTTTTGTAATTATATGAGAAATTAATCTGTATTAACCTTCAGAAGCTACTGTTCTTAGGTGAATGGCACTAGAAAGTTGACTTTCTAGTAGCATTATTATTGGCTTGAGAGCAAACATCCAGAATATGCTGAAAGTTTAAGGCAGTTCAGGTAGTGGATTAATTTTAAGCATTCACAGTTAAAGAAGCCAGTGAAGTAGATAAGACAATAAAAAAGTCAACTAGCACGTGCAATGCCTTCGTCTGTTGTTCAGAAAATATGTAGATACTTTCAATAAGCAAGATTGTAGGATTGCTCTTTGGTGTCCAAGTGAAAAATGTACAGGATAGAGATGTATTTGAATAAATACATCTTCAAATTATGCATTATAAGACTTGAGCATTGTACATATAGATATATATATATATCAAAGAATACAGAGGAAGAGATCAGCCTCCAGAAGCACCATATTCACCTTTAGGGCTACACTTCAATTTCTTGAAGTTGAATGGACTTTTTAGAGGGAGCTATAATTTTATAGAACATTAAAAATTAGAGAGTTTACCTTCATAAAAGGCAGGAAAATTTTGACTTTGAAGTAGAGGTAGTCAGGAAATTCAAGTCAAGTAATGATTCAGACTTTCAAAGTGGTGGTGGCGAAAAGAGATGCAAAAAATTGCTGGAAATGTTTATAGTGAAAAGAAAGTAGAATGCTTAAAATTTTCATAAAAAATCTAGTCACTCCCACAGGAAAAAAAAAGCTGTTTTTTTGTTTTGCTTTGTCAAAAAGCATTGACTATCAGAAGGTCAACATTTTTCCTTCTGCTTGGAAATGAGTCTCTCTCAAGATGTGTGCATCACGGATCCCCACTCCAGTACATGAATTCTCAAGTTTACATTTTGTATGCCTAAAAGCTGTTTAGTCAATTACTCATAAGTTGACCAGTCAATTTCTTTAAACAAGAGACCTCCTTACTGCTTTAAACTCATAGTGTCATAAATATCTGAACTAATCAAGTTATAACAGCTGTGGGCCCTACTCATCAGTATTTTCTGACTCTTACATATGTAACATAAAATTTTCATTTGAATAAGGCCTTTCCTCTTCCTTTCCCCAGAGCAAATTAAAAGGATCATAATGACATAAAAAATCAATATGTTTTGGGGAAAGAGCAAAATTACCTAGTCAGCTCATAATTCATATTCACAAACATTGATGAAAGCTTCCAGTCTGCCTTTAAGAAATATATTTTATGTTGACAGTCCCTTAATGACAGATGCCAGGGAAGATGCTGGCTTCAGCTTGTTAGATAGGTAGGAAACAATTCAGGTCAACTATGCATTAACAAAAAAGAATGTTCCACTGGGCTCAAGATGAGAAAATCTACCTGATTTTGTAAATCTTTACTTAATTTTTTCAAATCTTTATGAATTCGTAAATGATGTTGAATTATACCTGATAAAATAAACCAAATATTTTTTAAGAGTATGCACTTCTGGTTGAAATTACCATCATTAAAATATAGTTCTTACAGAAGTATTTGAAATACATATTAAATATACAATATATATTTAAATTCAACTTTAGTCTTCTGAGATAATAACCAACCCTATTTTTTCTTGACCTGAAAATTTGTCCTCTTAGTTTTTTTTATCCTTTTATCAGTGTAAAATCAGTTGCTAGAGACATCAGTGGGAATTAAATTAAATCCCAAATGTGTGCCCAACCTGAATCTAAGGTGCAAAAGATTATTTAATTCAACTAAATCCTCTAGGATGTTGATTGTTCTGTTTGCACAGAACCCAGCACAAAATAGCATGACTGGAGTCTTTGTGTGATGAAAACTGAATGAGTGCTCAATCAAGACTTCATTTCTGAAGCTTCACCCTACAAACAGAAAACACTCTGTGGTCTGTTTGCTGTCTCCACTGCTTCTGGCACTCAGGTCCTGCATTAGGAAGGATTTGCAGTTCAACAAACATTTGGTAAGACCAAAAACAAAGAAATATTTTACATTTTATTCTCCCAGTGGATAACTCCAAAATGCACAACACTGGTATATTAATGAAGACTAAAATTCAGTGTGAATAAACTACCAGTTTTCCTCATTTTACATTTCTAAAATATATTCTATTATAGTAGCTTGAATTCTCCATCCACAGCTATAGAATAAGGAGAATTATATGAGGACAGTTTTTAGATGTGTTATTATCAGGTAAAAATGAATGGTTTAGTCTGCTTTATTTATGTAAAAGTGACAAAAATAAGACAACTAAACCCAGATAATAATAAGTCAGATTGTTTTTAATCCTCTACCTATTGAAATTCATACTTCAGATCCCTGTTGTGTGATCAGTTTCTAGCTTGAATTCTTGCATTAAGAAGCATAAATTCTTATGGTTTGCGAATTCAAGAAAAAGAAAAAAAAAAAGAAAAAAGTACATTCTCTTTTTCTGCTTATTTGGAGAAAATAAAATGTTTTTAAAAGTTGCATTAAAAAAAATCAGATAAAAACAGTTTTTATCTTTATTTGTCTTTGGGAAAAAAAATTCTACCTCAAGAAATTTCTTTAACAAAGAGAACATTATTTCAGACTCTAACATTTCTGTCTGCCTATTATCATTAGTCATAAGCTAAGCCCTGCACTAAATGTCTAGTGAGCACAGATAATGTTCATTTTGTCTGGAAGACAGGTTGCCGCCTGTCAAGGAGAGATGGAATAAATGACAGGTTTGGACTCGGTGCCTTGCAGGCATATTAGGCTAAGAAATCGCCAACATGATGAAAAATTATTTTGTCAAAAATTTGTAGGTCACCCATCATTGTCTAATGTATTCTGTGATTAATTGCTAGCATAGATCAGCATTATGTCTTTCCAGTGAATCGCTTAATTGTTGCCTGCTTCATGCTCTTAATGTAATGACGAGGCATCTGGTCCTTTCACATGTGCTTTTAAATGCCAGCTTTTGCATCCAGGTTACGGGAACCGTAACATTAAACTTAAAGAACTAGTTGAAATTAAAACTTCCGGAAATCCGCCTGTTCTTTCCCCCCCTTTTTTTTATGGCTGTGCTCATGGTAGGCTGAGTGTTAGTGTTAATGTATGTAGATTTTATTTCTGATGAGTGATTATTTGACTGCTCATTTTACGAAGATTTATGGTGTGCTTTCTATCTCCTGACTGCAGTGCTACTCTTATCTTTAATAAAAGAGATGAGGACATTAATCAGCCTTTGTCAGGAGTCCTGACTAAGACATTAAATGTACTGTATGGGATAGGTAAACACGCTCCAGATCCTTCTCTACTCCAGTAGATCAGGCAAAAAAACACTCATTATATTTATCATAATTTCACATCTGCTGTTTTTGAAGCAATGTACCATGAGGCCATAAACTGTATTACAACTGTGCATAAATTCAACTGATTTGTGGCTGGAGTAACTAATTCCTAAAGTACATTTTAGAAAAACAAGCAGTGAGCCCTGAAATTGCAATTCCATAAAGGCACTAAATTACTGACTGCAGAATCAAGAATTTGCTTGATGTGATTCTGCAGTGACCATTTTATAAAAAGTGACAGTGTGCCTGTGATTGAGTCAATAAAATAAGGACGAGTGAGCCGTACTCTCAAACAAGATTAAAGGGAAAGAGAGTGACAGAGGACAGACACATGGGATATAAATAGAGGAAAGTGTAACATTCTCCCCTCCCCTTCAAAAATGGCTTGAAGATTAATAACAAGAATGTTAATTTGTAAACAATCATTTAACTGCATGAGAAAAATACAAAGTTTTAACCTGTTTTCACCAGGTACAGTATTTGTATAAACTAAGATATATTTTTTAGGGTAAAATAGTTGTAGACTTTAAGTAAACATATCCCAAATGTTTAAAATGACCAGATGCTCTTCTCTGAAAATTGCAAAATGATCAAAATCAATGGACATACCAGTCTCTTAACTGGTTTGTCCCATCTGTGTTGAAGAATAGTCAGGATTGCACCTTTCAAACTAGATCTTTCTTAAACGGAAAAGACTGTATTCTTAGGAAGACCTGAGACTTGATACTTCCTCAGCAGCTCAGTGGAGTTACTTTTCCAGCATATATTTTATGCAAAATATTGACATAAACAGCAAGATTCCGCCTAGAAAAAGTGGCTTTCTCTAGATTGGTGCTTTACCTCTGCTAGTGGCAAAACAAAGTGAGGTCAAAAGACTCAGAGGCTTCTAAAGTATGGGAAGCATCACTCTGAGTACTAACAAGTCTGAACGTTTTAATGTTCTTTTTTAGTCAGGCCAAGCCAATAACTATTAGAATTCCAATTTATGGTGATACAAGGTTGCGTTTTCCTCTTAGTGATATCTCAAAGCTGACACAAAAAACCCATTAGCAAATAAATATTTTACTCTTAGAGTATCTAAAAAGCAAAATATTTATAATCCACAAAAGAACTAGCCTCCAGTTACATTACACACTCCTGTTGTCCTATTGATACTTACATAAGAAAGCAAAATGAAACCGTGGTAGTGTATACTTCTAAAGATTGGGAGTTAACAGCTGTCCACTTCGCCAACTCTAGTGTGCATTGGTGGAAATATACATTATTTTCACTTTGGAAAAATGAGAGTAATGTAACGTAATATCCTTTGGTGTTAATAAATGTGCATATAGCTTAGTTTTAGTACTGTTCTTGACTGCAGGCTGATAAACTCAATCTTGTGGTTAGACACCTGTAGGGACTATGCTGAGTGTCTTTGTGCTCTGCCCATGAGAGGAAGACAAAAAAAGTGTTTGCTTGATGCCAATGCATAGTTCTATCTGATAGCACCAAGCTCTGCATCACCAAGCATTTCTTTTTCTGATCTTATTATTTTACTGAAATTAAGCTTGAAACAATCTGACGTCAGCTACTGTATATCTCCTTTTATTGCTAGCTTTTCTGGGCCTCTCCACATTGCTAGTGCTGAATTTTGTATTAGAGAGGTTGAACCACATATATATTCTTCAGTTTATTGAGAGCCTGATAGATTGTATTCCATGCTCTAAAGCATCAGGCTAGTCTTTTTCATGAATGTTAGAGAACAAATGTAAATCCACTTGTGTACAGCTGGCCAAGATTCATAGTTTTTCTTAGCATTATAAATAAATCCAGCATATCACTAGACATGAGTAAGAATAGTACAGTGAAGTTGGCTTCAATCCACCTGCTCTGCTTCAGTGCCAATTTCAAATGTATTTGAAGAATTTGTAAAAGCCGTTCATTATGATAGATTCAAAAAGATTCACTACAGATTCAAAAGGATTGGCTCAAACAATAGAGCCACAATAGAATGAATTATAAGGATTCAATAAAATGCAAAATACCTTCAAAACTAGGTAAGCTTTGTCTTCTATCTACCCTCCACCTCCTTTCTCTCTTTTCCCATTATCATATAAGCTTAGCAGCTTCCTACAGAATTTCTCTGCAGTCAAATAAAATTCAGTGATAGAAATCACTCAGTAGCACCATTAAAACAGAGCTAAAATTATTCTTAGGACCATGTCTAGGGATTAATATATTTAGAAGCTATCCAACATTTACATAGCTTTTCCTCATGCTAATCCTCATTCTACTTTTTTTAAAAATAGTCAAAGTCTGAGCAGTATGAGCTGGAAATATTTTTGCCTTTCATACTCATTCATACACCCTATTTCATATCCTGGCTTTAACAAATACTTTGACCTTCATGGAGATGGAGCAGGCATCTGAAGGATAGTTAGGAAATCAAAGAGAAAAACCCCTTCCACTTTCACCCGAGACAAATAGACTAGGCACAATTACTCTGAATTAGATGGATAAACCAAGCCACATTGATGGGTATCCTGAGTTGATCTGAACTATAAAATCATAGAGCTGACAAGGACCCACCCTGTCCTGGCCAAGTAATGCTTTAGTTCCAGCTTAGGCACTATAGATAGCACACCAATGTTTATGGCAATTTTTGAGTAACAAGCATACATCCAGACTAAAAAGAGACCAAACCACAGAAAAGCACTGAGTTGCTGCCCTAATGGCAGGGCTGCAGGGGGTGGGTCAGAGCCAGGACAGGTGGCCTGAATTTGGCAGTTAGGCCAGGTGTTACTCCAAGTCACCTGATGCCATGTGGGGCAGCTATAAGTCTGTGGGGAAGTTAGCCAGTGGTGGGCTGATGCTTGGCTGGGTATTAGAGAGCAGGTGGTGAGTAATTGTATTGTAGGTATATGTTTGTATGCATAGTTATTACTTTTGCTTTAGTGTCTTGATGAATAGTTTTTATCTTGCAAGTTCTGTTTTGTTTCCAGTTCTCTCTCTCATCTTGCTGAGGTGGGGGAGTAAGTGAACAGCTGTGTTGTGCTGAGCTGCTGCTAAGTTAAAGCTACTGGTAGGTTAAACTGTAGCCACCTTTTTGGTGTCCAATATGCAGCTCAAAGTGTTAACAATGTGTCAGGGTGGAGTGTGTTAAAATTTTTCCTATAGTAGTTTAGTTGTTGTTGGGCATGGTGTTGTTTTCTTTGTTGTGTTTCTGGAGATATCTCTGAGGGTTGTTTTTTTTTTTTTCCATAGAACTCTACTATTTAATGCCTTACTTGCTGTCAGGAAGCTAATCTGGTTTTTGTATTTAATATTGCAGTTATCCTCATACTTTGAGAACCACATGTTAAAAACTATTTGTAACTGCACTTTGTCTCCTTAGGGAGCTAGGCTATGAGAAAGACAAATGGGAATGTACAAATCAGCATGTTACTATTGTGATATTACCTGAATATGTTTCAGATTTTGTTTAAGGTTAAATAATTATTTGCAAATATGCCCCAGGGATCTGTCCTGAGGCTGGATAGTTGAATGCTGGGGAACATAGGATGGTATGGGCAAGTACTCAGAACAGTGGGCACCCCTAATGATTTGCAAGTTCATCCCTGAATAACTGCAGAATCCAGAAAAAAAAAAAAAGAGGTAATTGGAACAGGTGTGCTGGCAGCTCTAGAAATGCACAGATTACTCTAATGTGCTGGGGTCTGGCCTGTGTCTACTGAACTCTGTTCAGTTCTTCAGCACCCTAAAAGCAAAGAGATAATTGGATCTGATGATGATAACAGCAGGTCCTGCCATTGCTCCAACCCCTGCAAGAAGCCATGCAGAGCTTTATTTCAACCCAGGAGTTCTACTTTGTTACCAGTTCTCTCCCTCATATTACATAGGTGTGGAGAGTGAGCAAACAACTGTGTGGTGTTTAGCTGCCTGCTGCCTTAAACCACAAATAGGGATATCTAAAGAAGGAGAGAGGGATGCCTGGGCTCATGTCCGTGTGGCTTTTGGAGATCTTCAAGGAGGAGACTCCACAGTCTCTCTAGGCAGCCTGTGCCGGTGCTTTGTCACACAGCATAGGAGTGGTACCTGGTGTTCTGAGGAAACCACCAGTGTTCCACCTTGTGCCCACTGCCTCTTGTCCTGGGCACCACTGAAGCCACGCCTCCTCTTCTCTTTGTCCCCGCTTTCTCAGCCTCTCCTCTTAGGTAAGCGTATCTGTTTACTTCCATTTACTTGGTATGTGCATGCCTACCAATGTCATGTCCTTTAGTACTAAGGAGAGTTGTGGACAGGGACAGAACCTCAGGAAATATTACACAACCCCCAGGTTGAGCAGACAAGGAAGCAGCTTGGAAACCGTATGCTGATGTGTGCTCTGTTGCTGATGGCAGTCAAAATAACCAGCCAGCTCCTAGGGGCATTGCTGGGAGATGGGCAGGGGCTTAAACAGGCAGTTTAAAATCCTAATTAAAAACAAAACCTAAAACAACAAAACACTGCTGCTCATTTGTGTTAAAAAAGATCCACCCATGCTGCCTTCAGACACACCTCCTTTCTTGTGGTGCTTTCATGGTAGCGAAGCCAGGAAGTGTAGGGGTCAGGAGAGGTGCAAGCACGTGCTGAGAGCTGTGTTTGATGCAGCATGTACTGTCCTTGCCTGCTGAGACAGCATGAACATCTGCTCTGGAGGCCAATTCCTTTACTTAGTTACTTGTGTACTGTTTTACCCTCTGCAGGACTTCTCTTACCTTTACATATACTGAAAAATGAAGAGTCCTGGTTACAAACTAATGCTTTCCTTTTTTTTTTTTTTTTTTTCCTATTTCCTTGCACACCTAATTCTTTGCTCCCAAGGGAGAAGAATAGCAGAATGAGAAAGGTGTATAAGCAAACAAATTATACTTAGTCATATGGAATTGTGCAATCTCTAGAATATTGTTCCTTGTATTGCAAAATACATTTCTTAGTTTAACTCTGTTTTTTTTTTTTTTAAACAAAAACATTGCTCTAAAAAAAATGGGCTTTTGCCCCCTTTGTGTTTACCTCCTTTGATGTTTGTTTTACTCCAAATGCAACAGAATGTTACATTTTTCTTCTCTTTGGAAAACGGGTATGATATTAAAATAAAAGTAGCGCAACAGCACATTATTCTTAGGAGATATGGACTTTTTCTTTTGGTGTGTTATTCTGCAATTCCTAAAGCCTGAAAATGATGATTACCTTTAAGGACTGAAGATGCTACATAGGCGACCATTCAGTGGTAGTGAATCATTGACAGAAAGCAGTGTCCTAAAATAACTGTGTTACCTGTTTCTCTTTTGAAAGCAGAATCTGCAGAAGGAGGGAATTCTGAGGGTATAGAATATAGGCATTTCCCTTCATAATGACAGTACAGTACTGTAAAAGTCCACCTAGGAAATAATGTTTCTTTTTTGAATAATTATTTTTGTGTGTTCACCCATAAAAACACAGTAAACTTCTAACATCAATATAGATTCCTATTTACAACAGGCAGCAAATGTATTCAGTTCAACATGCCCAAACACCTGCTAAGTGAAATGAAATTTGACTACTTGCAGTCATGTGTTAGATTTGCCTGATGCCTCATCTATATTTCATGAAAAAAAAAAAAAACTGGTTAATGTTATTTACACTTAAACATGTGTATGTGTGTAACTCAAAAGGAGACTTGAATGATAATCACCTCTGCTTTAAGCAAATTTATCTGTATCCAGGTGCTTTTTGGTCATTCTAAGCATCAGCATTCACACAGAACAAGTGGAACAAAGGGAGAAGAAACAGTAAGATATTTGTCTTTGTATGTTGCAATACTCTAAAAGCACTTTCAGTGCTTGTAATTCTGATTGTGTTATCTTAAGCTTATCTCATTTATGTAATTGTGGTGGTGAAGGAAGTGAGACCCAATGTCTGAAGATCTAATCAGATATTAATTAATGTGTTGTACTAGTAGCTGTAGTGCAACAGAATGTAGCATGTTCATCATTGTAAATAGGTGATTAAACTTATAGTATGCTAGGTATTTGGATCTTTCTTTCATACTGTTACTGTTCTTTGCTATGCTGACTGCAAAATATAATAACTTCTAAGCAGTGTGTAAAACAAAGTGCTCAATTCACTTTATTAAAATATCCAATAATAATTGATTTAAAGGCAATAAAATGTGTTCATTAGAGGGTTTATATTCAAGAAATATTGAAAGTATACCTAAAACTGTCACTTTTATTGTGAATGAACAGGATAATATAATTTGAAAAGAGTGTGATCATACTAAAGATTTGTCCTGCAGCATTATCTGATAGCTCGTAAAGTGCTGAAATTTAATATGATGCTTTCAGTCAGTTTAATTGAAATTTAATTGCCACTTTGGGCAGAAGGTTTAGATCTGATCAATAAAATATTAAAGATTTTGTGCTTTCGCTTGGAACAATTTCCTAGCCAATGCATCAAGTGCACCCTATGTTTTAGGAAATATTTGTTTGTTATAATTCACATAATGTTCAATATCACTTGCTTGTCTGAAAGTTTTTAACGTGCTGCTCAGATAAATAGTAGAAATAATAAAGCCATAGTTGATCCATTTAATTACAACAAGATGAAAGAAATAACGGTCACCTTCAGATTCATGAGAAAGGCATTAATGTAAAAGAGCTATAAATATTTTGAAATGTCAAACCTCAGAAAGACAGAGTCCAACAGGAACCAAGCTGTAAATCAGGTACATAGAAGGACCTTGAAAAGAAGATGGTTCTTTGGTATTTTAGAAATAATTACTAATACAAAAAGGGTAATGATGAACCTATAAATTACATTAAAAAGGGCCATTAGAGGAAGATTAGTTTATAAAGCTGAGAGATGGTTCCTGAAAATTATCCCGCTAGTTATTTCTTCTTTTCATTTCATATTATTCACTATCCCCAAAATTATCTGATTAATGATAAACTAATTGATTGCTCCTTTGCAATTCAAATGCACTGGCCAACTTTGAATCTCCCTTTACTGTAATCTGTACTCTCTGTCTTTTTTTGGTAGTAGTGTAAAGAGAATATTTTAACTTTTTCTCTGTAATGTGTGTGGGAAACATCAGTCAAAGCAGCACTGCTACCAAATTCACCTGTGTGATTTGGTCAGGGCCCCGCTACTACTTCTGCATATCATGTTGGAGAGAGTCTGGTGCCTCTGCTCCTCCATCCTTTCCTTCCTGGATGTTCGTGTGGGACCTTGGTGACAGCAGACAGAATTGGAGGTAACTGAAATGCCACTCCCTTAATTTCCCCCAGGTCTTCAGCAATGCACTTGAACCTAAAGCCCACAAGGCACCTTATCAACACTGTAGTTTCCTGTGTGAGATAGTATGGTATTTGACAACCGGGAATCATTCATAAAGGTTTTCATTCATTCAGATAATGAGCACTGCGTGGAACAGCAATGCCTGAGTTCAGCTCTGCCTTGTGAGAAATAGAGCAAGAGGCTGGTGGAGGATGGGGAATTGAAAATGGTCTCAAAGGTATTATATTTTTTGATGGCAATTTTGTTTCAAGCTATAGTTTATTTGAATAAACAGTAAATTCCAGATTATGATTTTCACTTATGCTAGATACAGGCATGTGTGGTACACAGTTCAGTACTTGGTAGCGTGGAAAAAATGATTTATGTTGCTGTTGGTGACAGAAACAGAAACGTAGCAGTATCTTTTTTTTTTTTTTTTTTTTTTTTTTGCCTGAAATCAATGTTGTCTATAGTGCTCCTATAGAGGATCACTGGAAAGTATGAAAAAGTTCCTCTCACTTCCTCTCCACAGAACTGAAACGCAAGTTGAAGGATTGACGTACTAGCCTGTTCAAAGCCCTTTAAAGTTTGCAGTGGTCTGCCTCCCCTTTCTGTATGGCTTCCTGCAGGAAAGGAGTTGAAGTTGCAAGTGCTGATTTCTGAAGATTGCTAACTTTTAGAGAATCATAGAATGGCCTGGGTTGAAAAGGACCACAATGATCAATCTAGTTTCAACCCCCTGCTATTTGCTGGGTTGCCAACCACCAGACCATGATGCCCAGAGCCACATACAGCCTTGCCTTGAATGCTTCCAGGGATGGGGCTTCCACAACCTCCTTGGGCAACCTGTTCCAGTGCATCACCACCCTTTGTGTGAAAAACTTCCTAATATCTAACCCAATCATCCCCTGTCTCAGCTTATAACCATTCCCCTTGTCCTATCGCTATCCACCCTCAAAATGATTTCTGACTTCTGACAGTGGTATATGTGCCATTGTGAGAGGCAGTGTGAGTGTTAATGTGAGTGCTAGGAGTAATTTTGGCCTTTGGGAATCCGATTAGCATGCACAACAAAATATCAACTACTGTGACAACTAATTAATCTATCAGCTACATACCTGTTAAAACCAGATATTTCCTTACTTTTTGTCTTCAAACAGTATCTCAAGCTACTACTTATAAAATCAGCAATTTTGGCTCGTACATTTGAATAATACTGGAGGCAAGAATATTGAGAGATGGGGGGGGGAAAAAATGCGATGGGTAGAATTTGGAACTGAAAACTAGGAGTAGCATCATCCTTTCCATGCTGGGCCATTTCTTCTCCATGTCTTTCTCCATCTGCAGGATGAGAAGATGATATTTCTTCATTAACCTGTCTGTCTAGTTGTGATTATCAGGAGACTGAATAAATTAGTACTCTCACAGGATGTTCAACCTGGTAGCTGTTGCATAGTATTATTCTGTGCTGACCAGAACAGGCCTAGGGCAGTCAATTTTAATAATGCTTAGTTCTCCATTTGGCAAACTTTTTTCTTCAGGTTCTCTGGGATAAAATGCGTTACTCTGAGAATATTTATTGTGAACTCATAATTCATTTCTGAAGCTAATGAAGAGTACTGAAGATGGGAAGAAGGAAGCAGTAATTCCATAAGTTGCAGGGTGGACCTGGCAATTAGCTCTGTGAGCATCAAAACTGATTATAAGGATTCACTCACTCCTTCTCGCTGAAGCAGTAGTGCAACGTCCTTTTCTTTAGTACTAAGAGAAAGCATGGTTAAAGCAAATGATTAATTTTTTTCTTTTCAATACACAATTTCTTTCATTGTTCACTGGAAGTAATTAGGTTTTATTAAAAGTGCAAAGGGTTGTTTTTTTTTTTTTTTTAATTTAATTTTACTTTTTTTTAAAGTTCCATTGGTTAAAAACCAATCAGAAACCCCCCAAAATCCTTACTGCAGAGACTCAGAAACTTGACAAGGACTAGATGTGGCTTTGGCTTGGGTAACTAGAAAGATAAAGTATGTCTGATACTCTGTTCTGAACATAATTTTTTTTTTTTTCAACCTTTCTGGTATGGTTGCACTAATCCTATATTTTTTCAGACATTTTCTAAAAAGTGCTTTGTATCAGCTTGCATGTTATTGACTGTCTTTTCTCTAGGCTAAATTACAGACCTTAATAGATTTAAACACTGTCCCTTGAACAGATTTTTTTTGTATACACTCAAGTTGCATTATATTTTAGACAAGTATGATTCCTTCATTTGTTCCTGAACTTTCTCATTACCCCCACCTCAAGGATACATTTATCACGTGGAAGACAGTAAAATTAGTGTCATATTGACATTAGAGGATTAAAATGGTTGTGCTGAAGCATCTTGTATTTTCTCTTCTTCCTCTAATTTATCACAACCGCATATTCCACAGGAAGTTGAAGTGGGGGGAGAGAATGGAGGAAGGATGCCCAGCTGATAGACAGCACCTCTACCTTGCAGAAGATTCATTCCACTGCACATTTTGAATCTGCTGACAAGAAACTTGCAGTGCAAGTAATCAGAGCCTTCACAAGATTGATTTTTGTCCCCTGCTGGTATATGGCATACGGGGGGGAAAAAGGTTCTCATCTCTCAGTGTAATCTTAACTATTTAGAAGCTATTATTGCAGGATTACAAATCACTTGTACCTTTCTTGTGCAACTTCGTTATTTATTAGCAAGTCCAGCAAATTAGTCAGGTAATATTATGTAGGGTTCCAGTCCTGAAGCTCTGTCTCAAGTGTGTTGCTGGATTGTTCCCTCAATTTGCAAATGCTAGTAAATCTATGAAGTTCCATAAACAATACTGCATATTGCTGAGTGCAAATATTTAGCATTTTTTCTATTTTTCCTAATTGCAGAGAGGGCTTAGCAAATGTTGCATGTGTAGCTCACTTTTCAAAGTGACTCGATAAAATTGCAGATGCATTCTGTCCTAGGTTTGTAAGAAATGCTTAAAGTCAACTTGTCATAGAGACTAAATTGAATCTGCTACCTATACAGCTCTGGAAGGGAAGATGTACGGAGGGGAGGGGGAAGAGAAGCATGAGATTTATCTGATGTTTGGTTGATGTACAGCTATATAAAATCTTAAGTAATACAGATAATGTCACACAATATTGCAACATATATTTTCACTTGAATGTTATAAGACAATAAGGCATAAATGGAAATTAAAGGGAAAAAATCTGAATGGTTGTCAGAGAACACTTCTTCATTCAGAGAATCATAAACATATGGAATGGTGTGTCAGGCAAAGTTCTGAGATAAGAAGGGAGTAATTACAAAATGGATTTATATCCTGAGGTATAAAGTACAGACAATGGAAAAGAGCTTTAAGTCACGTGATTTTTTTTTTTAACCCTCACTAAAAATTAACCCTCTCTAAAAAGAAATGCTCATGATGATTGTATTTAATAGGTTCCATATAATCTATTGCAGTTTGCCTTTTCTTTGATCACTGATGGAAAATAGACATGTGTAAGTTGTCTCACATTCACACTCACTGTGTACTTTTAATGCGTATCAGTATATCAAAATTAAATCATAGAAATTGATATGTTCCATAGCTCTATCCATACTGCAGTTACTTCTTGATGTAGAAGTAATGGCTACTTAAAACATATGAATTCTTGATACTGGGAAATACTCAAAGTGAATTTCAACTGATGAATGTATTAAAAAAACAGCTTCCAGGGCAAATAAAATCAATAAGTATTTTTTCATGTGTGAAACAGGTAATTAGAGGAACAGTTACACAAAAATACAAAATAAAACAACTTGCCATTGCTATTCCAAGGAAGAGTGGGGATAGCAAGGACATCACTCAGTCTTTAAACTGCTTCAAGAAATTCAGATAGGAGAAAAAACTTTTGTAGGACATTTACTGTTGAGACTGAGAACTGTGATAGTGGATTCACAGATTCTGGTTTACTGATTATCTCCTGATTTGTATATGCATAGGCTGGAGTTAATTAGTTAGAGCAGCCAATCTGTAGCCCTCATATGTAACTGGTAAATCCCATTAGAGGTGGATTGCCTCTCTCTGTCATCTCACTACTTTCCAGTCTTACTGTTGTCTTCAATGGACTGAACTCACTGTGTTTACTTCAGATACCTCTTCTTGGACAAGCAAAGAGAAATTGAAGTCTAATATCTAAACGTAATGATAATGCATGTATCTAAATGTTATGTAAAATATATCCAAATTTCAGTATTTTTCTAAGCTTTCAGTCTAGTCTATGTTGCTGTGCTGTGAGGTTGCATCTTGGATATATAAGGCCTACCACAAAGGTGAGGTACCAATGAATAATGTATGGATGTTAATGTTAAGACAATCTCTTTAATGTAGAAGTGATCCTACAATGCATGAAGAATAACTATGAAAATCACTATATTTCAACTATAGCCACTCTGGGACAATGAGCATACTGACTGGAATTGCCCTTTTTCCAGACAGTGACTTCAGAAATTCTTGCTAAATGGGTGACTTTATTTTCTACCTAACAAAAATTGGGGTGAAATATAGAAACAGAACGGGAAGACCTCTTATCCTGTCCTATCTTAAATGAGAGTGAAGAAAGATGAAGCTTAGTAAAAGGCTTTTGTTGTGGTCCTTGAAAAGGAAAAAAACCTCATATTTTTCAGGGGAAAGAAATTGTCCAGGAAGACAAGCTAACTCATGCTAATGAGCAAAACCCTATAGTTAACATGGGAAAGAACTAGATTTAACAAAGACAGCCTGTACACTGTCTGTACCTATCCCTAAGACGTCATTAGTCATTGTTATCCCATAACTGTAATAAAATCTGTGCTTAAAACAGCGTGACAGGAATCAAAGACACCTGTATTATCAAAACTTACTCCAATGTTATCTCTCAAATACCTATGGCAAAATTGGAGACAGATTTCAGCACTGCTTTTTAACAAGTAGTGAAGGGCAAGGGTCCATGAGTAAATTATTGGATGTAATTCCCTTAGTATTTCAAGACTTCATCAAGGAAAAGGCTGAAACTCAAGGAAGCAGCAATGTTCAAACATAGTTTGACTCTGCTCTACTTCCTCAGTGCAGGTCCAAGTATTTAAAAAAAAAATATATATATATATATAAATAGAATGCCTTACTGGGAGAAACTTAACTCTGAAATCAAGCTAAGGAAGTCACATCTGTCTCATCCTTCCATCTGAATGGTTCTGCTGGACAAGATATTGCTGGGGGTATGGCAAAGAATAGGCTTCTTACTTCCACTATTACTGAATTAAGGGTAAAAATTTTTTGGGCAGCAATCTGAGCTTTTTAAAATCAGTAGGAATTTGGTGTATAAGTAGCCTTTAAAATGGTAGACATTATCAATATTTTACAAGGTTGCTGATGCATTTCTTATGTTTTCCTACTAATAACTGTTTTATCATTCAGTTTAAAGTTTTGCTTGGTAAGTTTTACTGTGAATATGTTATTTATTTGGTTGTTGATAGTGAAAGATCAGTAGAAATGTTTTTTAGATGGAAAATATGGCTTAAATTTAGATGGGATCTAACTCAACATTTATCTAACAAAATGGTAGCAACATTTCAAGGCTTGAGAACTGAAAGTTTAAATTGCGGTTGAGAGGCTGAGGTCCTTCACAATTCCATGAGTGGTTATCTTTTTCTTAAAAATAAAAGGCAAGGATAAATGCGTGCCAAAATGGAATTAGAAATCAGAGACCCCACTCAAAATTTTGATTAAGTATAAGACTACTAGAATGAAGACTAAGCGCAGATATAGCCAAATGGGCATGCCATTGTCAATCTCCAGTATAAAAGTGATAATTGATTTGCGGTTTCTTTATAAATTATATAACACAAATCATAGAAAGGCTTCGGTTGGAAGGGACCCCAAGGATCATCAAGTTCTGAACACCCTGCCACAGGCAGGGCCGCAGGCTTCCAGATCTGATGCTAGACCAGGTTGCCCACGACCCCATCCAACCTGGTCTTGAGTACCTCCAGGGATGGAGAATATACAAGCTCTCTGAGCAGCCTCACTACTCCCTCTGTGAAGAACTTCCCCCTGACATACAAAATCCCTCTCTTATTTAGGTTTTTTTTTTTTTTCCTCTCTGTTTTTGAAAAACTGTACCAAATGCATGCATTTGTAATTCTGATTCCTATTACTATCTTGTGGAATTCATAAGAATAAAATGCACGTAAAAGTGGAGCCTACATATTGGCAGTTTCAGTCTGCTCCACTGATTGTATGAGAGTTAAAATCTCTTTCATGCCTATTTAAAAATATATATATGTAAATAGGACTTTTTTTCAACAGTAGGAAGTGGTTGGGTATCCTTGAGAAAGCAGCTGTAACAATTGACTCCACCTGCACCTGTCCTGGCTTTAAGAACTTTGAGTCCACTAGGATGATCAGGTTGCATATGTAGTGTGTTTTCACTTAAAATAATACAAAAAAGTATTCAGTTTTAACTATCCAAAAAAGCAGTAAGGAAATCTTTAAAAATGTCTGTATTCAGCACTGGAACTTGTCATAGACCAAAAAACAGCACCAATAAGGGGAAAAAAAAAATGGGAGAGTGAAATACATAGAATGAAAGGGTAGCTAATTTCATGCTCTTTTCATGATGTTTTCTGCAGACATGCAGTATTTTATTTTCTATTATTATCTCTACTCTGCCTCTAATTTTCAAAATCTCATTAATACAAAAAACCCCACATTTCTGCATGGCTGCTTGTCCAGTGTTCTGCAGCTCAGAATGAAGCATAGACATCAGTAATCATCACTCTGTAGCATATTTAAACTATGAACAGAACTGTGATATGAATGGAAGCTAGGATTTAGCCTTAGCAAATAGTTCCATTGAAGGGGGAGGAAAAAAAAAGGTGATGAAACAAAGTGATATTTATTCTTTGGTTGCAAAAAGAAGGCTGTTTGTGCCAAACAAAATGAGTGCTTGAACAAGATATAGTCAGACTCTAATGCATATGAATTGCCTTGTACGTACTGCTTGATGGCACACCCGTGCATGATGTTGTTAGTGTCACTCTAGGCATGTTATGGATTTACTGTATTACATACAATGCAATTATTGATTTACATAAGTATTGCTATTTTTCCCCAAATGTAACAGATTTTAGCTTGAAAGGACTATAAACTGAGAGACTTGCTATAGTTTAAAATTGGCAGCTGGTCGGGAGATGAATGCCAGGCAAAGTGAGTGTACAGGAGGTTCCTGCTGTTTCCCCAGGGAAGCATCCCTGGGTGAGACATCTGCTGTTCAAACTTCACCACACATTTTATCAGGTGGCACTGTCAATACCTAATCCAAATTTCTTCTGTTCTAAAATGTTCTAGTGGAATTAAAATATTAAGTTGCAAACTCCCATTAAAATTGTCCGAACTATACAATTTCCCCCAGAATGCTTCATTAAAGAACGTATCTTTTTACTGGTATTGTGGTATTAAACAGTAACTTACTTTTCCATGCATATTCATAATTTTGTTGTATGTATGATAAAATCCAAATCCATCCATTCACATTCTATTCAAAGCACTTATGCAGCACATCAGTCTCTGAACTCTCGGTTTACTTATGTGCCTAACAGTTCTTTTAGGTAAAGTACAATTGAAGCAAATTTAGTTTGGGACTTAGAAAGCTAAAATTCTGTACGTATGTGTAAATACAGAGACACACCTCCCTAGTGCCTGATGTTGAGACATTTGCTACCCACAGTACATTCCAGACTTGTGAATGGGATTGCCTACAGCAGGCGTGGGAGGGAGTTAGGCATCCTTCTCGTCTTCCATAGGCAGTGGCTCTGGAATATTTTCCTGCATGACAACGCTGCTTCAGCAGAAAAGGTAAAGAATGTTCCCACCCAAAATAAGACCTCGCCAAGAGATTAAATAACTCTCCAGAGGTAGGAAATGGGGAGGAGCTAAACTCCTTCAGGAAGAGAAAAAAAGTAAACCTGTTTCACATGTTCTAACAAGAGCCCTAGTCACTTGGCCGTTTTATGTAGGGGGCATGTCCTCTCTTTGTACTTTAAAGTAACAGCTGCGTTTGGTGAGGATTATTCTTCTGTCTGCATACCAGATGCGCACTTGGAATGAGATGGAGCCTTCCAGCTGTTTTAGGTGGATGACCCTCTAGTTTCTGTATTCCAGCCAGGCTTAAATACAAGCTTGGTGACAAGCTGCATAGTCCTATTAATTTGGAAACACCATAAAATCACAGCTTCAGACAACCAGTGAACCTCTAGTACTGCCAAGTAACATGCTGATATGCTGCAGGCACCTTGAGGGTTAAGAAAGAGCTAAGCAGGAATTTTCAGCAACACTGTTTTTGAGTGAGATGCTTCTGTTATCTGTATGAAAACAGGGGGAGCAGAAAGCTAAGTGATGATATTGAGGGTGTCCGTGGCAATGAAGAACAATGAATCCAGAAGGCTTAAATTTAGCTACTGCACTATTTTATTTTAATTGCTTAACTATTAAAAATGTTTCTGTGGAGCAAGCATAGTTGCTAGAAGCAGTTGGTGATACATTCTACTCATTTTGGTGTGTTTTAGAAACACCGTTAGCATAAATCTTCTAGTGTGATTTGCACTTCACTTAATTTTATAAATATATAGACAAGCCTCAGTCTGCACATCAGAACCAGGAATGTTTTTGTATCAAGAACCTCAAATGAGAAAATCTGTAAATGAGTTGGCTGTTTTCTCATCTGTTCTGTGCCCCTCTTGCTGCCCCTTCTGCTGTCTAGAGAGGAAACTGCTTTTTTTTTTTTTTCCTCCCATGTTCTGTCTCACAACTGCTGCTGCTTGACTGATGAATGGAGGGACACGGTAGAAACAAACACAGCCTTAAGTCTGTAAAAGTCAGTAAATAAGCATACTCCAAAACATTTGCGGGGGGGAGAGGGAGGAGGGGGAAGGAAAGGCAGCTGAAATCAAAGTGATTTTACTTTATAAAGAAAATCACATCTTGATCACATCAATTCCCTTTAGAAAGCTTTAGGTTTATTTTGGGCATAGCTTAACTCGTCATCCTTAAGTCTTTCCTTGGCTCTAGACAAGGCTCACTCCCCCATCTCTTATCATATGCTCAGTTTGTTCAATGTAAGCCCTTCTCAGTGTGCTTTATATTCTTATTTTTGAGGGTTTTTTCCATGTGTCTTTCCAACTTCTAGAGTCAAGTCAGCCAACCTTTTTCAAGCCTTTTCTTAGTATGTGTCTCACTACAAAATAGGAAGATATACCAGTAAGGCAAAAGCCAACATTTTTATCTATTGTTTATGAGAGTTGCTTCAGTGGTTTAATAGAATAGCTGAGAATCTGATCCCTTCAATTAAAGCAAAAAGAAAAAGCGTTTTTCTCTCTGTCCTCCCACAGTGTTCCCTGTTTTTTTTTCTTTTTTTGGTGCAAGTATTGAAGATGGTAATTGTATTGCTTTCCTTGTTGTGTACATAGCTCAAAACACAAATCCAGCAGCAAGTAATAGATAAACTGCATTTATGGCTTGCTTCCTGGATGTTCTTTTCTCAGTTAACTGTTTATAAAGTATAGAAAAGGCCTGTTTTTTAACTGTAGATTTTACGTTATGAGTTTGATAGAACTAGAATGGAATGATACTAGCTAACTTGGCAAAATGTCCCCTTCTCTGCTGGGCCCTGCTGAGTATATCCTATTTTGCCTTACGGATTCTGCTTACTATCTCTAGTACTTCCTTGCTTGAGTTGAAGTTACCTTTCCAGCACTTCTTTTCAACCCATTTTCATACATCCTGATTAATGTCATATGGTTAAGAGGAAGTGATTGAGGAGACGGGATTCTCAATTTTTTTTTTTTTTTTAGCAAACTGAAAACTTGAAAGCATTGATGGTGCATAAGACGTGGACTCTTTGAATAAGCTGTTCAGTGTGTTTATAATGGGAGGAAAATATTAACTGAGATACAAAGGAAACAGTTGTATAGACCACACTCCATGCAGCTACCTCTTAGCGCCTCAAATTCTGAACTTTTATGTCAGGGGAGGCCTTGCAGGTCAATTTTAATAAATTTTATATTACTTACAGTACTGAAGTAAGGAAAGAGCCTCACATCTATACAAATCAAAATGAAATAGGAATCAAACTCATACCAGCCTGACAATGAACATAAAATCAGGAGGAAAATGTTTACCAGCCTTTCTGCAAGTAGATTTTTTCCCCCTATTTTTGATGGATAACTAGTGCAGAGACGGTAAAATTACTGCTGGCTTTAAGCTGATATCAGAGCCACTTCTTTAATGTAGATCAGTCTGCCCAAATTATTGACAGTAAGGTATGGGATAATCCCCTTTTCTTCAAATTATTAATATTTAGATGATGACTAGAATATCCCCTTCAATAACACAGTGCTTCATGAAATATTCAAATCCCATTCAAAATTGTAGTGCTTGTTATAGTCAAATAAAATAATTTTAATGACGATAATGTCACTTTTCTAGCTTAAACATTAAACTCCTCAACCAATAAAACACCCATACGATCTTTTTAAGAGTAAGATTACTTAACCTAAGGCTTTTTAGGTGTTTGCAACTCCATTCTTTTAGCACTGTTCTCAAATAGATTGTAGTTTTTATCAAACACACACCCACTCTCACCATCTGCTGGAAATTTATAAAAAGTATAAGAATGTTAAGGTAGATTTCCTCCATTTATAAAACTGAGGAGACATTAAATCAGGAAAAAGGATAGCTTAAGACTGCTGTTTCAATTCTGAGAGTTTTTCTAAAATTTAGTAAGGTGTTGATAACCATCTAAATCTACAATTGCAATACTGACCCCAACCAAGAACAAGATGGAAAGGGTTAGTAAAAGATATGATGGACTTTCCAGCTGTGACTGCATCACTGAACAAAACTGCTGCTGTAAAACACATCAGCTCATTTTAAAAGAAGCAGTAGGTGCTATATACTAGAATGACAGAACAGTTAAGGTTAGAATAGACCTTAAGAAAATATCTAGTCCATCCTATTCTGCTCAGAGTACAGTCAGTTACAACAGTCTCCTCAGAGGCTTGGAAATTGAGTTCTGAATGTCTTTAGGAATAGAGAATCCATGACCAGCATACCCAGGGCCTTTTCTGTAAAGCTGCTGTGTAGCCTCTTGTCCCCCAGCCTGTACCAGTGCATGAGCTTGGTTACTCTTGCCCAGGTGCAGCACTTTACATTTTTCACTGTTGAATTCTATGAGATTCTTGTCTGCCCATCTCTCCTGTTTGTCAAGATTCCTCTGAATAGCAGCACTTTACTCTGATGTATTTACCACTTCTCCTGGATTTGTGCCATGGGCAAATGTGCTCAGGGATTGACCACCTTTACCTCATCATCCAGGTCACTAAAGGAGATTTTAAGCGGTATTGGCCTCAACATTGACCCCTGGGGTATGTCATTAGTGACTATTCTCCAGCTGAACTTCATAACTCTGAATGTATCTCTCCAAGGCCAGCAATAAAGTCAGTTTTCAGTCCACCTCACTGACTACTTTAGCCAGTCAATGAAGATGTTACAGCATCAAAAGCTGTGCTTAGAGCTGAGATAAACAATATCCACCATTTATTCACTGAGCTAATCATCGTACTGTATGAAGTTAGGAGATCAGTGAAACATTAATTTCCCTTCAAAAATCCATGCTGATTGCTCCCAATCATCTGTTTGGCTACAGATTCCAGTGCTTTACTCTATCTTTTCCAGGGACAGAGTTGGGGTTGATCAACTTGTAGTTCTCCTTCTTAACCTTCTTGAATTTAGAAGTTATATTTGCTTTCTTCCTATCCTCAGGAGCCTTTGCTGACTGCCATGAGCCTCCCTTAGAATTCTTGAATGCATACCATCAGGACCCATTGGCTTATGTACATCCAGATTTGAAGTGTTCCCTAACTTTGATCCTGGTGCCAGAGGTCACAAAGTTTCCATCTTTTGCCATCATGGGTCTTTCTCTGTCTGCCCCTCTCCCAGTACAAGTGAGGATTGAAGATGTACCTGCAGGATCTCAGAGAAGATCTGGTCTTCTTCCTCTCCTCTGACACTGTATTTGCATTCTGCCTACAAAAATCCTACAAAAGCTCCTCTACTTTGCAGGCTTACCACCAGCACTGCTCCTGGCAGATGAGGACGCCCTCTCTTTTCCTCATCTTTTGCGAGAGACCCCAGGCATTCCCAGATGTAGAGACCTGCATCCTCTGAGATGAAGCCTCGAGTATGCTAGCATCCAGCAGGTGCTGGGAGCCATGCCTTATACTATAGGCCCACTACATCAAAAAGTATTTGAATAAAAGTTCAAGCATACTTTTGTCAAGAGTAGCTGACAACAGAGTTTTCTTGAAGTGACATGGCAGCAACCTGTTACTATCCTTGCCAGCAGAAAGCACTGCTAGTTTCTTTAAAGGTTTCACAATAGTTCCTTAATGATCCTTGAAGATGTTCTGAGGAGACTTACAAGATCTAAAAAAGTCTGGAAACTGCTGCACAAAGTGCTGTGTCTGTTAGTTGCCTCTGGTAGCTGCACTCAAGATCATGGGATATGCTCCTGGAATGCTGGGGTGAGAATAGCATGGGAAAGCCCACTGACAACTAGGGGAAAGTAGGAATGGTGGAGAACAGGAGTGTACTCTGCTTTTTGAAGAACAGTGTCTGGGCTGGTCGCTAGAGGGAAGAGGGGTTGTATTCGTTGCTTTCACTGGTTAGTGAAAGAGTAAATCATGGTTCAGGAGATGAGATACTGGGAGCTAGCAAGCAGATACTATGGAATGAAGCTTTGATCTGGACAAGAGTTTCCTCGAGGTTTGGGAAGGTGAGACTCTTTTTTGGTAACCTGAAAATGAGGAGCAACGGATGGTGCCCCTGACTTTTCATAAAGGATGATAAACTGATCAGTAATTTAGGACCTTGAGAACTGTACTTGCATTGTGTTTGGGCAGCTGAATCAGAAGAGAAGAGTTCCTCAGTACTTCTGCAAGACTGTTCAGGTGCTGAAAAATCTACTGTTGATGAGTTCTGAGCAGCTTCATGTCTACATTTTGCATAGATTAATCTAAGTCCATAAACTGCACATTTACATACAAAAAATTGACCTGGCTTGTGCTCTAAAAATACCAGTGAACAGCTGCAGAGTTTATCAATTCAGGATCTTAACCTTCAGGGACTCTTCTGTATCTTTAAGAGATACAGTTTTCCCTATATTTCTTGTGAAACAGGGAGCTGAATATTTGCTTGATTTTTTATTAAAAAATCCCTTGGCTTTCTTGACATTTCTAGCAGGCAATTTCTAACTTATTTCTGTTTCCTCATTCATTTTATTCATATAAAATTTCTACACATCTTGTTGTGCATCATGCATAGAACTTTAATTATCATATGAATACCTCAGTTTATGAATAGCATACATTATTTAACATCAAAATCATGCCCCACAGTTCTTCTGTGTGTGCAACACAAAAAGATATTGACTGTGAAGGTTTCAGTAAAAATTGAATATAGATACTATTCATTTATTTTAAAATGTCTTTCCAATATGGACTAAGTTGTTCCAAATATTAATAATGAATATTCACCTAGAAAAAATTGCAATGTAAGAACTTTACTAATTAATATTGTCCATCAGGCAATAATAGTAGTCCTTAACATAGTTTCAGAAACTGTCTGCTGTCTTCTGTAAGTATGCATGGAGCACAGTTTAGCTGCCATTGGTCAAATAAGGTCTTTTTTTTGAGGCTTTGCAAATGTCCAGATGTTTTTTTTTTTTCCCCTCACCCATGCAGCTGACTGATTTAAAGTGTTTTATTTCTTGTTTCATACCTCTGCTAAAGACATAGAATGTTCCTTGTGATCCTCTGCAATACATTCTGTGCTTTCTACGCCAGCTCTGTTGAAGAGAGTGAAAGTTACACATCTGTATCTTTAAAGACAATATAATCCCTCAGCACTGTGTTTTAAAATCAAGCAGTAAACATTCATCCCAGTTGGAAGCAGAATGCATTTTAACTGGTTAAAAAGACTTTTACAGAAGCTGGCAGAATGAGTAGGTAGTATTTATTTTAAGTATTTATTCTTTCATTTATTGCTGAAGTGCTAATCAACCCTTTCCCTCTTCACCACCTCCCCCCAAAAAGACCTGCTGAAAAACATGAATTGTTTAGTACAAAAGTAATATTGACAAAAGTGGATCAATATATTTTTGCTGTTGTTGGGATTATATGAAGATAATTCTTTATTATCTTACCTTATGCTGTGACTGCTGCCAGCATTTAAAACTGTCACAGGTGAACCTGTAACTTCCTGATTTCAAAGGGCCTTTGCAGAGGTTCCCTTTTTGTGTGAAAACACCTGGCCTAACAAGATCTGCAAGTGTAAATTCTGACAACTGTATGTGCAGGTGATAGTGTTCAAAACATATGTATACAGCTGCTTTTGGGTACACAAAGGCTTTCCAGTCTCAAACCTTCAACACTTTATGCTTTTTAAGAGGCAGTACATAAATCCCATGAACTTGAAGGCCAAAAAATCCTTCAGAATGGAAGGCTTAACTTGGGATACATTATGCAATGGGTATTTTAGCATGCACAGACTTATGCAGAGACAAGATTTACCTGTCCCTTGATTTGAAGAATTTTTGCTTGTTCCCAGTGTCTGAACATGCTAAGCAAGAGGTGGAGGGAGCATGCTCTTTCTTTTCTAGTGTTACAAGAAAAAAATTAGTTGAAAATGACTAGTTGCTACTTGCATATCGAAATAGAATATATGGCACCTCAGTATTGGGAAACTGATTTAGGGGTGAAATCCTAGCCCTGTTTTCTGAATTTGCATCAGCCTTTTAAAATATACTCTTGTAGTTTAACATCTTTTTGTTGTAGTTACCTTTTTCAGCATTCACCACCTTGTTCATGTTTTACACAATGTCAGATAGCAAGTGTCAAGAGAAATTTTAAATTATAGTTCATTTACTCTGGTTAAACATAAAGAAGCAAAAGCAATTACCAGAGCGAAATGATAGAATTAAAGATTCTTCTTGCAACCTAGTTAGGTATTTAGTGTTTGATGGGTATTGCAAAAGATAAATATATTTTTCAGAGAGGATTGTATCAATCTACAATCATGAATGAAGGCCACTGAACAAGATTTAGATATCAAATGTATGGTCTGCAAACAATTATCAGTTGTGGAGCAGAAGGCTGAAGTTAAGAATATAATTTTTCTTTGTTCCTCAAAATACTTTTTTTTTTTTACTCTCAAAAATAATATCTTATAAAGAAATTTAGTATTTCTTACTGAAAATATTCTTGAAGATCATATTTTAAAGGAGGTTCTGCAGTTTTTCTATAGAAGATGTGTATATATAATCTGACATAAGCAGAGCAAATGCATTTTTACTGTGATAAATGTTATAATAAAATGTTAATTAATCTAGTTTAATTATAATCTTACTACATGCTAAAAGTTGAAATTTAGTGGATTGGTGATTCATTTTGACTGATCATAAAAAGTGAGCATAGGCTTATTGTTGTGGTGACTAGTCTAAACTGTATGCCATGTGCATCTGTAATTTAATCTGTGATTCATACTATGTGGCACATTACACATATCAAAAAGATTTTGTTTGTTAAATATGGAGAACTTGAATTCATCTAAGTCTTATAAATATCACATGCTCTATAAGAATGAGTTATACATTCAGTGCTGTCATTATTTTGACATATCTTTATATAGAAAATACTGTTACCAGTAATGAATTTAGGCTCACTCTAAGGTTACAACACAGCAATAGTTTTGCTGCCCTGTAAAAATGCATCAGAGAAGAGCAGATACTCATCATCAAAATATTGAGAAAGGGATAGCAAAAGAGGAGAATTATTTCCTTTTCTTTTTTTTTTTTTTCTTTTTTTTTTTTTCTCCTGAGTATCACTTCCTCTTTTTTGCTAGTTTCTGTTGGGCTTATTCATATTTGCCATTGACATTGTTGCAGGCAGACTGGACTTAATGCCTTTTTCCTGCTTGTCTGGCTGTAACACAAAATCTGCCTGAATGTGAAGAGATTCAGAGGACTTTGTTCTTACTGCTGCTCGCATGATGTGCTCTGGCTAGTCCCAGATCTCTGGCCTGGGAAAGCATCTAGATATTCCTCATTCTACCCTTGTTGCTCCATACTTTGGGTCAGTAGGGGAATATGATGCTTCTTTTTTATTCTTCTGAAGCAGAAGACCTTGACAGAGCTGACATGTTCTAACCCAAATTGAGTAGAATTTTCATATGAAGATATCTGATACGCACTTGCATTTTCTATTAGGAAAAGATCATTAAACTTTAAAGTTAGTGTTCCCATACAGAAGTTAGAATAAACTCTCACAAGATACAATAAGAAGTTAAAAGCAAGTATTATGCAGATAAGAGTGTGTTGGGTCACTGGGTATATGTGATGAGTTTGTAATACATTTCAGAAAGATAGTATGTGAATTATTGTTATTTTTTCTAGATGTGGAATCAACATGCACCTACTTTTCAGTTTCAACCTATTTTAAGAGTTGCATTTTTTTAAATAGGCTTTGAAAAACACGTTCTTATTCCTTTTGTCATCTGTATAGGTACTCAATTCTTTCTGCAGTGAGTTTTCTATTCAAGCATGCATGAGGTTACCTCTGCTCAATTGCTGGCTCTGAAACTGCCTTTTTGAAAAATATAACAAAAAAATCCTAACATACTGAAGGTTTCTTAACATTTTGAAAGATATAATCAGAGGCCAATACAAGGGAAATGCATGATCATTTTGAAGAAGTGTGATCGTCATCACACATCATTGTTCTTACATCTGTAACCAACTTATATTCTTTCAAGCTTTGAAACATATTTCAGTTTTTAATGTTGTAGTTTGTGTTAAATCTAATGCTTGGTGATGGTTGTTTTTTTTTAATTGAAGACAGGAAAAATTATGATCAGTTAGTTGTACACATAGGATAGTAAAAGAAAGAATCTGATGATAAGAAGAAAACATGATGGAGCCAAAGAATTATAAGTTCCGAGTTGCATTAAATATAAATAGCAGTGTTGTAAACATTGTATTACTGATTAGAAAGTGCTTTCCAGCCACTGCCATCTGCCTGGTTTTTTTTTGTTGTTCATAAGGTTTAGTATTTTTCTGGGGTCTAGCCAGCCTGCTTGTGTTTAATAATCCGCCATCCTTTTATACTTTACTCAGCAATCATTCACATTCTGTTGCAATACCAGCAAAACTTTAAACAACTACTTCTCATGTTTAATTCATGCTGGAATTATTCTCAGATAGTGTTAGAATGCACCCATTCACTACAACCTTCTTAAAATAGCCTTTGGATATACAAACTTACAGATTCTTTGCTCATTTTCCCAGAAGGAAGCCTTCCACTGTACTGTATTTCCACTGTGCATAATGCAAATTAGCGGAAAAAGAGAGAGAGAGCAGGTTCCCATGTAGATGCTCTACACCTCTTTTTCATGGCCGTCAACATTAGTCTTTTATCTAATGTACAGTGAAATGTATACTTAAGGGAAAGAAACCTGTTAATTTTTTTCATAAGAAATAATTTTTATTTATCACCTCTAGTTGTTATACAAACATAAATCTATTGATATAACCTATAGGGGCAAGTGAAAGCATGCAAAAACTACAGACCACTTTCTTTTGAACAGCATTTTGCCATGTTTTTTCAGGTTAGTTAAAAAACAGTTTTTTTTCTTCATTCTCCTGAAATTGAATTTAATCTTGCACAACAGATTATCATATCAAATCATTAAGATTTTTCAGAGATTTTTATTTTACTAATTTTCTTCAATGAAATAAAAGAGAGTTAATTACCTAATTTTTATCTGTGAAACAAGATAATTCACAGATCTTAGTTCAGGACATGTATTTGTATGGAAAAGTACAAAGTGCTTTCCAAAGAAGCGTGTGCAGTACTGTAGAATGTCTGGCATCAAGAATCTCTGATAGTAGATGGTAGTAAAAGTTCAGATCCATTTGACACTGTCAGCTCTGTAACTTTGTGTTTGTATTTAATGGAATTTGCAAAGATGACTGTCTGTGCAATCACTTTGAATATTTCAGATATATCATGGAGGTGATTTGTATCCTTGTTACAAAACACATATATGTATGTGTGAAAGACAAGTTTAACAGTCCATGAAAAGATGCACAAATTTCAAGAATTTATATGCAATTTGGGTCATAGTTTCATCTTCACACATCTGCAATTGTTAAAACCTGAAAGTAAAATAAACTTGCAAAATACATGCATTGCCAATGAAGACAAAATCTCACAGAAAAAGTTTGTTTTTTTTTTTTTTTTTCAAATGAGGTAAAATTGACAAAATTCTTGCAAAGTAACTTCCGTGGTTTATCTTAACCATGTTTCAATTTATTTCCTTGTTTTGATTGTTCTATAATGTTAGTGATATGGAGCTGGTGGAATATTAATTCCTTTTGTGGAGATTTTTTTATTTTATTTTAATCAGTTCTGGAATATCCCTGTGGACTTTCCAAATTCATTTTACAGAGTATTGAAAATGTTTAAAATAAGTACTGAAATCTAAACACTACAAATAGAATATCACTATATGTGTACTGATCAAAATAGAGACAGAACTGAATGTCTTCTACAAAGATTTGACATAGGAACAGGATTTGTTACCTCCCAAAGAATTTGACATTTATATTGGTTTAAAATTTATTTAGATTCATTTACTATCTAGAAATAGTTGTTTGAAATTATGCAATTTGAAATTGTTTAAAAATAAGAAGGTTGGAAAACAAGAAAAGAAAATATTTTGGAGGAAATAGCATAGCTAAGAGCATATGCCACTTTAATTGAAATCAGGGAAAATTTTCCTTGCTGGCAAATTCTTGCGTAGCTTTCTACCTCAGGGTTCTTGCACTTCTCCTGAAGTGCATGGAAGCCTTCATCAATAGGAATAGAATTCTGAACTAAAATAAATGTAGCCGGGACACATGATCTTTTGAGTAAACTTTACAGTGAATAGAAGATTTGTTTTAGAAAGAACCTATGTGAGGTTAAGGCTTGGAAAAGGTACTGAACCAGCTACTAGGCATACTAAGCATACTACAGTCTTCTGTCAAGAAAGAAAATCTCATTACTGTTCCATCACCAGCAGTAGCAAGAATAAAACCCTACTGTAGTGTAGTTTTGCACACTGTGTGTGTTAACAACCAATATTTCCTGGTTGTTAACTTTGATCTGGTGGATGTGTCTTGCCTCTGGGTTTAGGATGCTGAAGCCATGTGCTGGATCTATAGAGATTATTAGAGGACCTTCCTTTTGCCTCTTTTTCAGCTTTTCTTCTTGCTTATTTAAATTCCCCACAATGCTTTCCCACTGGCTGGGAAACCTTATTTAGTATTTTCAGTGTCTTCTGTTGACTGTCAGAGTCTTCCTTATTAGTGCAAGTAAGGAAAAGAAAATGGTGATTCCCCTTCCTTCCCCCCCCCCCCTTACTACTTTAGATGTCTTCTAAATTGAAAGTGCTAGTCACTACACTTCTAGATTATTTAGAATCATTTGAATTGGAAGGGTCCTTTAAAGATCATATAGTCAAACTCCCATGCAATGAACAGGGACATCTACAGTTAGATCAGGTTGCTCAGAGCCCTGTCCAGCCTGACCTTGAATGTCTTCAGGCATGGGGCATCCACCACCTCCACTGGAACTCTTGTTCCAGTGCCTCACCATTCTAATTGTAAAAAAATACTTTTTCCTTATATCCAATCTAAATTTCCTCTCTTTTAGATACTGAAAGGCTGCTCTCAGGTCTCCCTGGAGCCTTCTCTTCTCCAGGCTGAACAGTTTCAGCTCTCTCAGTCTGTCCTCATAGAGGAGTTATTTCATCCCTCAGATCACTTTTGTGGCCCTCCTCTGCATGCACTCCAACAGATCCACATCTCTTCTGTACTGAGGACTCCTCATCTGGACGCAGTACTCCAGGAGAGGTCTCACCAGCACAGAGTAGAGGGGCAGGATCACCTCCCTTGATCTGCTTGGACTTTCCTTTTTTGATTGATGATGATGACCTTCAGAAGCTAGTTCACCTATACTGCCTGTTCGGTATGAATTCTTTACGAGAAGAATAAAGTGGTGTTGCTTAGTTGAGGCTAGTACAATAAATTGAAGTCTAACAAATGAACATCTGGGCCTTGATGCATCTAACCAAAAAGAAAAAAAAAAATAATGACCCGTCATAATAAGAAAGCATCAAAAATTGAGAATTAATCAGTATAAATGTACCTGTCACCTGCATATAACGTTCTGGCTCCAGCTTCTGCTTTTCTGTTAAGATGGCCTACTTACCTGTGAGAAGTTGTCTTCAGGCATACAAAGAGTAGTGGGTTTGCAAAGGGCTGCTAATTGGTTGCCTCTTTTATGAGCAGTTCTTGGGAGGCAGTTTCTTATCATCTCACTGTTGATGCATTTCTTACAAAATTCTCTACAGACCTTCCATGACAGATAAAAAGTATCAAATTTTTTCTTCATGCAATCCTTCCGTGGCATTTGTTCCATACTTGTGTGAAAGTGCTCTCAGCATTCAGAGGGAACAGAGGAAAGCATTGAAGATAACTGATTTGTATTTACATAACTCTATAGATACAGTAAACCAAATAAAGGTTTTTTTTTAATATTATGGACCAGTCCTTTAGATTATGCAAACTGTCTTCTGCTTCTCCCCAGCTGAGGGTCCAACTCATTGTGTTCAGACTGGTTAATGCAGCAGCAGGGAAATGCAGACTTATATGTCAATTGAGAATAAGTGGATAGATGATGCAGAAGGACAATGCAACAGCTCTGTGTAGCTATTAGTAGGTCTCCTTCAGTTGATCATCTCTGAAAGAGTTAGAAATATGTTACTTCCATGTGAAGAGCTCTCGACTCTTAGCAGCCAAGAGCACTTCACATGAAATGTGAATGCAGGTTGAATGTTTATTCTTTCATTAAATCATTCTTTGCTATTATCAAACCGATGTATTGTTATAGGGTTTCCTTTTACTTTCAGCTATTTCTAGGTTTCAATACAAGTGTGGTTTGCTGCTAATTCTTGACTAATTATGCTATTGTTGGTGTATTAGCTTAATCTAAGCCTGTCACCTTGGCTTTCTGTTGTCATGCATCCTGCTCATTCAACAGAGTCTTCAAGTGATTGGGCCAAATAACAGACGTTGAATCTATCACACTACTGCTTAAGAATACCTAGGAAACAAATTGTAACCTAATGAAAACTCAACACTTGTTTATGTTATTGAAAAGTACGTTGAGCATTAAGAATAAAAAAAATGACAGAAGTACAATATTTTTTGTTTCCTTGAGAGGTTGGAAGGTGGCAAGCAGGTGCCTAAAATCAAATAATGACTGTCAGGTTTTTTAGCTTGACCTTCCTTCAGATAGAGAAAACAAAACATTTTGTTCGGTTTTTGTGAGTGCTGTGCTTTCTCAGACTGTAAAGCAGTGAAATTGAGCTGAAATGCAAATTAATTTATGTTTAAATACATGATATGTTGCTAAGTTCCTGCCATTTTTCTCCAGGATGTGCATGACATCCTTGGTTTCTTGACAAAATCTCTGAATGTACTACTCCCACAGATCTTTTCAATTACCATTCCTTGATTACTGAATTGAAATCCAGGATTCGTGAGGCTGAAGAGACTGATGAACACAGAGAATATTTCCAATTCTCTGTTAAATACTTGGTGCTCTGTTAAATGCTTGGTGTGTAGAGCTGTTTCCTCACCAAGGAATGTCTGGCAGTGTGGACAGAGAACTGATGTTAGGCAGGAGTAAGTTAGAGCAGTGAAGAAGGCAAAAACACGTGATGAACTGGGTTTATAGAAATGAGTGAGATACCTTTCTCTCAGGCTAGCCTGTTCTCTAGGGAAAGTACTCTTCTTATTATCTCACATAGGAAACACAAGTAATGCTTCTATTACAAAATGAGAACACGTGATATTGTACCTTTCTTATCTGATTTAGGAATACTGTCTGAGCAAAATTTGTGTTAGTAGTAATAACTTCACTTGAAATGTTTTTTAGGAGTAGTAGCACTGATTGTAATGTGTTAGCCTCAGACATAGCTGAAGCTCCTTCTATTTTACTTGTCTGGCAATTGCACCTCAATAAAAAGGTCTAATTCTGGCAGCTAAATGCACATGATGTTGTAATTTAGAGTAGCACGTGACACCATCCAGTAAACATTGGGCACAAATCTTTCTGCTGTGATCCTACTGTTGACATGCAAATACAGTAAGACATATGCTTTGTTTGATTTTTCTTTTGAATACAAATCAAACACTGTAAACCTTTTAAAAATGTATGCTTATGAAAGCAGAGAGTAATGAAATAGAATATGAGCATAGTTATGGTAAATTGTGTAATATGCAGTAGTTTCAAGCTTCTCACACGTCACTTCACCATAACATTTGCAGTGTAATGAAACAGTCCACAAATTATTAATATTCTTAAGTGCTTTCCTTTTTCTCTTAAGTGCTTACAGGCAGAAAAAAAAGATATATATTGCATTATCAGTATTTTTATATAGTTAGTGTCACAGTGTCTATTGATTTTTACCTTCTGTTACAAATGCACTTTAGGAGGTTTTACCTGTGTATGATAAACAAATTGGGGCACACATCAGAGTTAGAACTGTATTTGGCATAAATAGTGGTAGTGTCATTGACTTCATTTAAGTTATGCTTATATACATAGGCTGAGTATGTGGCTTGTCTTCCCAGTGAACTGAGAATATCCAGTACAAGTAATTCGTTATCTTCCCATCATTTAGTTGTCTCTGGGGATTCTACCTCTGTTCTACTCCCATGACTTTCACTTGTATTTCTAAAGATTAAAAATACTTTCTCTGAAAAGAAAATGTAGCTGGGAACTCATTATCTTTTAGAAATGTCTGTAACTTAATTTTAGTATTCTACCTTTATATTTATGTAACATTACAAAGGGTTATGGTTATATGAAATTGTTTCAGTCTAAAAATGCGGTATGTCTTTGACAGCAACCCTTCATGTAATCTGACCTATGGGAAGAAAGATGAGCAATGTGTTTTCAGCAGTGCTAATATACAGACATTAAATACTAGCATGGTAAACAAAAGAGTTCTGCTAAAACCATGGTTTGTATAATCACTGTAGATGAGTTCCAATAAGACTCAAGTCACAGTCTCTTCTGCAAAACTATTTGTATTGTGGAGAGTATCACAGGAGCTTGAAGGGTGGCCAGAAGATTAGCAAAGTTGATTTTCAGTTTGAGAAACAAAAAGAAAGTTTCTAACTCTTATGATTGCTGCAAGGAGCTTGAAGTTGACCTGAAATATTTTCAGAGATAGAGATTCTGAAGTCGAAACTTGTACTTTTGGGAAGAAGGAGCAGGAGGGTGAAGGGAAAAAAAAGAAAAAAAAGAAAAAAAAAAAAAAAAAAAGGAAAAGTCAAGATGATTAAGCCAAATCTTAGCAGGGCTGAAGCATCTTCCTTATGCTGCTTTTTCTGCATTTGTTCTCACCATAGATTCAAGAAGAACTGGAAAAAGAATCAGGAGAATTCTGGCAGTGAAAATATAGCAAAGAAGCAAGCCAGTCTTGGCAGATGTCAGTTAGCAGTAAGAATGTCAAATTCTTGTTGGTGCCCTCTCATTAGGTAATGGTGCCTGTTCCAAGTGAAGACACTAAAAAAAGTTTTGCTACTATTACTGTGGAAAGGAAGAGGAAACTTTGTGCTATTATTCATACGCATACTTTTTGTAAGCTTGATTTTGTTTGATTAAAGGTCCTCACTGTGAAAGTATAAAATACATGGAAGAGCATTTGTAAATAAACTTATGTTTTAAATATTTAATTTTAAAAAAATATACGTATGTATATTTTTATGTATGTATGTAACATACATAAATGTAACATGTAACACATGTAATGTGTTAATGTAAAATGTAACACATACATGTAACCATGTATGTGATTATTTCATGAAAATAATTGCTGTTAATTTTTTAGAGAAGGAACGGAAAATCCTCCAATTTACAGGAGAGTGTAAAGCATAGTTGTTGAGAACAATAGGACAGAAAAGGCAGCATAGGAAAAGGTTGGAATTGGGAAGGGGGCCCAATAGAAGCAAAGTTGAGTGGAAGTTTCTTTGTTAGAAAGTACTAATTGGTCAAATATCTGCCATGGAACCTAGACCCAGCCTCAGCAATGTACGCAGTTATTTGCAGATGAACCTGGAAGGGAAAATGGGAAGACACTTCATTTAATATAGCATGAGTGACCTTGAATGATGTTACTTCAGTGTAAGTGAAAGTTGAAAGCACTCTTGTTTGCCAAAAGTTTAAAATTGTTGATATATGTCCCAGTATTGTTTTTATAAATTGGTCTAAGCAACACAAACATTGTAAGATAAATATTTTAAAAATATAGCAAAATTATTACTACTCCATTGTATTAAAGAAGAGAATCACAGAAGTTACACAGAAGGTAACTTGATCAGAAACTGTATGTAACAATGCACTGTTAGACTCCACTTTCGTAATCATTAATGGAAATATAAACATCTGTTTTCTTTGTTGAAACCATGTTAAGCCTTGGAATTGACAGAAAATGAAAATATAGCAATGAGTGCAATATTGTCTAAAGATTAAGTGCAACCTGATCTTTCATGCACAATCACATAATTTTGTTGATATTGTGCCCAACAATGTTTTATCAAAAAGGAGAAGAGGTCTAAAATCAGCTTGGCAATAGGATGCAGTTATTTTATGTGATGTTGGCACTAGTCTTTTTTTTTTTTTTTTTTTTTTTTTGAGCTTTCCAAGATGCATCTAATATGTAGATACTTTGAGAATACATGCTATTAACCAAGAGCTCAAACCATAAAAAGGTTGTATGCAATTAATATATTAGTGATTAAAAGTAAATTTCTATAAAATGGGGACTAACTGGCACCACATCATAATTCACATTTTAAAACATCCCATAACACTGATGAGATTTTACATGATGAGCAAAGGACAGAAAGACACACATATATACATCAGCTAAAGTATATACTGACGCACAGTCTGACTATACATCTGCAAGGATACTAATTCACAGAGTGAAGTTTGCATCTCTAGAGAAGCTGTAGGATATGTTACATTTAATTATTTTCCCTGTGGTTTTAAATTGAGTAGGGATTTTAATAAGTTGGATTAGGAACTGTAGCTAATACATCGTGTTTGCAAAAAGACTCTGTTTTGCTTGAATCAACCCTGTAGCATTTAGCTTGTGAAAACTTGCTTCTTCTAAAAACTGTATAAAGGTTTGACTACATAAAGGCTCTAAAGCACATGGAAATCAATCAAAATATAATTGATTTCAGTGATCTTTGAATCTAGGCTTAACCAAGAATGGCTACTACTCAGAAACAGCATAATAATAGTCTAATAACATCTAAAAGAAAGTTTAGAAGTACACAACTTTTATGATTTTTTCCTTTTCTCTAGACCTTGATATTAGTCAATGTTGGATCAGTACTGAGGGCCAGTGAAGTTTCGAAAAGCCAAACACTTAGCTTTTTATGGTAATTGATCAATAGTTTGGCATTTTTGTTGGCATGCAAAGAATAAGATGGTATAAATAAAGAAGTTTAACCATTAAATCAATGTCAACTGTAGAAAATCTATTGTATGATTGAGAAGAAGCGTTATGCATGTGATGCTCAAACTGTATGAGAGGCAAAATCTCTTCTTACTTATGTTTTATAGAAAGAATATTGAGATTTTCTTTAGGAGTAGCAATGGAGTCGTAGTGGAAATGCTGAGTGGTGGCTCAAACCAGTGAGCACCTGGTGGGAAGGTAGGGCCAATCCAGGGGAGCTCAGGTGAATATAATGCACCTGAGTGATGAACAGAAGGGCTGGAGTCAGGATCTACCCCTTCTCAGACCTTATTTAAGAGTTGGTAGTGGATGAGAGGGTATCTCTCTGGAAAGAGATACCTGTGTACCTGATACCTTCCAAAGGTAAGCAGATTCTCTCTTTCTCTCTTTCTCTCTTTCTCTCTTTCTCTCTTTCTCTC
>NW_024962250.1:14211616-14226122 GCF_019238085.1 Lagopus leucura | reverse complement strand
TTCTCTCTTTCTCTCTTTCTCTCTTTCTCTCTTTCTCTCTTTCTCTCGTGTCTGTGGTTGCTGCATTTGAGCATATCCTCGCTTGCTGCAGCCTAGGACTTTGCTTCTATGCTGCCATTGCTGTGCTTTCCATTGCATTATGGAAGTATTATGAGTAGTATCATGATGTCTGTATTAACTATGGATGTAGTTACTTTCTGATGATTAAACTTCTGTGAGCTAGTTCACATGTACCATAAATTCTAACACTCAAGCCACTCAAATTTGGTTTCCTGCAAAAAATTAAATGTAGTAACTGCTCTTTCCTCCTTCTCAGTTGAAAATTCTAATACATATGTAAAAAGGATACCTGATCACAGTCTTGTGATCAATCTCTTCTCATTTCTTTGCTTTAAGGTGTTTTTTTTTTTTTTTTTTTTTTTTTTTTTTTTAAGACCAAAAAAAAGAAGACAAAGAGAAAAAGAAAAAATCATGGCAGAGACTTGGAAGGAGCTCTGCTACGCATATGAGCTGTTGTGCTGAGATCAGGCCAAATTTCTTCTTGCTGTAATTCCACTGAAGTCACTGAAGCTGTTATAGGGGGTGAATGTTACATTTTTCTGTTTGTGTGCTGCTGTGAGAATTAAACTTCACAAATTTTTGTGATTTTTACCAGCTGGGCTAAAAACAATGCAATGCACAATTTATTTTCCACCTTTCAAGAGGATGTTCATAAGAGGATGTCTTCAGTGGGAAATGGAATCATGGGAAAAGTACTGATAGGTGCTTCTCTATACGTAAAAGTGGGCAAGCAGAATACACTTGCTAGTAATTTTGAAAAATAGTCAAGTATCTGATCTATGTAGGTGACCATTGCTGGGGAACACATAATATCCATTGCATTAATTTTCTAATTGGAAAATGAGTATGCTCACTTTTTCTCTTCAGTAAGGTTTTTACCCTTTTACCCCTAAAAGGGGAAGTGTATTCTTTTACAATTAATTAGTAAAATATTTCAAATATTTAGTAACTTGGAGTTTTCAAGTGGAGTTTTTTAAGCTCTGAAAAGCACCTATAAACAGTACAATGATGTTTTTGGGTCTTTCTTGGCGTAATTTGTATAGCTACATTTTAATACCTGTAAACTGATATTCCTTGCAAATTTGAGTTTTTACACCTTCTTCCTTTAATTTAATTGAATGCTACTATTCAGTGGAAGTATAAATGCAAGCATTGTGGTTTTTATTCTATAAAAAGCAATACTCTTCATTTTCTTTCTTTCTGAATATCCTTATCAATTCACAGAAGACTTAGTTGATTTCAGGAAGCAGATGCTGAGTCTTGGGAATGGATTTTTTTTTTTTCCCTAACATTAACATCTGGAAGCATAGCTGTCTCCACTAGTGGTGAGACTAGTGACTGTGCAAAAGTCTTTAGGGCTAATATCCTGAATTGTCCTGCTCAGGGAATTGCTAGAAATCTTTCTCAGGAATATTTCTCTGAGCTACTGCTGACATCAAGGAATCTTTCGAGCCTCCAACCTCCACTAAATGTGATGATTAAAAAAAAAAAAAAACAAAACAATTTTTTTCAGTAAGATATTCCCCAAGAGCAAATACTATTTTCTCTGTTTTATTTGAAGATTTTCCATAAATAAAGTGACTTGAAGTCTGATAGATTGATTCTGAGCACCATTTACCATCTCATTCCTATTAATCTCTATATTTCTTAGAGTTGTGATGATAACAAGTTGCATTTCTGTTGAAAGCAATGGAACAGAGAAGATCGTTATTATAAAGATAAATTTATAAATTATATAAAGAAGTAATTTTTAAAAGAGCTATTCATAAATATTATTAAAAAAACCCTTGCATTCATAATCTTTGGCTTATGAGTTTTAGATTTTTACGTAAATATTACTGTGTAGATCATAGAATCTCAGAATGGTTTATTATTTATATCAGAATGGTTTACAGGCTTGCTCAAAGCTCCCAGCCAACCTGGCCTTGAATGCCTGTGGGGGCATCCATAACCTCTCTGGCCAACTTGTTCCAGCATCTCACTGCTCCCAGAGTAAATAATTTCTTCCTAATATCTAGTCTAAATTCACCCTCTTGCAGTTTAAAGCCATTTCCCTTTGTTTTGTCACTACATGCCCTTATAAAGAGGCCCTCTCCAGCTTTCTAATAGGTGCCAGAAGTTCAGTAGGTATCAGTATTCCAGACAGTGGGTAGCTTTCCAATTTTGCAAAAGTGACAGCTGGAGCCACATCAGCTACGTTAGTAAAATGACTGCTCCAATGTGGGAAGGATAGGAGAGGTTTGGTTAGAGGATCATGTACTTCGTGCATTTGCAGTGACCATACTTTCTAACCCTCTGGGAATTCTACTGTTTCACATAAACTAGAGTGCTCAAATATCTTACATTTATAAGTCATAGGGAGTGTATTACCCATATCTGATGTGTTGGTATATTTTCTGACAAATGTGCATGTGTTGATTTTTAACCTTTCAAGGGAATTATAGTGCATTAATTCTTGTAGATGAAAATGGCATAGGCAATGTGTACTCCAGATAAACGATGTGCTAAGTCTAAACTATCATAGCCATGTTTCTACTTTTTGCATTTGTATTTTAAAAGTATAGTCATATCATTCACATCTGAGTTCTCTCCCCACTTCTGTCGGCTGATTTCATTTTTTTGCCACAAAAGATCACAAAGGTTGGGTTGAGCACATTCCTAATATGGTGACATCACCTTCATAGTGTGAAAGTTGGGATGAGTTTAAATGGTTCTTTAGAAATAAACAAACCTTCCCTAACTCTGATTTCTATGTAGATTTTACAATTTGATATATCTAGTCATTTCTTAAGAAAAAAAAAAAAAAGGTTAATAACAAGGTTCTGAAGTTTCAGTGTCTGAGCAAGATGCTTTTGTAATTTTCTCTCTGTCTTATTGCTGTTCTAATCATCTTTTTTATAATTATGGTATGTTTTCTCTGTGAGAATAAACAGCCAGGATTACAAATATAAAACAGTGACAACTCTTTCCTGAACTACTTATGCATACAAAGTACTTGAGATGTTCAGTATACAGGAGGTCATTGAACAGTGGAATCCTTGCAGAATTCCTATATTGCAACCAGTAATACCTGAAGGAATATTATTTAGAGAAACAGACTTCACAGCAATATAGCTATGGTCATGATGAAGACCTTCATTTTATTAATAAACAAAAGGTGGCAGGTCACCTATACAGTTTTTATGTGCCTTGCTGAATGTCTAAATCTTTTCCATCAGGAAAGCCTTATAAGCATCAATTTTTTTTATACAGCCAGTTTTTTTCCTTGCATAAAGTACTGCAAAGCAAAATTATTCTGTAAGCTTCGATAGCTGAAAGCTTCCTGAGCAAAACAATTGATTTCAGATGCAAATTTTTTTCATTTGAAAAATAAAGTAAATCTACAGTTGTAGTGAAGTAGAGGTATAAGCATCTGTGGAAGGATAGATAAACCATGAAGTGGAAATTCATGGTTTATTTAGGTTGCTTTTTGGAGCAAATGTATCATCTTCCCAAGTTTCTGTAAGACTCCACAATATTAATATTATTTGATTAACTGCTGCATAATGGATAAAAATTGCTAACCTTACTATGAGGTTGCAGTTAATGCTGTTGTTAATTGTAAGTTTTTTTTTTTTAGCATCGGGTTTTTTTACTTTACACTGATAACATCCTCTAGAAAGTTACTTGAATAAACGTTTTTATAATATATTATTCTTGATGTGTGTCCTTTAAGAGTATGTTTTGCATTTGGCAACAGGGACTCTGAATGGCATTTGACCTTAGTGGTCTAACAGTGCTTTTGCTTATTTCTAATTTGTTTGCATTCACAGTATTAATTATTATGAGATGTAAAAGGGCATGCAGCATTCGTCTTCCATGAGACAACCAACATTAAAATCGCCAAAGCTGCAGTAATGACTGTGGAGCACATTGCTAGAACAATTTTGTGTTATATTAAAGGAAGAAACAACATGAACTAAGCATTTGAACTGCCAGCAGTTCTGTTTACTGAGAACACTAGCATATTACACATATATTTTCAAACATATTTCTGAAAATGTATGTTCTTTCTGCATTGAAGTCAGTTGCAAATCTCTTCAAATATATAAAAATTCATATATATAAATATGAATTTTATATGATCTGCAATTTGTAACATGCAAGCCACTCTCTCACTAAAAATTCAAGTAAACAAGATGTTTAAAACTGCAGCTCAATTAAAAGGTATTTATGAACTACTTTTTTTTTTTCTGTGTATTTATTTTGAAAATTCAGACTCTTAGCAAATACATTTCCTGACTGTGGAAAAATTCAATGGAAATGATAAAGTTTAAATAGTATTAAATAGCATTTAGTAGTACATCTTTCTGTAAAGACAGATATAAAATGAGAGCTATATTAAAACAGAATACTTTATGTGAAAAGAGCTTTTCTGCTTAAATCTGTATGAATCTACTAATAGCATCTCAATAAGTGCTGGTATTCATTCCATAAGTAAGTGACTGCTAGAAGGCTTATGGAAAATCTATGGTAAACAGGATGTCAGAAAGAGTCTCTATTCCTACATAAAATTTCAAAGAAAAGTCTTCACAAAAGCTATACAAGAACTTGTGGATTTCAGAAGTGTTGTTCACATAGAATTCTATCTTATCACTGGGATAAAATATTCTTCAGTTTAACGTTCCCTGTTTTTAAAAAGAAACTGGAGAGTCCTTTTTATTCTGTTTTTTTTCCTGACTTTGTAGCCTACATTTGTTATCTGTGAAAGTTTTGTTTTTGCATTAAATAAAGGGAAATAATAAAAGCATAAAATGAGAAGTATTAGTAAAAAACAAACAAACCAAAACAACAAAATAAAAACCAAAAAATAACCACAAAACAGTAAAAAAAGATCTGAATTAAATGCTTAAAGATTCCCAAATCAAATATTTTATATAGTAGGCACCTCATTTAAAATATATGAGGAAGCTTAACACCATTTCAATTTGCTCAGTGTTACTTGATATTAGGAAGGACAGAAAGAGCTCATAAAGTATTTCCATTAATAAGCTTTCCTTCCTGTATCCTTCACCTTTCTGTTATCCTTCACCAGAACACCCAATTCATATTAGAAAAAAATAAGCTAACAGAAATCAAAAGATATACAACACAGATGCTACTCCAGCCATCAGAATCAGGTCAGTTTTTAACTTCATTAAATTGCTGTCATATGGTGTCTGCTGACATGCATCAGACTTTGGAGAGTCTTACTCATCAGGTATTCTCTAAGATTGTTAACAAGACCAGCAACTCTCATCAGGGGTCCCCAAAAAGCAGCTAATTAGGGGACAAAGGTTGCTCAGATTGTGACAATTACACCTGTAGGTCCCTGTAGAAACACCAAAATCTTGAACAAATGTATGTTTGGTTGCTTAGTGCAAGAAATAAAGAAATAGTCTATTAAAAAAAATGAGAAGCAGAAACTGTCAACCATTTGAAAAGCTTTACGAAAATGATCATCCAATTAGTGGCTATGATCAAATCAGGCATGAACTCTCTCTGGATGGCTCCATAATTTTCCTTCTTGCATGGTGTAATTTCATATAGCTCAAATGAACTCGTGAGAGGTAATTCAGTTCCAAACAGTTTTCTCATCACTGCTAATTATACTAATACATTGAAATGCCTCCTACAAAATGCATGAGCCCTTTAAGCCACCTCATTAATGTGATATAATTTTTGCCAGAATATATATCAAACCTATTATCACCACAGGTTTTCTTTAACATTTTTTTTCAAAATGTCTGTCAAAAAGCTGGAAAAGTAGATTTCTTTCGTCTACTCTCAACATAATTAACTGTTTCTTTGAACCATGGTTGTCTATTGTGATATTTTCTTTAAAGAGTACTGGCAAAATATAGTATGATAGGGGTATTCCTCATACCTACATGTTCTTTTTCCTTGAGTATTTGCTTCCTTAAACTCTCTTTTTCAGTTGTAGCTGATTCTTTAAATGGCAAATGATGCATGCAATAATGTGCAAAAATGAGTTATACAAACTGAAAGCAGGGGTGTAAAAAGAAGCATCATCTGAGGCTAAAATAAAGACAGATTTTATGGTATTTATGTCAGTTAATTTAACTGCTGGTAGGGGCTTTTGTTGAAACATGAGTTAGTTCCAGTGTTTAACCTTGCAGCATTAATTTATGCTTTATGGCATGAGTACTTCATCACTCCCTCCTTGGGAAGACAGTTATCTCATTAGCCAGAATTTAATGAAATGCAAGGATACACTTCTTAATTTCAAAGATTACTATAACACAAATCAGGTGTAAATCTTGGACTGACTGTCCCTTCCCTTTTTACATTTGCAAACTGAATCTATTTTTTCAATCATATAACAGAAATTCTTCTGGTGGCATAAATTACGCTATTGCTATTCTAAAGGCATTTCTCATCTGTGAAAGGTAGTTTAACTTTGCATTCAGTAGTATTAGTGGCATTTAAGGTCTGTAGAAAGCTATAGGTTTATAACCCATTGTAGCTGCTATGAACAATTAAAAATGCATGATGTTGGTTTCACACCCTTGGGGAAGGGTATCTTGCACAAGATGTATGGAATGAAACCTGGATTCATTTTCATAGAACTGTATTGGGATCTGTAGGAATTTAAGCATGCATGTTCTGTATTGTGTAAGACTAAACTAAATGACTAGAATAAGGTAGGTTTTTACATTGGTGCCAACCACCATATCCACAATCCTGATAAACACACAATGTTGTACTGCTACTGCCTTATAGTCTCAGTTATTTGAAAGGCAGGGTGCTTGGACATGGCTTAACAATGTTTTTCACATCCTTTTCTTTTGTTATTTAACTGTTGTCATAAATTAACTTAGTTTTTTACTGAAATCTCCATCCTGCAGTTCTCTGCATGGGAGAGTACTTCACTGAACAATAGCAGAATCTAGTGAATTCATTATGCAAAAAATTTTTTTTTTCAGTGAAAAATGCAGGTGCTATGTTTCTGTTTACAGTAGCAATTCTTTGTTTAAGTCTCAATGCAGGCAAATTTACTAAAGGTTTCTGGTCTTATATAATGTTAATGCACATAATGCTGTAGCTTAATATTTACTTACTGTATGAAGACATAAACACATTTTCCCTAATGTTAACAAATAGTACTAGCAATGCTTTGCAATTATAGTTAGCTACAAATAACGTCCCACGTTTTAGGCTGAATTCTGTCCATGACCACCTGATGGCATTACATAGAACATGAGCAAGGTAATTAAAAAAAAAAATAAATAAAAATCTGAGCAAGTCTTACATGTTTGTAACAGGCTAAGGCTCCTGATTACAAGTATTGATGGAAGGAAGAAACTTGTGTAAGGTGTAACTCTGAGGGCAAAGGATACATAAATTAATAACAATTTTATAGCAGTTTTTTTTTTTGTTTTGTCACTTTATAATTAATATTTTCTACTATAACTTTGAGTCTGTAGCAGCTTGAAATGCAATTCTTTTTTTTTTTTTCAGCAGTCCAGGGAAGGTCTTTCTGCTTCCAGACTAGAGTGTGGCCTTTGGTTTCTGTAGGCACAATTCCTCTATCTGCTTTCCAGAAGCAACCAAAAGCTTGATGTGACCAGGTCACTCTGTTTGTCATTAGATAGGCTTTGAAACTGGACAGTGCAGACAGTTTAGCTGTGAACTTCAAGAAGAGCCACTAAAAGCATAAAGCCAGGCAAGTCAAGTACTCCTAGAATAAGTATTTACGCTGCCTGATAGCATGTGAATCTACATACTTGTCCATGAGACTTTGGTATGGAAATCCTTTCTGTTGCTCTGTCTCTGTAGAGCAATATGTATGAAATAAGCTGCCTCATGTTGATTCAAGACAGTTAAGGAGAACATGCATACAGAATCTAGGGTTTCCCATACATTTTAAACGCCTTCAGAATCTTGTCAGAATAAATCATTGCATTTTCCTTCACTGGATCTAGTCCTGTCAGGGTGAAGCCTATGTATTGTGGCAGGGACTGTCATGTCATTTATTATGTTTGTTTAGCGCACTGGAGTAGAACCTGACTCTGCCAGTTAGGTGCCACTACATTAAATTGTAATAATAATAAGGCACTGTGGAGAGTGGGAGATACTGAACAAGAATGCTGAAGTGTATCTGTATTCATCACTGCAAAGTCCAATAGAGTTATAAAAAGACAGAACCTGAGTTGTCAAGGTTTTACCCTCCACAATAAACTGCATTTCTACACTCCCACCATAAAAAATAAACATGACTGCTGAACCAATCCTCCGATGTTCATATCAGTTTTTGCGTCTAGAATGAAAAAGCCAAACTGCTTTGAAACACTTTCAAACATCATTCCTTTACACTGTATTTAATATATTGCTTGACTACGCGTATATTATTTGGTGCCAAAGAATGAATTGATCCCTTTGATTGATTGATTTTAGTTTTTAAGAATACCCTTTTCCTATACTCATCTTGCCCTCAGACAGAAACTGAGAGAATGGGCTGCGGGGAGAAGTGTTTTTAAGAAATCTCAGGAAAACAATCTAGAGGAATATTTGTCATGCTATTGAGAAAGGGAGGGGTTGTATGGCCGTCTGGAGAGACCTTGACAGGCTGGAGAGATGGCCTGACAGAAACCTTGTACAGTTCAACAAAAGGAATGGCAAGATCTTCCACTTGGGGAGGAACAATGCCATGAACAAATGTAACCAGATTAAAAGCATATTGCAGGAAAGAATGTAGGAGTCCTGGAGCACACTAGTTGGACTCAAGCTTGCACGTGCCTTTGCAGCAAGGAAGGCCAACAGCATTCTAGTCTGCGTTTGGAGGAGCATTGGTAGAAGGTTGAGAGATGTTATCCTTCTTAACCTTGGTGAGGTCTCACCTGAAGTGCTGTGTCCAGTTCTGGGCTCCCCTGTATAAGAGAAACATGTAGCAGAGAGTTCAGTAAGAGGTCACAAAGATGATGATGGGTCTAAAGCATAAAGCACCTTTCCCACGAAGAAAGCTTGGGGGAATTGAGTCTGTGCAGCCCAGAGAAGAGAAGCGTTAGGGGGATCTTATCGTAATCTGTAAATACCTGAAGGGAGAGTGCGAAGAAGGTAGATCCAAGCTCTTTGGTGCCTGAAAGTAGGACATGAGGGTAGTTAGCACTAAGTGGCATACAGGGCATTCTGTCAAAACATTAGGAAGCAGTTCTTTACTATGCACGTGATGGGGCACAGGCAGAGGTTGCCTAGAGAGGCTGTGGTGTTTCTTCCCTTGGAGATCTTCAAAAGCCATCTGGGTGGCTCTGCTTGAACATGGCCTCCAGAGGTCCCTAATTGACTGGAAAAGATATGGCTGAGTGTACCTTGAATGACTTCAACTATTCAAGAAATCTATAAAATCAAATACCAGGAGGTGCAGCGTGACTTCTGATGCTGATTTGATTGTAAATTTTGTAAAACGTTTGCCTAGGACAAAGGTTTGAAATACTGAAATAGCAGTGGTTATGTGAGCTCTGTGACTTTCAGAAGAGTATGAGTAAATTAGTTTGACTTGAAACTGAGTACTAGCATTTGTTGTACCTGCTGATATATAGACACAGTTGTTCTATAAAGGGTGATTTTATTTTTCCCCTCTAAAATAGATTAAAAAATAGAAACGTTTTAAATTAGATCATTCAGTAGAGTGTATGTTAAACAAAGCCAAACTTAGTGATCAAGAATTTTTTCACTGAAATATTAAAAAAAAGAAGAAAAAAAAAAAAAAGAAAAGAAAAAAAGAAGTGAGTTTTTTATATCCCTTTTCCCAGTTCTCCTTGTTAATGGATATTTAAGCTTCCAGGCTAGCATGAACTGTGTTTTCCTCCAGAATTATTGTCAGTCCTAGAGAAGATTTAATTCATTTGTCTTCTGTTTACCTAAAAAATGCTAATAGCTTGGAAAGAGGAATTTTTATTCATCATTGCTCTCCAGTTTAGTTTACTAGTTAGCCTTTCCAGCTACTCCTTTTCACATATCACCTTGCAACATGTACAGCGTCCCTTCCAGTGGCTTATGTCTTTGAGGCTCAATTGCTCTGGGTTTCAGAAGGTGTTTATTTTTCTTTGAAGTCCAAACATATATGCAAAGGTGGATGAAGGCCTAGATCTCAGTTTCTAAAGGAATAATATAAAGGATAAGAAAATGTTTATTCACTGTACTTTAGAGTTTGAATGAAACTTGTTACTCCTTGAAATCTTAAACTTATGCAAATAAATATTACCTTAAATTCTATGAATCTGAGTTAGGTTTAACAAATACAATGAGAGGCTCAGAAATCAAGGGAACTGGACTCTATTCCAGTCTCTATTATTTAGGGCTCAACCACCTGATCAAGTTGCCTTTGCTTTCGAGGACACTTAGCCTTTGGCAAATCCAAAGTAAAGTGCATTAGCATAACCTTCTTTCATTAAAGTTTAACCTAATGTGTTTTACCTCATGTTTGACACAAACAAAGAACGAATAAACAGTCACCAGAGCTTAGCTGATGCATAGTAGTAACTCATTAACTTGGGCTCAGAGGCATATCTGTTACTGTAGATATTGACTTAAGTAACACTTAAGTTTCAGCTGGTTTAACAGAGTGAATGGTTTTCGAAAATTTAAGACATCTTTTCTGAAGCCATTCTAGAAAAAAAGGGAAGTATAGATCTTAAGAAATTCAGGCGAGGCAAAATGTCATCCTAAATGTATGCACATTGCTGAAAAGAATATATATATTTTTAATAGCACTGAGATATAAATAACATTATTAATCCCATTTACATAGCGAAAAATAATCAAGATTGCTGACTTTTTTTTTCTCCAAATCCTTTTAAATATTTCAAAATTATTTGTATTGACAGTCTGGAATTTAAGTTTTTAGTGTTGTTTTCACCAAAAATATATAAGCTAGAAAATTATTTTAAAAAATGAGTTATATTCTCACACATTAATCTGGGATTGAGGGATTTTAGGAAAAATGCAATCTTTTTCTAAGAACAAGTAACATTTCCTGTATAATACTGTGAGATTCCCAGAGGTATGTATCTATGCAAAGCCACTGAATTTTTCACTGAAGTCAATGACTGAATTTCTTTCATAGATTTTGGCATATGGAGGGTACTAAGACTTGTGTAGATGAAATAACCAAGCTAGGGAAAATTCTTTGGAAATACAATTTTCATAAGCACAAAGCAAATGTTTCTCTTATCTCTTCATCCTTTATAATGATGATGTGAAAGGTTGAATCTTGTGCCACTTGATGATGCAAGCTGCATTGCATTGATGGAGTAAATTGAAAAATTACTTTTCTGTACCCACATATTCCATTCAAAGGAATAAAGCAGAGGTACATGCAGAAAAGTTGTGGCAGAATACAGTAATGGTGATTCTGTAACCCAGTCCAATTTCTTATTCAAAGATGTAATAATATGAACTAGTTCATTTTAGCACTGCAGATGATCATCTATAACATCACAATGAAATCAAAATAGAATCAATATGGACAAGAACAACAACAACAAAAATCATGACTTCTCCCAATCTTGTGATGATGAACAAGGTGAGGAAAGTGGCAGTTAGAAACTGTGGATCTATGTACCCAAACAGTTTTTCAGACTTTCCTCTGCTATGTCTGAATAGTTTTACTATTTTAACCTTCCTAGTCAAACAATCAGGCTGTTTCTAACTTTGCATTTCTACCGTTTCCAATTATGTTTACTTTTATTCTACTACTGTATTTTCTAAAGCCTCACATTTGCCTGTGTTAGGGACTACAAATACAAGTTTTTTTAAAAAAATTACATACTTAACAACATGACTAAAACTTATCATCTGATTTAAAAAAAAAAAAAAGTCCTATCAATCCTTTCTATTAATATGTAGGCAGTGGGCTTCTTTTATTTGGGTGTGCTAAAGAGAAGTGTCTGCTGACCATTAAAACAATCCATAAATGTAATTTTTTTTTTTTAAGGTCAGACAGTAATGCTCAGTCTTGTAGAAATTAGTTTTCAGATTTCCATTGTGGCATTAATGAAAGAAAGCTGCAAGAAAAAACAGACCATTTTCAGGAACTCGATTCAGAACATTAACACCTTAATTTACATAAAATTAGTTACATACTGCTGCAGTAATTAAATTTATTTGACCAGGACATTGCAACTGTAAAAAAAAAAAAAAAAAGATTTAAAAAAGCAAAACAGGAATTTAACATTTTTTTATTTAATTGGCTAATTTTATTACAATAAGAAATCATAATAAAATAAAATAAATTAAAAAAAAAAAAAAAAAAAAAAGTGTTGCCAAATTCGGAAGGATTAGATTGGCAAAAAAAAAAGCCCGTTTTAAACAATGGAAATTAAGAAAAATCCACAAACCTGGGACTTGAAAAAAAGTCTGTTTTTCTCATGTGTATTGAATAGGCAAAATCAAAAGCTGACAAACAGGAAAGTCAGGTAACTTTGGAGGAAAATAGAGCAGATATGAAGTTACAAAGCAGACTTCTTTGTCTCGTATTCTATTTCTTGGTACTCATCTATTATCTTATATCAGTAAAAAAATAAAATTTGCCTTTTTCATCTCTTTAAAACTTGCATTTAATTCAGTTATCCACTGGGATTAAATTGGGACTGTATTATGTGTGGTTAAAAGAGTGGATTCATTTAGACCAGTAAAATGATGACTTAAGTTCTGTATCAGAAAGTGGAGAAGATATGCTGAAGATATACAGAAAAATACTAGATGAAAAGGGTTATGGTTTGGTTGTGCTACAGCTTCATTAACTTCTCTGTATTACCCATCAAGAATTTCTACAGTATAATTTATAGTCTGAAACTCTCTGGCCTTATAAAGTGCAGTGGCAGTTATCCATGCCTAAGTGACCTGTAGATTCTTCCTCAGACTTCTCAAGTTCCTGAAATGATCTTCATATTAGACAAAATACAAAATTTCTCTTTTGGACAATGTAAAATTCTTTTGTCTGAATAATTAAGGTATCAAGACTGTTGGCTCACATAGGAAATTATTGGTCATTCTTGTTTCTCTTGTTTAACTAAACCTCTTGCAAAAGCCTAAAAAAGGGAGTTCCTGCCATTTTGTTAATGTACCATTCTCATACCTTCAGAGTACAGATAAGCACTCTTATCTAACCTGAAATGGTTGGGGGCGACTGCCAGTGTATGGCAATGGGCCACTAGCCATGTGCAGCCCCAGGCCATGTTCTCCTTTGCTCTTTGTATTTGTGAAGATTAGTTTGCAGTGAGAGTTTAGGTTTGGAGGACTAAAGCTTATATACTTTTTCCTGAAGAGAACAAAGTCTAATTTTATTCCTGCTAATTTATTCTGAGGTGATGTGTTCCTATTTCTGCAAATCGTCAAAGAAAGGACACACAAAGAAACAACCATTTTCTAAAAATATCTTCCTCTTCCAAGTGGGAAAGAGTTTTGTACAATTGAATTATACAAAATTGGCATATTGATATAGTTACATCTGCATTAGAACCTTAACTGACAATGAAAGAAGCATAAGGCAAAAATCTTATGCTCAAGGCCAGTGTAATTGCACTGGTGCAGCTTGCAGGTAAAGAATTGGCTCTCATGAAATGAAATACTTGAATTTAACCTGACATAGGGTAACATATGCTTGTATGTAACAAATATCAAATCAATGACTGAGCTACTTATATATACCCAAAGACATAAGTTCAAGGAATGTGAAGGTGTACACAGGAAGGAAGACCTCTTTGTGACCTGTGTCATACATATAGAATATTAATTAAATCATTTTATAGCAACAACACAAACTTTCATTGAACTTGATCAGCAAAAATAAGGAAACACAAATTGCAGTATCATATTGCAATATTTTCTGAATTGTGTACTTTAAAAGTGCCTTTAAAAGTGAATCTTTTATGTTTTTATTCATGCTCAGACAGACAGAGTCTTTATTCTATCCGTATACTCCTTGTAATTGAGCAAGACTTAGCATTTCAGAGCTGCACCATCAAAAGTTACGATAGTGCTGAGCGCTGAAAGTTTAAGTATGTGGATGGATGAATTGCTATTCAAATAGTTTTTAGGTAATAGTAATTACATTATAAATAACAGGCCACATAATAATATGAACCTCTAATGATTTTACCTTCTCACATCAGTTGTGGCTTTCCCATGGCCTTTATATGCACAAAGTATGCCATATGGGAAGCTTAGATTGACAACATGCAAACTACTATGCATTAAGACCCTTTGGTGATGTCCTTAAAACACACTGAATGTGATTGAACTTGCATGGTGTTCTGAATGAAATAAGCTACCTCACAGAGTGCCGTGCTTACTGTGTACACACAGGAACACATAAAATTACTGCAGAGTAAGTAAATGATGTTTGATGACATATTTTCTCTTTTTTTTTTTTTTTTTTTTTTTTTTTTTTTTTTTTTTTTTTTTT
>NW_024962250.1:14142084-14211516 GCF_019238085.1 Lagopus leucura | reverse complement strand
TTTTTTTTTTTTTTTTTTTTTTTTTTTTTTTTTTTGTTTACAAAAAGTCCAGAATGTAAATTTAGTGCAATGCATCTACGTAGTATGGCAAATACATATTAAAAAAAAAAAAAAAAAGAAAGTAACTTGGTATTATGGAAAGAGGTTTTTCAAGAATAATATTCTCATGTTTGTTGCTTGAACTTTTCTTAGTATGAAGTATCTTCTAATGTACATATGGTCATATAGATCCTATCTTCATTCACTTGTGCTCACATCATTAGATATTACAAATACAGACATTCCTGAAAAGCAAACAGATTCTCTTTTAGATAGAAGAGCTTCTATGAAGTCCAGTCTTGAAGTCAGATGTTGTCCAGCGCTATGCAAGGTGTTAAAAGGCTTTTGTACCTGTCTCAGAAATCAGGCAGGTTTGCAGCTCATTGGATATTACCCTGCAACCCATAGAAGAAAAGTACTAATGTATATCACTGTTCCTGCTGTAAAGAGTCAGTTGTCTTGGCTGGATTCACTTGAAGGCACACATTTTCTCAGAACGAGGTTAAAAAAAGTGCATCCTTTTGAAGTTTGAAAGTAATGTGATCTTTGTTTAATAGCAATATTAAATAGTGATGAAACTCTTCGTCGCTGGAAAGTACATATCATTAGTTCAATTTATTGAAAATCCAGAAAAAAAAATCTATTAGCAAAGTTCTTAAGCCTTAGTATAAGTATCTTCTCTATTTCTAATTCTAAAGACCACCTTAATAAGACATGTCAATGTATTCAGATATTTTAAACAAGATCTGTTATAAAATCAGAATAGTAACAGTTTGCGTACTCTGTGACAGTGGTGAATATTTGAAAATATGAAGTGTGCTAAGTTATAACAAGGAATTGGATGAATGCTGTGAGAATTAGCTTTTCACTGTGATGAGAAAATCATTGTATTTTTGGTTTTCATCAAATACTCTGAGTAGGCTTTTTAATTAATAGATTTGTAGGAATAACATATGCTCTGAACGGAATCATACAAGAGTATGTGAAAGTCCTCTTCGAAGAATACTAGATAAAAGAGTACACTTGATTAATAACAAATGTCCATTGTGCCATAAGAAGAAAGTATATAATATAAATTTGAGTGGATAAAAATCATAGTTTAAATTATTTTTTTTCCACCATGCTAGATTAAAACTCATTTCACAAAAAGGCAGCGACTCAGAAAATATCTGGTAAAAAGAATAGATCTGTGAAACTAGTATTGTATAATTTTTGTGCAACAAGGATATCCATTTAATAGGTTTCCACACCAGCTTTGATCACATTTGGAATTATTCTGCTTTTTGTTACATTTTCTCACTTATTTTTTTAAACTTTTTTATGCTTTCTTTGAAATATATGAACCTTTTAATGTATGGATAATTTATTCAGCTCCTAAATTTAAATGCCTGGTGGGCGTAATTTTCCTATTTTAGTTTACTTCTATAGCTGCCTTCACTTTGTCTGGAATATATTATTCATTGTCTCCAAATTATAACAGGACTGACGTGTTAGAGTATAACTCCTTAAAATCATTTCAATATTTTAACTATTTGCATAACAATCCAGGGGACAAGAAAACTGCCATAGTAATCTCCTTGTCTTTGTCCGAGAATCCTAGTGTCACTGTGTTTGCAGGGAAATGCAAAATATTTTGATATTATATGAAGAATATGAAGATGTTTGTGCCAGTATAATGACTTTTCTTTTGGTAATCTGAAAATGTTCTACAGATCATATGTTATTATGCCTGTAAGGAAGATGCAAATCTAAAGGGGTCCTTAGGTAGGTCAAAATCTTCACTGATTTCACTGAAGAGTCTTGCCAGAGCCAAAACTGATGGATTTTCTTTTTTCATATTAAATCCAATTTTAAAGCTGCTCTTAAAGTATATCCCACTGGCTCATGTGAAGAAAACAAACTTTCTTCATTTAAAAGGTGAAATTCAGACAGCTGCACTGGGCCATCTACAAGATTCTCACACAGCACAGTATGTAATGGAATAGTGAGGAGGTCAGCAGAATCATGGCTGATGGAGATGAAATCAAAACAGTGCTGGTCATACAGTGCTGTTTCTCATAGAGTTGGTTAGTGAAGAACAGCTCAGCAGAGCTTTGTTTCACAATGTAGTTCTTGATCTGAGAAGTGTAACAGGGCTTCACCTCCTTCAAGTGATCATCCCAAAAAGCCAAAAATGTTTGTTCTTCAAAAATAAACATCAAATAACAAAAAGTGAATACTAAATTTCATTTGAAAACAAACCAGAAAAAAAACCACACACAACAAACTTAAAGAAAATACAGGTGACAGAACCTGTAAAGAAATATTCCCCCACCCACAATGGCAAGGATCAGGTTATATTTTCTTTTGTTTGACTCCTAGATCAGCAGCTCTCTTCTGCCTCCATTAATCTTCTTGTTTCCATGAATCCTCTTCGACGGCCAAAGGCCATGGAGCTAGAGGACCTTTTTGTCTTGATGGCCCTTAAAGATGTGGAGCTGGAACCAAGAGCAGCCCCACCATGGGCTGTGACTTCATCCTTGGGGTAAAGCCCAGGATGATAATGAGGCCCTCCAACAGGTTCTGGTGCAGTGAGGGCATAAACCAGGTCCAGGGGCTAACAGTGCCTTTGTCCTGGGGCCAGAAGGAGAGAGAGGTCAGAGATGAGGCTACAGGGCAGTTTCAAGGAGTCCAACCAGATGACAAAGACAGGGCTTTGCTTTGGCAAGTACTGGCGGCCCTGAGCTGGGCTGAGATGGAGTCCTGGACTGTGGGCAAGATGAGGAGAGCCCCAAGGACATGTGCAGGAGCAATCAGAGTTAGGAATGCCTTCAGGGCTATGGCATTTGGTAGTTTCCAGCATGAACAGTCTTTCTTTCACTGTCTCAAAAAGGAATGTAACAAAGAAACAAAGATGGTACTAGTGAGAGAAAAGGGGGGAAGTCTTATTAGTACCTCCTGGAATTGAGCCAATTGCAAAACTCCAGATAATAAGATATATAATTATTTATACTGTAAAATATGCTCAGTTTGTACTACAAAGATGTTTTAGCTGTGTCAAGTCACACAGCTTATGTAACAGTTCAGGATAGACTTGAACAAGGAATAGCGGTGGAGATGTATTTAGAAGTCTTGCGTTCAGTTTACAATTTGAAAGGATAACATTGTCATGAGGCCTAGAGGCAAGGCTCCAGAACGTTCTGTAACGTCTGCTGAGACAGAACCGCTGTTAAGAAAGAAAAATGAGATTTATAAGCCATTGGGAGGGAGCAACTTCTGCAGAAACACATTCACAAGAAGACCTGCAGCAGGATCAGCTTAGAGTTTTTTCATTATATAGAGGACTATATTTTTATAAGTTATCCTTCGTGGGAATACGTTTGCAGATCTGAAACGTGTTTGGCACTGTAAGGAACTGAAGCTGGAGTCACCCAAGTCCTAGACCAGATCTTTAAATGCAGACAATTTTTAATGTCTCGCCTTAAGGAATGTCAGATGTTGAAAAGTATAGTTCTATACAATGGAAAGAAAACTGAATTACATTTCTAACAGCTAAATAATGGTGTTATAGTGAATTCATAAAATAGGAAAAAAAATCTTTTGAGACATGACATACCATAGTGGAGTCATGGCATTTGACTATTTTTCCTACACGCTGAAGTAATCAAAATGACAGTAATCATTACAGGAGTAATAGTTATTATAAGATAATGTTAAAGTGAGCAATAGGATGAGACATGGCTCTGTTCATAGGAATTTCGCAGATTCATACTCAGCCTTCCATGCTATTTTTTGTGAAATGTTAAGCAGTCAAATCTTAATATGCTTATAGAGGAGACAACTAAAAATGGGGAGCTATGATTCATGCCTGCAGACCTTTCAGCTAAAATTGCATCACTGCTGGCACTGGCCAGCAAAAGTAACATAGTTTGGATTGTCAGTGGAGGAAGCAGCTGTATTCCTCTGAACTGTGTGTGTCTTAAGATAATCCTCACGTTAAGAAAAAAAAATAATACAAAGGCTTTTTGTCATGGTTATGTCCAAATGCTTATTGGATATTGTTGTCTTTAATTTAGCCTTCTGCAAGAAACAAGATGCTAATTCCATCTTCCAGTCCTGATGGTCCCTTTCTGTACATCTCCAGCCTACCTAGAAGTTATATTCTATCAGTAATACAGTATATATGCATATATACACACTAATATGTAGTAATATTTACAAAGTTTTGGTGTATATTTTAGATTATTTCCATATTTTTAAAATGTCAGATATATCTAGTTGCAGAATGTTAGATACCATTAGATACTGCAAGACCACTGACGTAGAATTCTCAATTAATTATCTCATTATACTTTATATGCTTTGTACGAAGTCATAAAACCAAATGACATGATAGCTAGAGTCTGAAATTTGGGGGTTTTTGTATTCTTGAAGTGTAAATTTATATGCTTATGAAGTGAAGTTTGAAAGTTAGAATTGAAGTCTCGGATTCAACAAGGCAAATAGAAAAACTTCCAAGAGGCTAATTTATTTCTGAACATTTCATGCTTTAAAGTCAGTTTTGTGATTTGAAAGACTTGACACATTTAATATATTGTGCTAAAGTTATAATGTTTACATTGCTGCAGGAACAAAAATTGAGATGAAGGGAATTTTGAGAAATCATTTAAGACAGCTTCCAGACCCAAGGCGTGACCAACTACGCCTACACTGTGCAGGAAGAAGTCTAACCAAATTCAGCATAGTAACACTATGATGTTTAATAGTGCTTTGTGTTCTGTGACTTAACAAATCAGCTTCTCCTTTAGAAGCATTTTAACTCAGTACTGCCAGGGAACATGGTGTTAGGGCTGTTGTGAACGTGCTCCAGAAACAAATGAATCAAGTGATGAGTTTACTGGTGTTAGCGGGTTCTTGAGCAAGCGATACTAAGCTTATGAATGACAACAGATCAAGCAGCAATGTTGGAATAGAGTTAGCTTGGAGGGAATGATGCTAAAGTCCTGCTGTAGATGAACAGTCCTTGAGAAATACTTGATTCAGGTGCCCATAGATCATACATAGTGATGAGTGTGGAGGAACTTCTGTTTGATTCTCTTCACTAGCTGCTAAAACAGCACTGCATTGTAATCTGTTGAAGAAGCTGAGAGATACAGCAGCAGCTTCCTTTCAAACAACAAATGCCTCTCTGGACTTTTGTCACTCTCTTGCAGGAAGGACGTGAGTTTTTATAAGGTAATGGAACTTGCCAACCCTAACACTAACTTCTCCCCATTTTACAAGTGAGAGCATGCCTGCAGATACAGGCTTGACATTACATTGAGTAGAACCAGGAAGTGCTATTAGCCCTTAATATTTTCCTGCAGATGTGGTATGTCTTCAGCCTGCTCCTCCATCTAGCTAAGCAACTTAACATGCAGATTGGGTCTGATCTGAAATTAGATGCGTTCTTTCCATGGTCTAAGAAAAATGGTTTGAGTGTCTGAAAGAAAATGATGAGTATAGGTGGTGAGTGCTTAAAAAACCCTGCCATTTCAGTGGGTTTGCACATTTAAATGATCAAGGTATTTTTTTTTTTTTATTCAAAACTTAAATGTAAAACTGATGTAGATGCCCTATGTCAATTGTTTCAGTCTCTATATGTAGCCTATTCCCTCTGATTAAAACATGCAAAGATGAAAGTGTATATTTGAGTCTCAAGTTTTTTGGGGAGTGGGATCCATCTCCTCAAAATTACAGGAAGGCTGACGTGGTTTAGTCGTTGCGCTGAGAATTGAGAGGTCTGGGTTCACTTTATTCTTCTGCATGACATTATGGAAATAGCTTATTCTTTCTGTGTCTTAGTTTTCATCATTAAAAAGTAAATAATAATATTCTTTTGTCTTGTCTATATTCTAAGCCCTTTGAATTTGTGGTGAGCTGTTTTTAGAAATATAGAATAAAAAACACCAAAAGACATTATCTGTTTGACTTTCTTGGCAGTTCAGTAAGGAGAAAGATGATGAAACACTAAAACCAATCTTCTAAAGTTGTTACAAATAAAAAAAATAGTAGGAAAGTACAAAATAGAAAACAAATGATACAGCAAGGGTTCTTCTTGCATGTTTTACTGTTTTAAAGCAAAAATACACAGAATAGTAATAATATCTGGTAAATAACAATCTTACAAAAAGGCAAAACACAAACTTCAGAGAAACTGAGGAACTCATGATTTGTGGTGTCATCTATTTGCTTGACTTTAAGATGATAAACATTAACTGTGCAATTTCAAATTACCTAAGAGGAGATGATTACCAGAAGCACAGTAGGACACTTAAATTGTGCTCACTAATTACATTTTATTACAAATTATTTGCCATATACACCAATCAGGTTGGCTGAATGCACAATAGTGTCCTGTGTAGTAGTAGAAATATTTAGTGATCTATAACTGTATTCTAAGTGACACTAGACTTGTTGATGGTTTTGCAGTGAACATGTCCCCTGCTATATAGTAGATATCTGCAACTGCAGCTGGTTTAGAAATGCTGTAGCAAGTCAAGCTATTGCAGCAGTCATATGTTGATCTGATCTACAGAGGCAGTGAGTCCAAGTTCTGTTGATTATTTGTCTTATTTAGTGGTAAGTTAAGCAGTGTGAAAAACTGTGCAAATGCTCTTTTGGGTTATTATGTTACTGTGCATCATCTACAATATATTGATATATTTTGAGCTTCTATACATGTCTTGTTAAATTTATTTGGTTTTAACAAATCATCTTTGAAAACTTGTACACTATATTACAACCTCTTCTTAAATCTAACATATTTATCTCAAAGTATTTTATTTATTGAATTTTATTTGCCATCAAGAGAGACAGACATGAATATAATGTTTAAAAAGATGTCTATTGATGTGAGAAAAATGCAAGCCGTGTGGTAGAAGCTCAGTGAGTGGGAGAAATGTAAATGTTCTCTGCATTTTATCTCACATGACAGAATGCATTATGGTCAAAATAGTGTCTTAGAGACACAGGTTTCTAACATCTGCATAAAACACACTTTTATGTAAGCTCTTTTTTTTTTTTTTTTTTTTTTTCTGCATGCAATTGTTTAGGTAAATACCCCACAGTCTCATTTATAAGACCCTCTTTTATGCCATCACCTTGCATGGGTTCTGTACCTTGGATACATATAACCTAATTATAATTACCATGACAATATATATAACACCTTTTTGAAACCCTCCTCATGTGATATACGGGTGTGTTATGTACTGATGTCAGAAACAAGCTATTTTCATCAGACAATTAGTTGTCTTTGACACAGGCCTGCATTTCCCACCAATTAGTACAAACGGCAGGGTGCATTTCCAGAATTTAGCAGAGCTAGCAGCTCATGCTATTATATGGAATTTAGAGTATTTAAATAAGTTACAGTACATGTTCTGTTTTTGTTAATTTGCTAAAACAACAAATAGTTTTAATTTTTAGTTTTACCTGATATGTGCTATTAGCAGCAATTGAACAAGAGATCCAGCTTACAATATCCTCCATAGTAGTTAGCCATTAGGCAAGGACATGTGATACTAACAATTAAAATAGACAGTTTTGTAAAACAGCTTCCTAATCACGTATGCAAATACAAAACTTGCATGTTGGTCACATTTCAATAGACTTCCATATATTATGAGTAGTTATAAAGAAGTTGGGCTCAGGTGTCCTTCTCTGCTGCACCATGAAATCATCTTAGAAATGTCTTCCAATGTTGTGGAGCCTAGTTTCATAGCCTGCAATATGAGTCAGAATAATTTAATGTTACTGTGGTCAATTTTCCACAGTGTCCGGCAGTGCTGAAGGGCTTGTGCCTGATCAAAAGCCATCAAAACTCAGCAGTGACTTCTGCTTGTGAAAATGGGCTTTCAATATGTCTGTGGAGGGGGGGGGGAAAAAGAGGGGAGACAGCATAAGAACATCCTGCAGACTTCTTCCCAAGGGTACTGTGGTCCCCATTAAGGAACGTTGTTAGTAGCTCAAATTGACATGTTTAATTGTAAACTGAATGGAGACTGAGTAACAACTGAGTAGTTGCACGTGGTCATCACTTTGCTGGACCAAACCAACCACACTTGTCAATACTACAGACGCGTTCAGTTAGCATAGTTTACTGCCCGTGCCTTGCTTCTGTCTACCCAGAACACGTTTTGTTGCAGCACTGCTTTTAGTTTGCCTTAATTTTCTGGTGTTTTGTTGCATACACCTTGGAAGGCTTCAGTTTGTTACCTTGGCTTCACTTTTAGTCACTGTCTTTTTTTTCCTAAATTTTTCTAAATGCCACTGAGGTCATTAAAAAAAGCCTAGACATACAAGAGAGTTGCTAGCTGCTTGGAAATCTTGGTGCCCAGGGGTACGAAGCTGAACTCAGGAAATTCAGGCAGTTTTCTTTGGAACTTCATGGGCTCACTACTATTCTGTATTTTCTGTATGACAGGAATGGAAGGTATGGATGCACTCCAGGAAAACTTTCTCAACTGAGGCCATAACATAATAGCACTGGACAGTAGTTCTCCCCCATCATTCAGCTGCTCAAGGGAGACAAAATTTCTGGTAGCTCAACAGTGGCAGAGCTTTCATTCTGTTCAACTGGACCTTTTAACAAGCGTGGTCTCACTGATACATGGGAGACCTGGGCTTATAATACCTAGTAGTGGTAATGAGGCTTACATACCTAATTCCTCATACAGCAGTGGGAGAATAGGACCCTTTTAATTCTAGAAGTCTTTCCTACAAGTATTTCCCTTGTGCCTAGTATGAGTGTATAAATGGCCATTTTATTGTATTAAATATGTATCACATCCATCATTTTAAATACTGTGCTGTGATGAAGGCTTCTCAGTCCCAGGATCAGTTCTGAAAATATTTAAATTTGGTAGGCTAAACATGCTCAGCTGAATAAGCCTAAGGGTCCCATTCACAGAAATGTTATTTACCACATTTGCTTGTTTTTTTTTTAGTTAAATTGCACTGTAAAAGTTGGTAGAATATTGTTTGAGCATAAATTACAACATTTTAATATTCATCAATCCAACTTCTCGCTCCACTTCAGGGGAGATTTTTCCATTGTTTGCTTCCAGCTGATTTTCTATGCAAACCTGGAAAAGATAGGGGGGAAAAAAGCAGTCTCAGACAATCTATAGTTTATAACTCAGAGACTGAAAAATAAGTAAAATCATCTTCTGGATTGAACAGTGTAACAATGGTTTAAATCAACTATTTAGTATAATTATTAGATTTACGCCTTAGCATTCATTTGTTTTTCTTCAGAGTAAAGGTCTCACTTTGAAAGCCTTCATTCATTAAACTTGCTATTTAATTGTTTAAAAAGAGACCCCAGCAATTCAAAAATAAGCAAAATAATACCAGGGAATAGAGTGCTAAGGAGGATCAGTACACAATAACTGTATAATGTAAGTCAGATTAGTTTTCATTTTTAAGAGAACATTATACCTTTCAAGTGTTTTCCTTCCAATTTACTTAACTGAAAACGAAAGCATTTTGTGACACACTAGTTCTAATGGAGAAAGTTGAACGAGAAACATCAAAAGGTTACTTGTGGATCTATTAACCACCATTTAAACAGTGTCTCATATACTAAACCAGTTGTTTTTACTCAGTACCTATGGTTATAATTTAGAATTTTTTTTCCCCCTGAATGTTCTAAGCAGATGATTTTTAGCTATTTTTGGGAGTCAAATGAGAATATTGAATTTTGTAATGAATTTGTATATAGACTCCTTTTTTTGGAAGGTTTTCTGTTAAATGTGATTATTTTGTGTACATTTCACTTCATAGTTTTGCAATCATATTTCAGCATTAAAGAAAATGTCAACTCTGTTTAGACATACCAACCACAGGCTATTTCAGATTGCATGCAGCATTTTTTTTATGAACTATGAAACAATCTTCTTAGAGCTCCTCTTACTGCCGGCATATACACTGTATAATATTACAGAATAGGACTGGAAGGTAAATGTAAAATTGAAAAATTAAGAATAATATATGCAGCAGTCTTATATATAAGACTATCAAGACTGGATTATGAAAGGGAGTGTGTGTATGTGTATATGTATGTATCTTAGGAAGACAAAGGCCCAAGGCAATTTATGTTCAGGTTTACAATGGTTTTGCTGCAAGCATGCAGAACTAACTGGGTTTAGATTAAGGCAGTCTAATTAGTGTCATGTCAAACTGGCAGTGATCATAAGACAAGAGAAGGGTCACTCTTGTCATCTGCTTGGTCTTTTGCCCTTAAATATAGAGCTGCATAAAGCACAATCTCCTTCTTGTTAATGGAAACAGAATATGTATAATCTGCACATGAAATGAAAAGAAAATGTGTAAGGAAATTTCTTTTTCCCATTTCCTCGTCAGGAGCTGTGAATTTTAGTGAGAATTAAAGTAAGGCTAATTCTGCAGTCATCTTCTGACCTGTCAGGTTAGCTGTCACCCTCACGTCTCTCAATGCAGGTCTTTAGCTTCTTCTTGCTGAGTGCAGCCTTTGCCAACTGACAGAAAAATACCGACCATGACAAGAAAAAAGAACATAATGTCCTTTTCACCCATCACTACTCAAAATTGCTCAATCTTTACTGACATATTATTATACATTGTTTCTCTGAAAAAGCACTTGCTTTCTTTTCTATAAGAAGTATGAAACTTTCAAAAGGCAAGTAACTGTTCTTTAGAAAATATTAAAGCATGTAATTATTTTAAATTGTCTATTAATATGCAATATGTTGTTCTTTAATATGAATAAGTCATTGTCGAGCTGCCATCATTGTGCTGGCGCCCACTAGTGCCCTGCGCTGGGGCTCGCCTCTCCCCATGGCCTGCAGCAGCCATCTTGGGAGCTGCTGAGGACATGTCCCCAGCAACATGCCGCCTTGCCAAGCTAGACGATATGTCCCCAGGATAAACTGAAGCTGTGCAAATTGTGTGAGCTGAACAGGTGATAAAATACTGAAATTTTGTTCTCATTTCGAAGTTTACTGCCAATTCTTTAGCTCTAACACTAGCAAGGGAAGTTGACTCATAAACACAAGTAATGTTTAATTGCTTCCAAAGGCTCCCCTGTGCCTCTAGCAGCACAGAAGCCGGGAATGCATGTACAAATTCCAGTAACATTACCTTCCATGCTGCTGGGGGAAGGCACTGGGTAATACCTATGCTCGGTGGGGGTGGGAGAGGGATGGACTTTTATCCCCAAGTGTCAGATATTTTTCTTTCGTGAGTTTCTAATCTTTTATGTCACTTGGCACTTTCTTACAATTAACAGTTGGCCTTTTGTATAAAAGAAAAAACTGTAAAACCGACATATTTACTGGAAGTAAATGATTAAAAAGATACCCAATTAGAGCAGTGGTGATTAATAAATTTACATTACATGAATTAATACTATAGAATATTAATGTTTGTATTCTTTTCTGAACTCATAATATTCCTTTATTTTTTTTACTGAGTGAAGCATGTGCTATTTCATCACATGACATTGCTTTGAAAAATCTTCCTAGTCTCAGATGTGGACCTTAATGCATTATGCAAAACCCAGGGATTTAGATTTTTGACACTGCATACACTCAAAATATATTCTAAAGGGAGACATTATATGCTAACTTCATGTGAAATCCTGTAGCAGCTGCTTGGTTAATATAATATGTTGAAAAATATTTATGTAGTTTGTTTTCTTTTCTGTCAACCCTGGTATCTTATGAATTTTTTTTTTTTCAAATGGCCAGTAGCTGAAGTAGTGACTTTAGTCTGACTTAATATTATGCCACATTGACAGATGAAAACTCCTTCTAAAAATGTCATTTGAGTGCTCTACTAATTTGCATTTAGCTCGAAAGCTTTTAGTGCTTTGCGCATTCACATTATAAACATTTGGGTGAACATTAATACCCCAGCTAAACAAAAATGCTATTCACTTCAACCATTTCTTCCACTACATAAAAACTACAAATGATTCTCCTACAAAAAAAAAAAAAAAAAAAAAAAAAAAAAAAGTATGCAACCCAAAAAAAAATTATAGTAACTATTTAGAAATGTAAAGGAAAAGCAATGTAAAAAAAGTGACAAAAAATCTTTAATTGTAGGGAAAATGTGCATCTTTTTTTCCACCGTGTGAATAAAATGCATTTCCTTCTTTAACAATCACAGTTACAATGGATCTATGCATCTCGCAGGAAAAAATTGACAATTTGATTATGACTTGTACTTTTTGCCGGGGCCATGAAAGTGGTTTGTGTTTGAAATGTATCAGCTGGAAGGTACTTATTACTCATAAACGCTGTGCTATTTCACTCTCTGCAAAGTGAGCTGTTAACAGATACAATTTGAGCAGAATAGCCAGAGGAGGCCTTTTGATATGCAGAAGAGCTGACCCGCGTGCTGAGCCTTTAATTGGGTTTTTAATTTTCCAGGCCATCTGACAATATCAAACATGATCCCGGTGCTTGAAATGTTGATTGGAGGCTAAGCAGGATGTACTCCAACATGGCATTATGAAGAGAAAGTGGAAAGGACTCAGGTAGAAAGGAAGGCACATAGAGTTAAAATCACTCAGGTCTCCATATTTGCTATTCTCCAGACTTCTCTGAAGTGGTTTAACATTTCACTTGCTTATTGGAGTTTTAGATATCTTGTAGTGTTTTAGTTATATTGATCTTCACCTAATTATCTTGGTTGTATCTGTTAAAATGAACCGAAACCAAATGCTGTGCAAAATAACTACTAACAATTTAGCACAGTTTCTTAAGGAAAAAGAATGAAAAAACCCTCAAACCAACCCTACACCAAAACAACCGCTGGGAAAATACTGAATTAGCATCCATCTTCATGTCTTGGATAAAAATAATGTTTACAGTCAATGTTTCCTTTTCAGGAATGAAGTTTTCAATTTGACTTTAAAAATGCCCTCTAAAAGGAGCATTTTATATTGCTTCATGTATATCTGCTTTGCTTCTGTATTCAAAAGCACTGGAGAAGAGTAATGTTTAATTTGTTACCTTCTGCCAGATTGCTCAGTAAACATTTTTTTAATTTGTTCATTTGTAAGGGTAAGGCAAAGAATAAAATCTAATTTATCATTTTATTAGGACTGTGTATCTGGGTGATGCAGGACTGTGGATTTAAGAAATCTGTAAATCTCTTTAATAAAGGCCTGGGGAATTATTAGTAGGGACAAATGTAAAATGCCTGACAGTTACATTTCCAAAAGAAAACCACAACAATCTCATTAAAGAAATTACTGACGGCAGCTCACAAATGTTAATGGCTGAAACAACAAAGGACATACAATATCAGAAAGCAAAGATTTTTTTTTTAACTATTGATCTGCTAACTTATGGAGCATATCAAAATAATGTGCTAGACAGTTTCTTAGTGAACAGACAGTTCTAGACAATGCAGTCCCAGAAAAGCTGCTGACGTACAGTGGCTACCACAGTGTAAAAAGATAAAGAGCAGCTACAGTAATAAATAGAGATATTCCAGGAAAGATTATGTTTTGTGCTATAACTTTGCTGAAACCTTCAAAGAACAAAACAAAAATTTCAAATGAAATATGTCTTGAAGCATAGAAAACATAGGCATGAATATTGAATATTTAAAATGTTTTGTGTTTGTATTTCTATGACTGATAAGTCTTATAATGGTGACAATTGCTTATTTCTACTAGAAATAAGCAAAAAATGGTTTGGATTTCTAGCATTATATTTGAGTGTTTTTATTAGGCTAGTTTTTGTACAAGCCATAACCATTTTACTTTGCCATAATTTAGAATTTTTGAAATATTTAAAGCAAAATAAAAGACCTATTTTTGACCTGTTTATCTGCTATTGTAACTGACATGAAGGAATGTTTCACAGAGATACATATGAGAGAATTAGTGAGATCTTATTTTACAGTTTAATTGTATCTTTTCCATTTTCTGCAGGCTAGCTTGCCAAATTATATACCCATGAACACTAACAGCCTGCATACAGATAAGAAAAAATGTAACCTTAATTTATCAAGGCAGTTATGGTAACCTGCTAGGGAATCTTCTCTGTGTCCTGACATTGATGATAGACTTTTGGCCTTTTACCTTTATTTTTTCTAAGACCATCCTAATATCCTTGTAACTGTGTAGGAATAATTGAGCAGTAATTATCTCAATGGAGCAAAAGGAAAAAATAATGCATTGCATATGAAATTATATATGTATGAATTTGCCTAGAAATCTCAGACATAATCATTCTCTGTTAGATAATCATCTTTCTCTATAACGTGTAAAGCATGGAATTTCAAGCGCATTGTTTCAATTCTTCTGGTTTTGTGTCTTGATCCCTTCAGTGCTTTACTGTTTATAAAAGAGGAGTAAGAAGAGTGCCTAAGGAAGTTTGTAGAGATATCATACGTAATAACAAATGATCTAGTTAGTGCATATCATTCGTCAGGTAGGGTCCAATGTGCAGAATTTTTTTAGCTTAAAAATAGAATACAAGTTGAGCTTTGTAACAAGCTTTGCTTTTTTTTTTTTTCTTTTTCCTTCTGTGAGCAGCAGTCAAGTCCTCTGGAGTTTATTAAAATCCATGAGTAGCAGTCAGTTTGTTTCTTCAGATACTCATACAGAATTCTCAGTACAATCACCAATAGATGTAAATATCCAGTATGTATATTCAGGAAGACATCACTTCTAATTACTTTGTAGAATACTTTCTGTTCTATTTCTTATTTTTTTAAAAAAATGCTTTGTGACAAATTAGAGTTTCAAAATATAATCAAAGCACAAATGTACGTTCCCTTCATTGGCAGACTGGTGTCATTACATGCTATGTATGCTATGTGGTATAGTATACACAGGATTTTTTAAAATTCAAGTACTTTCAGATTATTTTTCTCTTTTTTTAAAGAAAGAAACTGTCAATAGAAATTGTAAGGATGCATACTGAATAGAAGAACTGGCCTTTTGTTTAACACAGGTGACCTTCAGCCCATTGGTAATAGGAGAAAGCTTTGCAATCGTGAATGTACTCTATTTTGGTGACATCCTGGCAGTGGCTTCCTAGCAAAAGCCCAAGGCAGGCTGATGATTGCAGGACTTTAAGCCTACTGAGGAAGCAAACCCTTCTACCCGATCCAAGTTAAATTCCTCCTTCCTTAAGCCAGTCTTTATAGCTCTCAGACGACATGTTCCATTAGATTAGTAGTATCTGAAAAACAGTTGTCCTATGCGAACAAATAATAACAACTAATGATAAATAAGTGGATCAGCCTTCGGTAGTTCGAAGCACTTTGCAGGCTCTCACTGAAGCACAGCTGCCATCTTGTCAGCACGGCTTGACCTTTCTAATGTGTTACACCTCTGGACATGTGTGCACTGTGAACTAGGCATATCTAGGACACTGAGCAGTCAATTTGAGTCTTTTTGTGCTTATGCAGATTAGAGAAGAAAATCACTCTACCATTTCTTCAAAAAGTGCTGCATGTGAACAGAACTCACCAAATTACTTTTTTGTGAATGTTATGTAAAATTAATTCCTAGTCTTTAATCCCAGACAGTGTATTCATGACAGTATGCTTTGATTTGTGGTATCTAATCAACTGTAGAGAGAGTACTAGTTGAGCAGTGTTTTTTAATAACTTATGTGCAATAGGCTCACCAGTTTACAAAAATGAAACCAGCAAGTGGTTTTTAGTGGTTGCTAAAAAGGGAAGCTGTGGAAGGGTATTTCTTATGAAGTATTACTTGGGAAAATATGGCTATTCGCTCAGTGCTGTAAAATTAAGTTGTTAGACTTTTGCAGAGAGAGACAGTTACACTGCTAAATGTAGGTACGTCTGGGCAGAGCTGCTGAAAATGCAGCATAACTAACCCATTTGCTTTGGAACCATTTCTGGAACTGTTTGCACCTGAAGTATAGAGCATTCCCTAGACTGAATTTCCCAAGGTTTCGTGGAACAAAGAGATCTCTGAAAACTGTAAAAGCCTGGATTGCATAGTCACAGGCAGTGTGACCCATTCTAGGTTCAGACCTCAGTATAAAAATATCAAGCAGAAGATAAAATACTGAAAACACCCGTGCCTTCCTCCTGATTGAAAGTAACCCACCACAAAGATCTTACTGATTACGACCTTGCCTCATTCCAAAGTAGCTAGGTGTCTGCTCTTGATTTATAATGATAGTATTTATGGTGATAGTATTGAGTTAGAAAATGAAGATGAGAGAGAGAAATATTTGATATCTGTGGGCCATGATTAACAAGGAAAGACCACATTATCTTAAATTTCTGTGTTTCAGGATCATTCATATATCTGTAAATTTCCTACCACACAGTGGGAGCAATATAAATCATACTTACAAAGTAATATGACACAGCTGATTAATTGCTTAATTAAGTCTTAATTAATATTTGTAAAGCAGTTTAACATCCTTGGTTGAAAAGTCTTATAGAAGGCTGAGATATTAAATATTACTATTTACAGTCAGAGACTCTGGCCTGCCTTGTTTAAATTTCAGATAGATACTTTGATAAATCAATATTAAGCAGTGGTTATTACTAAGAAGACAAGAATCACTCTCAATCGTAGGCAGAAATAAAGTCCCAAATGCTTTGGATATAGTGTATATCCAAGTGTCTTCTTATTTTCATAGTCCATGTTGATACAATATCTACAGACGTTTGTTGCATAGTGGAAAGTGAAAAATATGTTATCAGTTTATTTCAATATTCTGTCTATTTCACTAGCATCTTCTTTTTTCCAGGCCTCACCTATGCTGGGGAAAAAAATAAAAAAAATCCTGATTGCTGCTACCCTGAAGAGCCTACGATATATAGCCCTTGTCCTGCAATCAGATCCACTTGGGCAAAACCAATTATAGGATCAGGGCCTAAATAGGATAATAGGTATTGTAGAAACTACCATAAATTTCTCTCTGGTGTCCTATTTTGCCACTACTTGAACTAAGTGGATAATTCCGGTCATCTTTCTTGTTATGATGTATCAGTTCAACACTGTAAATTTCCTGCTATTGGTCTAATTTGTCCAGAGAAAATCTTTGCAAAGCTAAATTTATGCATTTTTTTCCCCCAAGAGCTAGTTAATTTTGTATGGAAAAAGTCAAAAATATTCAATGCGAATTGAACAAATAGGATTTTTACAAAGCAATGAATGTGGAGCTTGGTTAGAGCAAAAAGAGCTCGTTAAAGAAATATCTAGAGATGTGACAAAGTGCCCTCAAATAATCTGTATACTCAGTGAAGCACAGTATCTGCTGCTTTGCAAGTAGCCAAGACATCTCATTGTCTGCTCTGCATGAGTCCACACACATACTTATAATTAGATACCTGTTCTCTGAAATGATGGTGGCTATCTAATTTTAGAATAAGAGCATTGTTCTTTAAATGTATTGTGTAGTGTTGGGTTACAGAGCTTTCAGTTACTTTGCATCTCATTATGAAAAATATTATTTTGATAGAAAAGGAAGCAAATTTTAAATTCTACGAGGAAGAACAGTATTAGGTCAGATAGTTGCTTTTACTATTTTTTAAAAGAATGTGAATTTTCGTTATTGAAGCTGTACTCATTGCCTTTTCTGTACATTTTGACATACATTTTCTTTCATAATTTTGAAACCTTCTATTTTATTAACCTCCTGTATTCTTAAGTTCCGTTGGAAAAAAAACTTTTACTACCCTTAGTAAGCAAATTGCATAAACTTGCCGTAAGCAGCATTTTTGTGTTATCAAAAGCCCATTAACAGAACTACTGCTATTTTCACTTCACTGGCATACATCATTGAAAGCCTAAATAAGTTCTAATTTTAGTTTAGATTTCAGGATCTGTTGCAGATGGAGACACACAGGTATCTAGGACTAGTTGAATTGCCCTGGGATACTGCATGGTGTCTGCAAGAGCTGACAGATGTCATGTAGAGCCTACAGGAAGCTTTCACCCTTCTGGAGTGTGTAGGACAGTAGGGCAACCACACATGTCCAGTTGACCACAAGCACATATATTTAGGTATCCAAATCTCACCCTTTCTATCACAGGAGTGCTGAATTTTTAATTCTAGTTAAGATATACTGTGAGCTTGTTAACTTCAATATTCTATTATTTCTGTATTCCAGATATTCAGGTATAGTCTATTTCTAATGATACTAATTATTTCATACTTTTCTCATCTTCTATGGCTGCAATTTATTTCTAGCAAACCAAGAGCAATTTCAGCTGCATCTGTGAAGCATTTTCTAGGAAAATGTTATATAAATATTATGCTGAACTTGATGTTCTTAAAATATTATCTTTTATAAAGTTAAAGATACTTGTATCAGCTGGAATTCTGTGACAGGCTCTCTGCGTTTCTCTAAGGACAGGTTTTAGTGAGGAATATTTACATACCAGTATGCTAACTAACAGACAACTTACTGATTACGAACGAGTTGCTCTAGATTGCCCAATTTATAAATCAGTTTGCCCTATGATCTATAACAAGTGCAAACATCCAATTCTTTTAAAAATCAATTCTTCTGTCGGTCAAACAAGGCTAGAGTTTCCCAGTTTAATCATCAGCACCACTTGCCTGTACCTATTCTACAAATGTTAAATCCTTGTAATTCTTTAAAGTATACTTTTGTTATATGTTTGATAGTATAAAAAGCAAGACTGCAAAGACATTTTTAAAATGAGGGAAAAATTACCAAGTATTTACATGTGAAATGTCACTCTCATGAAGAAAGGAAAGTATCTTCTATTTGGGCTTCTCTATAAAGCAAGTAAAGCTTAATGGCTAGGTATGTTCAGTATTTTCTTAATCAGAAAGAGGGGACAAGTAGTAGCAATCCCCAGATAGAAAGTGTCTTGAGCAGATTTATTCAACTAAATGCTTAACGGCTCATACTAAATAGATGACTGAAGTGAATCCATGAGCTCCAGAGTCTGCTTCATAGTGTATCCTTAGGTTAGCTAATTTATACCATTGATACCATTTTATCAAGACTTCTAAGCTGTTCTCCAGATTAGAAAATTCTGAATCAAAATCATTGTGACCTAGTGTAACCTAAGATGTTCTTAAAAGCCAGGTAATAATAAGCGTAAATGATACACATTTCTAGTGTGTCTGCTTGTACCATGAGCATTCTGGCTGTGTTTTGAATTACTTCTGATTTTCTTTCAGATTTTGTAAAACAGTAATATGCAGGAGTTTTTAAATAGTCCCTGATTACATGCAGGTGTTAGCTTTCAAAAGGTGTCAATGTTGAAAAAGAAATGAAATGCCCAGATTTTTCAGAATGGGGATGAGATAATACAAGTACATGGTGAGGATGTGCATATGAAGACAAGACTGGGAAGAGGACATTACAATTTCAAGGCAATGACAAAAATTCAATTCAAGTCTATAGAGACCATATTACAGTGTCAAGACGATGGCAAAATTATGCCAATGTAAGTCTATGGAGACCACTTTACTTTGTCAAGACAATGGTAAAACAATGTTATATAAAATGATTGAGACCACATTGCAATGTTAAATTATGATGCCAAAACCTTGTCATATCCTGGAGTAATGACAGGATTCTGCATATGTTCCACACGGTGTTGCTGCTGGACCTGTACTTCAGCTAAGAACATTTGTAGTTCCAACCCTGGGTCTTTCTTGAGTAGAACCCAACTTTTCTGAGACTTCAGGGTGAAAGCTGTGGATGTTTGAATTCTTGGTGCTATTTATTTTTGTATTTGCAGATGCAGGGTAAATGAGGAGCATTCCAAATTTATAAGATTTTTTTTTTTCTTTAAATAGCAAGGCATAACCTGATATCATTGACTTTGGCTGCATTGTCAGCCTGCCTATTACTTAAAAAAAAAAAAAAAAAATGTTGGCTTGAAGGTATATTAATGCTTCTGTTTTGGGAATGTTTATTTCTTTACATTATGCCAGTAGTTTATAATATTTTAAAGATATGGCTACTGCATATGTATGCAAGCAAAATCATAAAAGAAAGAATTAATCCCAAGTGCTTCTGCTGAAAATTCCCTCTTTAGTGTGAAAGTGCGTGTATTTGATTTTCTTACAAAATGACAGTTTGAAAGCTTGATTTTTTTCACAGGACAAGAAAAGTGTTGATAATGGTAGAGCATATGTTAGCTACCTCTCCTCCCAGTATGTTTTAAGCCATATATAGAGAGAACAAACTTCTAGCAGTTCAGTTCTCGTCTGTTCAGTTCTTGGTATCGTCAACACAGAGACTAGCATTGATATTGCTTAACAGTTTGCTCACTCTGTTACAATGTTTTCTATTAAAAACATGGTACCAGGTCATACTAAAAGTCTGCATATCCTAGTATACTTACAAGGCAATGGCCAAGACTAGATGTGTGGTAGAGAGTACAAGACAGGACAAGCATTAAGTGACTCATGCCTAGAATATTTCTCTGTAGACCTTGCTGCCTTGGAATTTCACTTGAAAACTGAAAATGATCTGTTCTCTGTGACATCATGAAATTATTTGCATGGTGCTATGATTGTCTTTCAGCTTTATGTATATTTGTAGCTGAATTTGAAAGAGAGAACCAGGATGCTAGTTATGACATTATCATAGCTGCTTAATTCTGTCACTAATGTAATGAAACTATCATCAAATTTCTGATAGTCAAGTTCTATTATAAGTTCTGTAATATGTAGTAAGTGGTATGTTTATTAATTAAGCCATATAAAAGTGAAATTTCATTAAAAAAAAAAAAAAGAACGTGGAATGGCATGTTCTAATCTTACTTTCCTAGTAAGAAGCAATATTTTAAGTGGTGTTAAAACTATGTGTAATTGCACAAAGACATTCTCTTTCTGAACAAGAAGGGTATTTACTAACTGCATTTGGGAGCTAATATGTGGATATTTCTTCTCTAGAATTAAAAATCCACACAACCATAAGCCAAAAGGTTTTTCTTTTAGTCATCATACAGTGAATTTCTTCTCACGTCTCTATGGGATCATTAGTGACAGGAGTTTTACTGTTTACCTGGGCTTTCCAAGAAAGGTAGATTGAAGTTTCTTAGAAGGAAAAAAATCTTTTCCAAATGAAATTTTAATTGTTTCCCTTTCTGCAAAGGTATTAACAAAACATACTTCTGCATAATTTGGTGATTAGAATTATTTTTGAGAAACCTAATCACTGTAATTGTTTTATGAGAGTTTCTGAACTGCTCCTGTAGAAATTATCCCTCTATGCTTCATACCACCACAGATGTCCTTCGCATTCAATACTATCAGTGAGAAGGCACTTCACTAACTGTAGGAATCATCATGAGCTTTTGTTTCATATGAAAAGTTCTGTGATTTCACGGTAGTAGCATATTCACAGTATGATGTCTTTTACACATCTATGCATCTGTAATATTATTTTCAGTAGACTGTGAATATGATACTTTGGACAAGAGAGTCATGGCTGAAAGGATTACGTGGGCATTAGGACAAAGTCTACAAATAGTAATTGACTGGACAGTGGTCAAACTGTTTTGCAAACACTTAGAGTGCCAAATGCATTAAAAATCATGGACTGCTTAGAAAAATGTTCAGAGGCAATATTACTAAGCACAAAGAAGATGGCATAAAATTTAAGGGGCATAGATCATATTCTTATATTACTGACTTATTTATTGTTATTAGGTATTAATATATCCTGTCTGGACCTCAGCTTCTCCATGTAACATGAAGATAATAATACTTACTCTCTTTTGTAAAGAGAGATTCTGCATGATGTGATAAGTATTGCTATTAGTTTAAATATTACACAGTTTAAAAAAAAAAAATAAAGCAATCCTTTACACTCCATTTAGAGGTTTTAAAAAGCTTGTGTTACCTAATGTATTATAGGAGATGTATAACAGCAAGTAGTTTCCCTTTCTGTTTTATATATATTGAATTTTGCTTCCAACATATCATTCTGCATGCTGCCAACATTAGAAAGTATAATACACTATACTTGAACAGCTGCCAAAATGTGATTCTACATATTAATTCCATTCTAGCTATATTCACTGCTGGACTTCTTTGAGTGGGACATGCCAATTTTTGCCATTCAGACATTGTTATGAGCAGATAATTTCCAATAAAACATGAGAAGAGTAAGTCCCAGTGAGTTAGAAATTCATTTTATTTCAACTGAAATAAAAAGTTTCAACTTAGTGAAATCTTATTGTGCTTAAATATTATCTGGAATGAAAGGAAGATATGCATGAATTTGCAGACAAAATTTAGGGATCTCATATATTGTACAGTTAATATCAAATGCAACTCTTCATTCAGAAGAAGGAACTGGATATTTCTCTTTGGGCAGTTGAGAATAGATCAGAGGAGTCAACATCCACAAATAGGAGATTGCGATCTGAGGGACTGAGAGATTTTCTGTTCTTTACCCCAGAATATAAACAGCCCAGAAAACTGATTGACCAAAAACAACATGAGATTTCTCATCATTGTTTCCCTGTGAGAGTACTATAACTAAAACAAAAAGTAGCCTTTAATAACTGACATTTTCTTCACCTTTTAAGTCATGTTCATGTCTTGATATTTCTAACACAGTGCCTGTTTGAAATACTGCAGCTATCATAGTGGGTGCTCACAATAAAGTTTTTCTTAATTCTGTTTTAGGTATCTGTATCATTTTCAGAAGAGATTTAAGGGTTTTATAACCTCCTTTCCTCAGATTTTATTCCCTTTCAGGTAATGATTTGGGATCTTCAGTGTTCAACTAAATTTTTTTGTATGAATGATGCTCAGTCATAATGTATGTATTTTTGAAGTATGAGATCAGTGGTCAAATTCAGTGTGCCAATGAGTTTCAACTTTTAGTGCTAGCTGCACTGTATCTGTTTCTGAGAAACTGAAATCTCTGTCTCTCTGCTCTTCCTTGCCCCTGGTACCAGCCCCCTGCTATATTAAAAGCATACTGAGTTATACAGACCTCTGAGCTTGCTAACAAGCATTGCTGTAAATAAAGCAACAGGCAAGCCATCAAATTCAATATAGTTCTTCATCTGAGTCCTCTGTATCTTTGAGAAAACTAGAAATAATTACAAGGATGGCTCAGGAAATTAGACTAGCAGAGCCTGGAGTTGAGTGCCTGAGAAGTACTAAATAAGTGCTTCCAAGGTCTTTGGGTGCTCTGATACTTTCAGACATTTGATATAAATGGATTTTACTCTAGATTCCACGAGTCTCATTGCTAGAGGTGGCAGTGTTGCTTCTTGAAATCTTCTTACAATTTGAAAATAGTGAATAGCACAGATTATGTATGTTTGGTGTTTGCTACTGTAAAAGTTCACAGGAGTTTACTATGTCTAGTAAAATTATATGAGATTTAAAATATATTGCAGCTGAGTTCAAGACAGTTTCAAAAATACGTATGTGAATATTTTTCCTCTTTTGCAATTGCACAAGCACATGGGTAACATTGTTAAGGTTAGCACAGGTCTTTCATGAAGATTAGCAAAAAGACAAAAAAGAAATTAATGTGCATGAGATCTTTCATTATTGGCCATTGAGGCATTCAAGACCAGGCTGGATGTGGCTCTGGGCAGCCTGGTCTAGTGGTTGGAGACCCTGCCCATGGCAGGGGGTTGAAACTGGAAGATCTTTGAGGTCCTTTTCAACTCGGGTCATTCTACGATTTTATAGCGATGATAACAAGATTAAACAGACTACCTTGAATGAACTTTCATATATTCATTTATTACAGAGTCAAGCCTCAAATTCTATAGCAATAAGTGAAAAGGTTTCAGTAAGATGAAAGGTGACTGGAGGATACCTTATTCTTGAAGCCTGAAACGTTATTTTCATTAGATCTATTTTCTGTTACCTATCAATTTCCATGCATTTATGCATCCTAGATCATTAGATTGAGCAAAATGTAGTATAAATGCTTTTTTCAGTTCAGCTGAAAGCAGAATATTGCAATAAATCCTGCAAAAGTTACCCAATCTGAAGGAGTCAGACAAGAGTCAGAGAAAGCCTTGAAGGAAACATACAGAAGTTTCTGTTACCTCTGTATCAATGGGTTTAATGCGTCTTTGTTTGGTCCTTATGAGACATATAAAGATATTCTTGCATCTGGGATGCACAATTTCTGCATTTAACTCTGCTTGGATAAAGAAATATTTTTTTTTTTATCCAGAACTGGTAATTATTTGTCTTGATGTAATAGCAGAAGTAGAATCTAATATGGATGTGCTTGTGTCTTTTTTTCCTTTTTATGGAACAAAATCAGGAAACAAACTTTAAAGTTAAAATGTATTTAAGCATTTTAACTTTAAATTTAGTTCCACTAAACTGAAACTGGATAACCATATGGGAGAAGTTTGTAATCCTTACTGTTCTATGGAAATTTTGCATCTGATAACTTCAGTAAAAAATAATGCTTCAAGACAAACTGAAGAAAATCCTTTGCAGTGTTTTTGTTTTGTTTTTTAACTAAATTCCTGCTCACATTCCCAAATCTCGGCAGCTCCTGCATCATTTTTGTTCATCTCTTGTCTTAACTAACATTCCCAAATCTGATTATTTATTTTATTTTTACTTCTGAATGCAGTTATTTCTCTCTGATTTCCTTAATTCACTTTCTGTGGATGCACCTTTATCATCTGATTCCTCTTTTTACATTCATACTGTTTCTATTCTCTCCAACCCAATTTTCCTATGGGACGTACTAGATGCACGGTGCTGAGTTCAGTGAAACTTAGTCATTCTCAGCTTAGTCATTCTCAAGTTACATTTCCAGAAAAGCTGTCTCTTTCACAATTAACCTAAAGTGAACTATAATTTGTGACAGAATTTCAGGATTTACAAATGGAAAATAAAATTCTAGCTAGGAAGATTCAGTGGTGTTTTGGATTATATATTTTTTTGCACTTGGACTTTTAAATATGGAATTTCTTCTGTAAAGAGGTCTTATTTGAAATGAAGCATTTGTTGATGGTGTAGGATCTGTCTTGGTTCACTGTTTTTGAACTGGCTCAAGCAATTCTAATTATAAGCTGCTATCTAGAGCTGTTACTATTTGCCAGATATTTCAACCTTGATGAGCAAGACCCTTTAGGCTCACTTGGAAAAGCTTGCAAACAAGGAAATTCAGTGCTGTTCACCCGCTGGGCCTGGGACAAAAAGCAAGTATGAGAGCTGCCAATATTTCTATATTTGCTTTTTTCATCTGAGTGGGACCAGTGCAATGACACAGAAAAAGACTCTCTGAGCCCAGAGCGAAAATAACACACTTGAAGTGCTTAATGGGTTTCTTCTAAGAGATTTCTCCAGCAGCTTTAATAGAGCTGGCTGAACTGCTTGTATGAAAAAAAAACTTTAGCTGATGAATTTCAGTCCTTTTTTTTCAGGGTCTGGATTGTTCACTGAGGCATTTTATTTTGTTTCTGATTTGTAATTATTCACAAACCAGAGATTGAACGGTGCATGCTATGTATATTTCTGATTCGTTGCTTCCACTGTGAGACCATCCGCTGTTACTGCATTATGCCAAAACTGGTAGAAAAGGGAAGAACATGGCACTAGGTTTTAAGAGACAGCTTGAAAGATACTGACCACTTCATGCTGTTTGAAGGGAGATCAAAAATGCAGGATATGTTTTAAACCTTACACATTTCAGATTATCAGAGAAAAACCTTGCAAATCACTGATAGTTTAGCCAACTACTCCATTCTAAATGAACGCTCCTTCTTAAGCACTGCAAGCTTGTATATGCAAATGATGTAATGTTTGAAATCTGTCTGGTTTTTTTTGTTTGTTTGTTTGTTTTTTTTTTTTTGGCATTTGTGTGAAGGCTATGAAAATAGTATTCCTAGCAACAAAGAATATAGTTACATTACCATAAACATAATATTGCATTATAGTTAAGTGCATCTCACTGTGATCCAGGGCCTAAGAATGGCAATGAAATCACACAATTTGCATAGGAAGAGGGGCTTCCAGTTAGCGTTCGGCCCTAGATTTGAGGAAGTCATTTGAGGTAGCTGTCATAGAATCACAGAATGGTTGGTCAGAAGGTACTTCTAGAGATCATCTACTCCAAGCTCCCTTCCTCAAGTAAAGTCTGCTAGAGCAAGCTGCACAGTACCGTGGTAGGACAGGTTTTGAATATCTTCACACTCCATATTTCTGGGCAACCTGTTCCCATATTTGACCATCTTCATGGTAATAAAAGTGTTTTTTTGTGTCCAAATTGGATGTCCTGTGGTTTAGCATTCTGCCCATTGCCTCTTGAGAGGCAACTGAGATAAGCCAGTGTGATTCAGTGTCTAAGAGTGTAAAAAAAATTAATGTTCAAAGTTTAAATTGTTCTTCTTTGCATAAAGATCAACCTCTCCACCCCCAAACATATATTAGGTTGAAATTGTGGGAGGTTCTTTTATTCTGACAGCCTTATAACTGAGATATATTTTCACCTGTCACGTAAATCAATAAAATACACAGTACTTAATGCTTAAATGTTTCGCTATTAGAATCATTTTCTGATCCCTCTGGATTAACACACTGTAAAATAGAACACTCATTTTTGTATGAATAAATTAAGTGTTTTGTGACTTAGAGTAATGAGATAGTTGATTGAGATAACTTTATAAACTGGTTATATGCTACAGCCACACAGATGTCCAGTTTGGAGGCTTGCCCTGCTTAATGAAATAAAGTTCTAGTTTACCCCACTGACTGTTCTGTTTGAGTAAGGACTGCAAATCTGTTTAGTTTTCCTACTTTTTCTTTATTTAACTTCCTATGGATTGTAAATTCTCCATCAGCAATTCTTTATCTTATAAATTCTTTGTTTCCATAAATACCATAGAAGGGAGAGCACAGGGTGCAGGATAGCTCCATCAACTATTTTGCTTCCTGAAAAGTTGCACAGAAGTGTTATTACAGAAGACAGTGGCAAGCACTAAATGTGTCATTTATGGCGTAGGAGAAGAAAGATTGTAAGACCTAGTGCCAGAGATTTGGATAACTTTTTATAAACAGTTTATGAAAGTACTCCCTGAAACGAATCTGAAACATACAGATTAGCAGCCTGTAGGTAGTATTTCATTATCAGGGACAACCACAGCTAGATCATGTTGCTCAGAGCATGGTCCAGCCTTGCCTTGAAAGTCTCTGGGGATGGAACATCCACCACATCCCTGGGCAATCTCTTCCTCACATAAAAAGACTTTTTCCATATATCCAACCTAAATCTCCCTTCTTTAAACTTGAAGTAATTTCCCCTTGTCCTGTTAACACACACCCTCCTAAAGAGTCTGTCCCCTTCTTTCTTGTAGCTTCCCTTTAGATACTGAAAGGCCGCTATCAAGACATCTCAGAGCCTTCTCTTCTCCAGGCTGAACAATACCAGCTCTTTCAGCCTTGTAGGAGATGTTTTGTCCCTCAAATCATCTTTGTGGCCCTCCTCTGGATGCTCTCTAACAGGTCTGTCTCTCCTGTACTGAGGACTCCACATCTGGACGCAGTACTCCAGGAGAGGCCTCACCAGCACAGAGTAGAGAGGTAGGATCACCTCCCTCACCCTGCTGGCCATGCTTCTTTTAATACAGCCTAGGATATGATTGGCTTTCTGAGCTGTGAAGACACAGTGCTGACTCATTTCCAGCTTTCCATCCACCAGTACCCTCAGGTCTCAGCATTACTGTGAAAATATCCTCTATAACTATTCTGAGAAACTTCCATGCAAATAGGAGTGAGAAATTCATAGATGTAGTAAGATTATGTGGACTAAAATGGTCCTCATTTTCATCTCTCTTTGAAATTAATAATTTAATAAAGCATTTCACATTCTCTTCCTCATTTTTTTTTTTCCTATTGGCCCAAGGATTTCAATGCACAGTGTGTAGGTAATGATTTTTTAATGTTTTAATTGTAACAGTAAAGATATGTTTGGCCAATGGCAGTGACCCAGAACCATCAGAAATTCAGTCTCATCTCTTTAGAAGGGTTAAGTTATATACACTACAGATATTTTTGGTTTAACCATTTGCACCCATCTTTCCTTTTCTCATACTCACATATCACTTTGTCTTGTACTGGAAAAGATTGAGTTAAAAAAACAAAATGGTTGTTTTTTGTTTTTCTTTTCTGGTGGATGCTTTCAAAGAAAACAGTTATACAGATTGAATTGGTGTTATTTATATAAGCGATTTTTTTGTAGCTTCTTTCTGCTCTCCTCTACTGGCTGCCCAATGTCAAAACAGGAGGTTCTCTTTTCTTTTGCTGTAATCATCTCTGACATGCTGTTGGCAACATTATCCTTCAGGTTCTTTCTGCTGTCTTCTAGAAGACATTTTCCCCATGGGCAAGGAAAAAAAAAAGCATTCTGCCTTTAAACAAGGAAATCAAAAACAAGCTCAAAGATGCTGGAAATCAGTGCTCCGTCTCTCTTGTGCACCTGTTAAAAGCAAAGCTTTGTTTTACTGGTGCATAGATGACTGTTTAAAAGAGTTACATTTACTTTTCCTAACTTATTTCCTTCAATGTACTGTTAACAAAATTAAAAAGGCCTTACTGGTAGAGAGGAAAAAAGGAAAGAGCATTGCCCAACGTGTTCAAAGGATATAAGACATGGTCTCCATGATGGCATTGTCTGAAAGAGTTCACTATTAGCAGGAAGAGGACTGAGTAAACTAAAAAGGCCTTAATGTTTGGGTTTTTTTTAAACAACAGAGACATGGAGAGGCAATCCATTCTCCTCTCCACAAGTTCTTTTAAACAAATGTGGGAATGAGAATGCATGCTAGTACAAAGAAAGTACCATCCTTCAGAGTGCAAAGGTCTTTTTACATTTTAATTCAGAGGAATGAAAATAAATGCAAAGTATGGAAGTCTCTTGTGTCATAGATCAAATGATTAAAATCCAATATGGAAGTCTGGTGGATAAGCACTGGTTCCACAGAAGGGAAATTTTATGTTTTTAGTATTACTGTAAAGTGCAGTTTTACTTCCAGAATTTTCCTCAATAAAACCATGCTTAATAGAAACAGTTCTTCCAGTGTCAAGAATCAGTCTCTAGGGGTCTAATGTCCATATTATGGTTAAATAGAAAGGATTTTGGTTTCTTTATTGCATCATTGGACTTATGTGAACTTCTTATAAACAGTAGAGCTATGGCTATGGATATTCAATTTGTGTCTTTCTCCTCCAGCTTGTAGGTTTATATACAAAACACACTGACAGTGTAGTGGAAAACAGTGTATTTACAAAAAATTACTGCATACCAATTAAAAATTCTTCTAAAGAATTCTACTTAAAGGGGATAAGTGACTAGATTTTCAGACTTTTCATTAAATAAACAAGCAGCATCCCAAACATACTGTCTTCAAGATCTTATGTGCATACATTGTTATATCCAAGGACAAATATTTCACTCTATTGAAAACAAACAAACCAAAAATGACCCAGCTTGGAAGAAATCTGATGGTCTGTATAGCTGTAGGTACAGACAGTTAAGGCAGTGTTTTCTTTAGAAAAATAGAAAAAGGAAAATAAACAAACAGATATTAACTTTGTATTCAGCTTTTCATGTGCTGTTAACCAGAGGAGGAGTCCAATCTCATCACTGCCAAAGAAAACATTGTGGTGAAAAAGTCATTGTAGGATAGAGAGATAGTTTGGAATTATGTCATTTCTGTGCTACAGAGATCAGTGAGAAGTCTTACAGAATCATTCACAGTTATTGCTGCTTTAATACCTTCCTTAAAAATTACAGTCTGGAAGATCATAGGAAAATAACTGTTTTGGACCAGGTATTTGGTGGCAATGAGGAATGTGTTCAGTGCAAATTCACAGAGAACAGCTGAATGATTCCAAGGCAAATATCAATCAGAAGTACTTCAGATTCTACATTCTGATTCTTAAATACATATATGCATTTTCCATCATAAATGGACTAAGTATCTGTCAGCTACTCCCCTCTTTCTAGAGCCAACTCCATTAGTAATTGGCAGATTCCAGAGTGATACTGTGACAGAGGTGTGCATGAGAAGAGATTTGAAGGAGAAGAAGGTAGTGGACTTACAGACTCTGGGAAGAGTGTTCTGTGCCTAAGGGGAAGAATGTACAGAGACACTTCCATGAGAGGCAAATGATGCCAGCATCATTAATGAAGCAGAGTAGATGAGGGATGATGGAGTAATAACTGCCTCAGCATACCTAGGAACATTTCTGTCAGTGATTGGCCCTGATTTTTTTTGTCAAAGTGTGGCCATTAACTCTCTTGGCCCAACAGCTTCTCCTGGGTATTTACAAAGAGCTGGGAATAATTAAATGGTCACTGGGCACCTCATTTGCATTTACCTTACTGCACTTCTCAGCAATGCACTGGTCAGGTATTATTGCTGTCTCACCACAGCTAGTCTCATTTTCTCCTAAATGGAATGCAGACAAGTATATAAGTGTCTTACAATTCAAAATTTTCCTAAGCTTCATGCACTGTATATTTCAGAAACCAGATTATGGTCACTTTAGTTGTCTGGACTTCTTTCTGAAGGCTGCAGGATAGAGAAAGAAGTAGCCAATGCAATCTTTCAATGAGAAATCATATGTAGAATTCTTGCATGTCAGGACAATTCAACGTAGGTTTTCTATTTCATTATCTAGGAAATTTTGTGGGTTTTTTTTTTTTTTTTTTTTTTTTTTTTTTGTGCATGTGTGTGTATATTCCCTTAAAAGTTTCACCAATGGGAAACATGCTTAAATAGCACACAGTAAAACTTAAGTCCATGTAATTTTTTTTACTATTGCAGATTTCATTCTGAAACATCTCAAGATTAAATTTATTCCAATAATCATTACAATGATGAAAAAATTCCTTGCTTCAATAATTGATTTATGCTTCATTTAAATGTACGGTGTAGTTTCAATATCATTTCTTATTAGCTCTAATGACAAATTTTAAAATAGCAAGGCTCTGAAATAAAGATGAAAATTTGCCATACAAGTTATTACATTTAAATGGACTTAATATTTAATATTTAAAAAATCATTTGATGTAAATAGCCATCATGAATCACTGCAAATATGCTTAGATGTAATTAAGCTTTTCTTTTACCCATATCTAGTTGCTTCATAATAAATTATTTTCTTTCCTCGTTATACATTTTTTTGGATCTTTAGGAATGTAAATTGGAAATACCATAGTTTTCTTCTGACGCAACAGCATTTCTCATTCTGATTTTCATTATTTTATTGGTTAAGAAATTAGATACCCTGTCATACACATTTGCTAGTGTTACATATATACTGTTATTTTATACATAATGCTATATTATCTCCCTGTTTCTCAGTCATATGCACACTATAATATGTATTTCACTGTAAGAGAAAGACAATTAGATCATAAAGAACTAATTTGGCAGAAAAAGGATTTTTCTAATATGTTGTTATCTGGCAGAAATTTTAAAAAGCATATCTTTGATTCACCCCATACTGTAATTTGGTTTCTCTTCCCATATGAGACGTAAAGGAACAATTTTCTAAGATGGGATCCTATGAGCAGAAAGCAATTCACTGTCTTTTGAGACACAAGACATGTCTGCTGCAGTACCACAGTACTCCAGGTTCAAGTCACTGCTGGAATATAGAATATATAGTATATTAACATATAGGATATAATATCTGTATTCTGGATTTACACAGTGCATTTGGAATGCTGAGTAATAAATTGCATTTGGTAGGCATTTTACTAGAGAAGTAGTTCCAACAATTACTCACCTGTTTAAACTTAGATACACACAAAGTTAATTCAGTGACAAAAAACTTGTGAAAGTACCAATTGGTTAGATTTCTTATGGCAGTAGAAAGTCATTTAGAAAAATTATGCATGTTCTTACATTAGCAATTGCATAGCTCTACTTCCAGCTGTTTAGGAAAATTGTACTGGTTCCATGCAGTTCTTTAACTGACAGTGTGACATTGTTCCACCTTGACACTTAATTTCTTCACTGTTTAGACCATAATCTTTATGTGAAGCTTCTAAAAGTAATGCAAGCAACAGGGCAATAATTGTGAATAATACCCTCAAAATATTTGTGCTGAGCCAGAAACCAGAGATTTTTCATGAACAAAAGCATTGACACTTGAATACATGAACAATAAAAATTTAGTTGGTTTTAGCAAGTAAATTACCTAATTCCAAAAAAAAAACCCAAAAAAAACAAAAAACCAAACCCGAAGGTTTTGTTAGAAGTTCTCTGATCAAAAAGTGTGACAATGAGAGGAGAAAAATAAATGGAAGGTTGTGCCAAAGTTCCAGTGGGTTCTGTTCTGCTCAGTGTAGATGGTATAGCAAAGAAGATGAATAATGTGGCGGCAATTTTACTGATGATTTAAGGTTGTTAGTAGTTAAGACTAGTGCTGACTGAAGAAACGCAAAGAAATTCCTAAGGCTGAATGACTAAGTGATAAAATGGCAAATGAAATTCAGTTTCTGTAAATGTAAATTGATATACAGAGGAAAGAATATAATCTAACTTAAGAAATAGAATTTATGATCCTTGTCTGCTCATTGATTGCCATTCAAGAGCAAGATCTCAAGACAACAGTAGGTAGTTACAACCTAAAATTTGTGATTGTCTCTGTCCTCAAGGGTTAAACATTGTTATCAGGAAGACAGTGTGTACATGTGCACAAAACAATGTAAAGACATTTCGCATCTATATCCTGTAGGCAGCTGTCACCCTTCCTCCTCATATTGTTGTATAAGATGCAACCAAAAAAGAATGTGATATAGATCATACTACTGGAGGGGAGGAGTACTCTTCCTGTAAAAGAAACAGAGGCACTAAGTGAATACAGCTGGTGGCACGTTCAGAATAAGCGCAAGGGAAGCATTGCTCCATCTCTACTGTGGAACTTCTTATGACTGGCCACTGTGGATGCTAGAATTTGGTCTGGATTCAGGATGAAATTAGACATGTAATTTGTTGTCACGGAGTTGACAGAGACTTCTTACTTGGGAAATGTGCTTGCTTATTAAATGTTTCCTGGTACTACTTCTTTCATACCTGCTTTAGGTCACTGTGAGAAGCATGTTTCTGGTATGATAAATGGACCTACAGTTTGACCTATTCCATCTCTTCATAGTTCACAATGCTTGTATACGAGCAGTATGAGAAATGCTTTGATATGAACCTCTGATGGTGCTTTTTTTTCAGTTTGTTTGGAATTTGTTTTTGCTCTATAAGAGATAAGCATTTGCCTCTATATTAATTTGAGATTTTTCCTTGGTTTAAAAATGAAAACAATAGCTTTTTAAAGTTTGATTTCTTTGTGAAACATGTCTATTTTCATAAAAAAATATCAACATAAATTTACATGTAGTGTAATTTAGAGAAATTAAGTTAAAGAAGAAATATAGAGCTTTGAAAAATAAAACTGCTTGTGAGAGACGTAGATCGCTTGCTTTCCAGAGATCTGTTTTGAAAAGTGTGCATGGCTACTTTTACTCTGAAACTGCCTGTCATGCTTATATTGTTTTGCAGTGATTTAGACTTGCCATAACAAGAGAAGTTTAACAAACAGTATTTATGTGCTTCAGAGATAAAAGTATACGTAAACATGTAAGAAAGTAACAGAATGCAGGTTGCCAATCACAGCATTCAGTTCTCCCTAAAGCTTTGACATAGTTTTACTTTCTAAAAGTTTATTTCTTTTGTAGTTTTACAAATTTTGGAAAATCTATATTTTCTGTGAGTGAAGTTAGTTGTTTTCCATGTGGAAAACCCAGCTGAAGAGAAATATGTACCTACATTGCAAATAATCATTTTGGTGTCTATTAATATGCCACAGAGTTGTATTGCTTTAAGAAAAACAGCAACAACAACAAAAACAACTACAGGCAAAATTTAACCATTTATTGATCTTGATTCCAGGCCATGAAGTGAGTGAATTCAAGAATAGGCTAAAGAATCACTTGTGAATACATCCATCAAGCTAGTTAGTTATAAAATATTTGCATCTTTTTCATAATGGTTGCATCAGCACACATATTCTGCCTTGAGCATTTGCTTCTCAGATACACAGAAGAAGTTGGAGATGTGAGGGAATTTAGCTGTAAGAAATAAGCATTTTAAAATTCCCTTTATGTAGATGAGAAGTGTTTCTGGCCTGGCAGCTCTCTAACAAAAACTAACAAATGGAAGGTTATCCAAAAAACAAAACAAAGCAAAACAAAAAAAACCCTAGGATCAATTGATATAAACTGACAAGAAGCACAGGGGAACAGTAATGTGTATTGGAGAAAGGCATATATTAAAGATATACAATATATTCTGGGGAAAATAATAGAAATTGTATATCTGCTGTTGGAATTATTAAAAACAAGTTATTTCACAATATGAACCATATTTGTCTGTGTCCTAAGCTGGCCTTTACACTTAAATCTTTAGAAAAATGCAATATTGCATTTATTTTGAATTTGTATATTTGTCCTCAATTTGCTACATTTAAGCATCAACTGAGAGCGTGCAATAAACAAATATTCCAAATAAATATTTTCCTATCAAAAATGACAGTCCAAAAGATGCATAAATGTTTCATATCTAACTGAAAATCCCAAAACCTTTTGTCACTTTGTAAGCTTCTGATTTCTGGCTAAAATGATAATATGGTCCTCCAGTTGCCTTGGATAATAATGTTTGCCAATGATATTAAGTTGCCATCTAAGCTTCACGGACATATCATATAGTTTATTGTTTCTTGCATTTTCAGAGAAGAAACAGCTGAATCTGATTAAAATGAATTTCACTTCTTTTAAGGTAAAATGAGATACAATAAAACTTTTTTTTGTTTTTTTTTGAACTGGTGCAAGCTTTAAGCAATTCTGCATACTTAAACTTTTAGATTATCCTTACATGTAGCAGATTGTTAAAGCAATAGCTCAAATCTATTCTAACTTAATTTATATGTTGATCATTTAAGGCTTACTATGTCTGAACTTAAAGTTTAACAGCACATAGTAAGGTAATAATTTTCTGTCATTTATTTTATTAAGATTGTGTAACAGTTAAAACATATTTCAGATGCAATATATATTTTTAGCTCAGTAGAATAATTTGAAAGATGTCAAGTTGAATCACACAACAGTGATTATTTACTACTGTAAGATAGAGTCACTTTGATTCTAATAAGAAAATGCCAGGCCTGAAGTCACACCTTCATATGCATCTAACAGTGCTCTCATTTTATCATATTTTAAAAATCCACACCTCATATTTTCTGTTTCCTTATATGGATGGTGCTAATGACACACATAGTAAACCTTCTATTAGCTTTGTACTTCAATAGGATTTGTTTAATTTCAGCTGTCAAACAATATGTAGGAAAAAAATGCACTTTTTTGATAACCCCAGGATTTAAAATGCATTATCAGTTTGACAGCAGTAAATGTCTTCCAAACAATTTTATTTATGGGCCTTATTGTTTCTTGGTGAATATACAAATCTGAGCAGTGTGTGAAATCTTCATTTGTTTGCCATAAATTGGGCAGGTTACTGCCGTAAGATGTATCATGTAAGAATGGTTGTCTAAGTCAATGTTGGTACAGTTGATGTGCATTGTTTTACCCTTCTCACTCAAATATGACTGGCTTTGGTACTGAGAGACATTTCCAGCTGGTGACGGTCATCAGTAATGAGACTGTACAAAATGTATATGCTAGTCCTTCTCCTAGTGGAGAGGTACTTAATAAATTATATACCTGCATGCAACAATGAGACTTCTCATCCCTACAGTGGGTTGCTTAAATCCTGCTCTAAAGGGCTGGGTAATAGTGAAAGCAACATACTGCTTTCTTGTCCTAGTGCTAAGAATGGAAAGGTACTGAAGTACTGAAGTACTGATCAGGCAACTCTCTGAGACTATCAAAATGTTTCATTTTTATATAAATTTACTTTCCACTTCTCCACAATCAGGAAAATTAGTCACTAAAATGTATCCATTCTCTTCCAGTATGTTCTGATTTTCTCTTTTGCACCTTTGGTCATGCAGTAAAATATTTTAGTACTCACACTTTGCCTTTTTAATATTACAATAGATTTATTACAGTATTCATAAAATCCTTCCATCTTGGTGCCAGAGAACCTGCCATTACACTAACACTATGCAATAAATGCAAGCATGATTTTTTTTTAATTGGGAAAATTATCTCACATTACCATGTTACCAAAACCTGACATTCATGCTTCCTATGATTTTACCAAAGCAATGTGATAATCATAAAATCACAGAATGGTTCAGGTTGGAAGGGACCAAGATAAGTTTCAGCCCCCCTGCTATAGGCAGGGAGACCTCCTTCAAGACCAGGTTGCTCAAAGCCCTATCCAGCCTGGCCTTGAATGCTTCTAGGGAGGGCGCATTCACAACCTGACTGGGCAACCTGTTCCAGTGAGTCACCACCCTCACAGTTAAGAATTTCTTCCTGATATCTAGCCTAAGTCTATCCTCTTCCAGTTCAAAACCATTTCCCCTTGTTGTGTCACTACATGCCCTTATAAAAAGTCCCTCCCCAGCTTTCCTTTAGGCCCCTTTCAGGTAACGGAAGGCTGCTATAAAGTCCCCCTGCAGCCTTCTCCATGCTGAAGAAACCCTACTCTCAGCTTGTCCTCATAGAGGAAGTGTTACAGCCCTCTGATCATCTTCATGGCCCTCCTCTGGACCTGCTCCAACAGCTTGATACCCTTCTTGTCTTGGGGGCCCCAGGCCTGGACACAGTACTCCAGATGGGGTCTCAGAACAGAGTAGAGGGGCAGAATCACCTCCCTTGACTGCTGACCGTGCTTCTCTTGATGCAACCCAGGATACAGTTGGTCTTCTGGGCTGCAAGGGCACATTCCCATCTTATGTTGAATATTTCATCAACCAAGACCCTCAAATCCTTCTACTCAGGGCTGCTCTCAAGCCATTCTCCACCCAACATGTATCTATGCTTGTTATTGTAATATTTGAGGACTGTGACATATAGGTTTAAATTCTACAGTCCATTTGTTTTTACTCCACAAAGACATTCCATAGTGAGAAAAGATTTTTCCAACTACAATATGCAGGGTTCAGAGAAGGCTACAGGGGCTTCTTGAATGCATTCTCATATCAGAGTAACTGAGTACTTGTAAAAAATTTTCTAGGTTTTCCCTTTATGAAAAAGAAGAGATCATAGATACCTGTCAGGAGCTCTGCAACTTTATAAAAGATCAACGTTGTTTCTGATGTAGGACCTGGCCCAAAGGCAACTTTCAAGTAAAGATCCCAAACTGCAGCATGGAGTCTTTCTACATAAAAGACTGCATATTGTTTTTCTTATAGTGGCTATGTTCATGTCTGCTGTAAACTGTTTAAACGCCCATTAGGAGATAAGGTCCCAAAGTAGCAGTGGATGTTTTAGAAAATACTTCTGCACTTTGTACTCAGTTCATATTTAGCTTTTTCTTTTTAACATTTTGCACTCATTTCATATTTATCTTTGGATCAATACATAAATCCCACTGAATCAGGTTTGTATTTTAAATTTGATGTTTTCCTGAGGTGGTAGATGTTTCCAAACATTTTGTGAGCCATGTTACATTTAGCTATTTTACCACCCACTTTAATAGAAATGCTGACTCCTGAGGGCTAAGCAAGTACAATATGCATTAGAAACAATTATCTGAAATTTCAGCTTAGGAAAAGAGATGACTGCAATAGTTTGTCAGCAGGGGGAACCAAGGCTGCTCTGCTGGGGTGGCCATGCTGTCACCAGCAGGAGCAGTGCCTTCCCAATGCTCTTGGGGTTTGTGTCTGCTCAGTGGTATTCAAAAATCCCACTACCAGCCTTCACCAGCCTTCACCAGATTTGGAGAAACTGTCTGTTTCTCATGTTTCAGGGTTCTGATTGACTGCGATTGAAGAGAAACAAACATGGCAGCTGTCACTTGATCCTGAATTCAAACTAATAATGCGTACTGTACAAAGAGACTGCAGACATTCTGAGGTTATACACCACACAACCTTTATCTTGTTTTCTTCTGTGTTTTCTTCTTCTTGCTGTGGAACACTAGTCTTTTCCAAGCTCATCCTTCCTGCAAAAATATAAAAACATATACATATATATAAGATTTTTCTTTGTACTTGAAAACTGTGCCGTAAATGTTGCTTTCATCATGTAGATTTAATAATTCTGGATAGAAGAGCATGCTTGTGGTAGGTCTATATTTTCCTGGACATATTGCATTTGATTCTGAGTGTAGTTTTCAGCTTTTTTAAATGGAATTTTGTGGGGTTTAAGCGTTTGTTTTTCATTATGTTAAACATAGAGCATCCATATGTTGCTTTCCTTTGGAATCTTGAAGAAAACATACAGTCATTTAAATCTGGGCTATTTTATCCCTGCAGTCATAAATTTCCTGTAAAAGAAGGCTTCTGTCTTGTATAATACATACATTTTTCCCTGAGTTGTTGCAAATATATGTTCTAATTCCTTTTCTTCATTATTCCTTGTGTGAAAAGTTGTTGCAGGTAAATAAATGTGCATAGGATATGAAGCAGACTCTTAACTCCTATGACATGCTGTATAACACAAAACCCTGACCAAGGGCCTCAAGTCATATAGCTGGTTCATGACCTTCAGTTTGGTGGAGCACAATAGGAAGTATAATAGCTAGCTTCTATGCTGTAATCTTTATTGTAAGAATAATACATGAGATCTTACATGCTTCTATCAGTTGCAAATGTTCTTGTAGCTCATTGTACAATATGTCAGATGAAATGGATTTCACGATCTTTTGTATAATGCATATGTTCCAATAGTAATTTCAAACCTAATTTATTTCCTCAGAAATTCATCCATCTTTTGGGTGCCATTTTCAACCATTTAATTTTCTATTATACAAGCACAGGGGGTAAATTCTGTGCTCATGTATACATTGGATTTTGTACAGGATTTACAGTAACTTAGGGGAAAATTTGCTTATGAGTATTTTTATTTTATCACTATAATACAGCCCCTTTTTTTCTGTTTAAAACCTGCTAGTTCTTTGGCAGTTGTGTTTCAATCGGGTCTTGCTGCTGTAACTAGAAAGGCTTTTAAAGATACCATTTCCTCTAGTTAATGTATCTCTGCAAATGCCAAAGTTGACTTTGTGTCTTTCAAAATACATATAGAGGATATTGCGAGTTTTAACATTAGCTGCAAGTGTGTCACTGAAAATTCTTCTTCTTCTTACTTCAGTGGTTGTTGGTATATGATGTGTGTAGAAAGTAAGGAAAAAGTAGCCTGCCAGATTTCGTTGACTGCAAGATACTGAGAACTCTGAAAATGTTCAACAGACTTGTTCTCATGCTTTTGCTTTTAACAGAAAGAAGAAGAGAACAGGGAATTCAGGTACCGAAATCACTTTTAAAAAGTATATTTCATTGGGAAAAGTGGCTTTCTGGCAAGAATAAACATTAAGCTGCAGGGTATTGTTAAATACAGTAATTCTGGGGGGACAAGGGCAATATGGAAAATGGCAGCATTAGAAATTCCTTTTTTTTTCCCCTTGGAAGAGACTTTTTAGAGAGCAAAATAACTAGCAAGTTTAAATACTTCTTACATACTGCAGGTTCAGTTTATCCATTTTTTTTTTTCTGAAACAGCATGATAATGTTTCAGTGTCAGATCCCTCACATATTACATAATCATGGGATGAGTATGTCTCTAATTTCTTAACAGTGAGTACTGTCACCTTCCCTTAAACTATGAAGTATATTCTATAATTCATGTGTGCAGTTTTACGCTCCACTTTTTCCTCTGTAATATTCTAGTTCTTTCATTTGTCAGTATGGTATATGTAAGTCCACCAAAGATGTTGGAATTACTTCCAGAAATCACTTCAGGTAATAAAGTTAAATTAAGCAATTTTAAAAAATCCATAGCATATATAAAACTTTTTTTTTTTTTTTTTTTTTCCCTGAAGTGCAAGTCAATAAAAAACTTGGATATCAAAGGATACTTCTCGTATCTTTCTGGAAATTCCAACATATATAAGAAATCCAGGAAGTTCTTCAGAGATAATTCCTAATCCAGTACATCAGGAAAATTTATAGAATCACAGAATCATAGAATCTCCTAAAAGTTGGAAGGAAAGAACGAGAAAGTCCAACTTCTGGCTTCTCATAGGACCACATAGAAGTCAAACCATATTTTTGAGATGTTGTCCAGATGCTTCTTAAACTCTGTCAGCTTGGGGTCATGATCATTGCCCTGGGGAGTCTCTTGCAGTGCCCAACTACCCTCTGGTGAAGAACCTTCTCCTGACCCCCAACCTGATTCTCCCCTGATGCAGCTCCATGCCATTCGCTCAGGTCCTGTCCCTGCAACCAGAGAGCAGAGATCAGCGCTGCCCTCTGCCCCCCTGTGAGGAGCTGTAGGTCACCATGAGGCCTCCCCTCAGTCTGCTCTGCTCTGAGCAGAACAGATCAAGTAACTGCTCCCTGTAGCTCTTGTCCTCCAAACCCTTCACCATTTTTATTTCCCTTCTTTGGAGGCTTATAGTTTTATGATCATATGGATGTGTGTTAAAAACAACAAGAATAACAAAATGCACACATAAAAAACAAACCAAACAAAAAAAAGCTGCAAAGAATAAACAAGTCTTGAAAAATATAATAAGAAATATTATTTGGCCAGAACGCGAGAAGAAACAAAAAAAGTGTGAAAGGAAGCCTCCAAAGCACTTCTGAAGAGGAGGAATATAGCGTCCAGTAGAATAAATGGTATGTGGTAGCATCATCTATTTCCAAACCTCCTACTGTGGACAGGGTTGCCAGCCACTAAATCAAACTGCCCAAGAGCCTATCAAGCCTGACCTTGAATGTCTCCAGGGATGGGGCATCCACAACTTCTCTGGGCAGCCTGTGCCAGTGCCTCACTGCCCTCTGAGTGAAGAATTTCTTCCCAACATCTTACCTAACCTCCTCTCTTTCAGTTTAAATCTATTTCCCATTGTTCTATCACTATCTCCCTGTGCAAAAATTCAGTACCCGTGCAAAAATTCAGTACCTGTGCAAAAATTAAGTTCTTGTAAGCTCCTTTTAAGTATTGGAAGATTGCAATGAGGTCTCTCCAAAGTGTTCTTTTCCCTGTGCTAACAATCCCAACTTCCTCAACCTTTCATCATACAGTAGCATTATTAATTTGTTCATAGTATACATTCATTGTTTAGTTATCTTGAATCGTATCCAATTAGAGAGTGAACAGTGACAACATTTTTTTTCATAAATTAGTTTCTGTGTTTATCTTTTCATTCTTCTATTTTGTGTTAGTACAATCTGAACAAATTACTGGTGTGTATAACCACAGTTAAATGCTCTTTTCCTGGATTCTGTAATCACTGTTCTGTGCATTTGCAAGTGGACAGTTCCGCTATACAGATTCTTCTTAGGTTTGACAAGTACGCAGCTAAATTCACCTACTATGTTCTTCCTGCAGACATGAACTGCTCTTTGTCTCCAACAGTTACCAATGTCTCTTGAATCTTTGAAGCTTTTGGACTCAAAGGATTCACAAAAACATCCTGTTCATTTTGCCTGAATTCTGCTCACACACATACATTTATAAGAAGTGAAAAAGGAAGGACAACTTCCATTATATATACATGAAGTGTTTCAGTTTGCCAATATGTTTTGGAATATTTCCCAAACTGGAACTCTCAGTGTTCACCATGATCCTTATATAAAACAAGGAATTATTTTGACAATTTCACTGCTGCTGAGTATAAGTGCCTGTCATTGGTGTTACTATTACAGATCACAGATTAAGCTGTTCTCTGAATGTACCAAAATAAGAACAACAAATGGCGGTAAATGAAAATTATGATATCCCTTTTTATAAAAATGCATGACACTCAAGGGAAAAAAAAAAGGCAAGAGAACGCTGATATGCAGATTTAAAATGTGAATCATTCAAAATCTGATTTAAGCAGATAATTAAAAAATGGAAAGATGTGATTTTAAACACTACATCTTTGAAGCTATGTTTTTGAAAACAACCAGTGTAATTCAGTGATACGTATACATGGTTACTTGTATAGAAAAGGTGGAACTGTTAGAATATCATGTTATAAACAACGAATGGGGCTTTGTCACTATTTATCTTTTTCAACAAAGCTCTTCTGCTGGCTGTGCCTGCCCATGTATAAAAAACTACACAGTCAAATCCATGTCATTGGATTATGTTCAATTTTTGTTTTACTTTTCAGTACATCTGCATGGCATAATTGGGCAGCACTGTTTTGCTGTGCCTTGCATTCCTCTTCATGATGGCAATGGTTCATCACCAGCTGCTGCACAGCTACAATTGCCTTCCTCTCAGCACTGTTTCCTTTGATTCTTCCTGAATGTGGTACATTTTGTTTTATGTCGTGTCACTGTTGTTATACTTACATAATGCACTTAAGTATTGTTTACAATGACATAGTGTTAGTACTAGAATTGAAAATAAAATGTCATTATTGGCAAGAACAGCTGTTTTCATGCACATCATTTTCTGAGCTTCAGTTTATTAATCAGGCTAAGCAGGAGTTTTGTGCAAATGCTAGTACTTTTTCTCGAAGTACTCTATGGACTTTAGATTTCCATCATAACAGAATTGAATAGTATAATGCAGCCGAAATGTTTGATGTGATTAAAAACTGTTTATTCTGGGTTTGTAATTGATTTAATTGTAACATCTAGAGGGCTGCAATTTTGAAAAGTTTCAGCCCTGATTGCCTATTATTCACATGACAACGCTGAAATAAAATGACACTATAGTAAATGAAAACATAACAAATAACCCTGGTGATTCAATGACATTTTGAAAGAAAATCAGTAGATGTTCTGCAGAAATCACCTACAGGAGCAGCAGAAAGAAAAGCCCACATTTTAAATAAGCTTTTACAAGCCTTCTAAAAAAATTACTACTACAGGAACTATCATAATGTTACTCATCCAGTAAAGCTACTTTGATTTTCTTCCATATAACATATTAAATAATATTTGTTTTTGATGTGCAATAAAATCTTCACAAAAAAGATACATTAACTGTGCTGAAACAAAAAGGCTGCATTCCCCATCCTTTGCCCCACTCATGTAAATAAGTATAAAATATAAAATGCATCATATTCATTTGGAATCTGGGACTGCTTAGATTCTGAACCTGCAGATATTTTATCTGATCCTTCATCCCACACAAAACCTGAGTGATTTTCATCTGCCCTGTACAGAAATGTCAGGAATCTCTTCTTGTGAACTAAAGTTATAAGACTGGGGCTGTTAGCTTAGGAAAGCCTTGGATACAGTACATTTCAATGTGGCCTCATTAATTCCTGTAAAGAAAATTACCCAAATCACCATTCAAATTATTAACAATAAAAATTATGATTATTTACCAACTTTTCACCTCTAGGAACAAAAAATTCATTTTAATTGCATGGGTTTTTTGTTTTTTGTTTTTAATTTTTAATTGTATTTTTCTTTTTCCTTGGTTGGCATATTTTCCAGTTGCTTTGTGACAAAATTATTGGAAGAACTCATAATGGCTCATCTTTTTTTCTTTCTTGTTCTTACTTATATTTCTGTTTACACAAGAAGGACTTAGATTTAAATTCTCAAATTCAAATTTTCCAATTTAAGCCATTAGGAAATATCAATTTCTTCCTCTGTTTCACCACTGTAATTGTGGTAAGTTTAAAATATAATTGTGTTTTATGTAATTATGCTGTAAATACATAAAGTCTAGTAAACTGCAATAGCAAATTCTGCTGTGTAGAACTTGGACTTGCATAGTTACTGATTTTACATATTTCCTCAGATTTTTTACCTGTAGTTGTTTTGATCTAGCATTTTCTTTTAGCTTTTATTTCTTATTCTAAATTCTAACTTTCACCAATGGTCAGGTTCAGCTTAAATTTTTTTAATGTAGGTTATATGACTATGACTAAATTATTGCAAGTGTGTGGGTTTCTTGAGTATTACTTGTAGTCAAACCAAATCTTGAAAATGAAAGATAGTTTAGCAAACTGCTTCTAACTGGCATTAGGAAACAATGCATTGAATTCTTTTTCCTTGAGTAGTTCAGTTAAATAATTAGAAAAAAAATTTAGAAATACTTCACAGATGATACTGGATGATACATCTGCTGTTGTTAAATGATTTGTGTATCTATTTCATTGAGCTGTTCTAATTATTTCACTCTTTGGAACAAACATAATTTTAGAACAACACTGCTAGAAGGAGAAATATTTCATATTCTTTAATGACAAAAAAAGAGCCATTAGATTTCCATATCACACAAAAAAGGGATAAATATATCTCTGAACAGACTTATTCTTGACATTCTCTTGAGTGACATTGATTTTGACCAACTTTTTAAAGAGCGGATAATGATAGGACAAGGGGGAATAGTCTTAAACTAAAGGAAGAGAGGTTTAGGCTAGATATTACGAGGAAATTCTTTACTCAGGGTGGTGAGGCATTGGCACAGGCTGCCCAAAGAACCTGTGGATGCCCCATTATTGGAGGCTTTCAAGGTTGGGTTGTATAGGACCCTGGGCTGGTGGGTGACAACCCTGTCCATGGCAGGAGGATGGAACTGGGTTAATTGTTAATGTCTCAAATCACAATTGAGAGATTATATGTATAACACAGTGTAAGGTCTAACAAATTCCTTTGAAAGTGTTACTTACAGTGTCTGAACTATGTATGATTTCAAACTCATCTTTGGTTTTGTGTCTCTGAAAACATACTGTTATGTCTTTATACATTTGGCTATACATTATAAAGAACATAACACCTATTTACAGTAGCATTCTGAATAAAAGTTAAGTAGAACTTACAGAGCTTTTGAAAACTTAAAATATGTTCAAAAACAAAGACATCCATTTTTGTATTGTATCAGAGAGCAACAGATGGACTTATGAAATGATCCAATCCTATGGACATAAATGTTCCTTTGCACACTCTATGGAAAACTTAGTACAGATTGAGTAAGTTTCCTTATAATGAACTAGTCATTGAAATTCATTTGAGAAGTTCCACAATAACCTATACAAGTGGTAGTATGTCTTACTAATATTTAGACAATGTTGTATAGAAATAACATGCGATTAAGCTGACCTTGTAGGTCTAACAGTCTACTTCTGTTTGAAGTCTTTGGTGGGCAAGGCAAACTCCAGCTCCATTATCATTATACACGAGTTCAGTAGCTTTCAGTTCTGTTTTCCTTTGTATTCTCTCATGCAGCTCTGACACCAACTCTCTTCTCCCTTACATTTGTAGTAAGTTCAGCTTTCTACCTCCAATGAGTTCATTGGAGCCCTTGTCAATTCATGATTTTTCTTTACATTTGGAGCACCTGAAATGTGAAATTTCATGAACTACATTGCTGACCAAATGCTCATGAATTCTTAAGAATATCTTTCAGCTATTTAATCCACCTGCTATATACAGAATAATTCACTGTCCATTTTTCTTTGGAATGGTGCATACATGTGGAGGTAATGGTGTTGAATAAATCTTCACATTTTGCAGCTCAGTGGATGTGTAACATTTGTCTCTTGTGGATTTCATTAAAAGTATTTGTATATAGTAGAAGCAAATACAGGAGATGGTAGCACTTGGATCCTCAAATCCCATCTGGGACTTCAACCTACACTTCTCTATGACTGAATAATGTTCCAGCAGCAATTTATTCTTGATTTTTGCTCTTTGTAGTCTAGAAACAAGAGGAGAACTTTTCACTTTCTAAACAAAGAAAAAAAATTAATTCAATGATTTTACATTGTTTTGAAAATATTTTCGTTCTTCATATCTGGCACATACATACTAGATATTTACATCTTATAACTGCTTACCAATTAACTAGACATCTAAATGGAGGTAGATAAGAACATGAAAAGATGAGAACATGCTAGACATTAAATTGTTATATATAGTGTTATGCATTATATATTGCAGATTACATATATACTATATGCATATTAATTATACATTCTGTCCTATGTACTATACACTATATATCATATATAAAAAAAGAATGGAAATAGGTGGTTTTTTTTTTCTTTTTTTTTTCCTGTAAGGCAGAAAGAGATACTTCTTCACACAAAGGCAGTTGCTCCTTATGAAAGAGATAGGCTTTATACCACATCAAGAGCCACTATCTTTTTAAGTGATAGTAGGTATGAAACCTCCAGAGACTATTTTTAAAAGTATCTTGAGATCTTCCTGGTTCATGGAGAAGACATGGGGTTAGAAGAAATAAAGGGCTAAAGGAACATTCAGAAGTGTTTATGGATGCAGTGTTTTATCATAGTGACCTGAAGAGGCATAGAACAGAAATGTACCTTCTTATATTCTCTGTAGATTGCATCCAAGAAAGATCTGAATCCATTTCTTATTTTTTTTCAGAGTGACTGATGATAAATTTTGGCTGAGATTAAAAGGAGCAACAATGAAGGAGTTACCATTTAAATCTGGCAAAAATAGTATTCAGATGTCATTTTGCCAGAAAGTTTAATTGTGCCACTATAAATGCAGTACAACTGAAAAAGGGGACAGTAACTGCTTCTCTTCTGTGAAATAACACAACTATTTAAATCCTTAATGGTGTTTTTGTGTTCATGAGCTGTGGTAGTATGAGAGTGACATGAGCACTGCTAATACTGGAATTTAGACTGGCAGAATTTCTTTCTATGGCTCATCCTCCACCTGCACTTGCTATTAAGTTCATTGTTCTACCTAGAAGATTAATTTCATACCCTGCTAATGAGACAGCCCTCAGGAAATATGGGGAACCTGAGCCTAAGTAACATGCAATAAAATACTTTTCTGTGAAATCTACCAAAGCTTGAAAAACTGACAGTCAGAAACTATCAGCTTTCAATACTGTTTTAATGTAGTTGGATTTCAGACACAAGATAATATATTTGACTTGCCAGGAGTAATCTACTCTGTGTTGCACCAGAAACTAGAGATCATCTTCAAAGGTGTCCTCTCCCCCCACCCAAACGACAAGGATTTACAGAGACAGCATAGTTCAGTGATTTGGACATAAAAGACTTGATTCACTGTCTCCTTTATAAAGATGCTCTGTTCCTTCTCTGGAAAATTTGTATATAACATTTCTCCCTTTCTCATGAAATAAGCACTTTTAAAATTCTGGAATGTTGTGGCAATGGTTGCTAAAAATACATGTGCACATACGTATTAGATATGCATTACATGGAGTAACTAACATTTCCTGAATGTTTAGAGAAAGATTTTCAAGCTGAATTAAATATTTTAGTATACAAAAACTAAAGGAAACTAGGAGAGACTCTAGGGTCATTGATTAGGGACAAAATGGGAGAACATTTGGACAGGTGCAGACTGGTCAAAGACAACCAGGACATTTATAAAGGGGAAGCCATGCCTGTCAAATGCTATTAACTTGTTTGAGGAAGTGACAATGAGAGCTGACAGGGGTGAAGCAACAAACATAATCTACTTGGACATCAAGATGGCTTTTGATACTAGTATGCTGAAGACCAAACATAGGGTTAGTAAGCATCTGATGATAAAGTGACTGATAAGATGCCTCTAAAATTTCGTAGACATTCTGCTGGCATATCAGCAAAGCATTCAAGAAGATGTACAGAAGCAATAGATATAAATGAATTTGTTAGTGATTTTAATGATAAAAAAGGTGGAGAGTAAATCAGAAATATTCTGAAGAAAGGAGTCAGAAAAGTAAGAGGTGTGGGAGAGAGAAAGAACTGATTTATTAGTATATTTTAACTGAAAAAAGGCTAGGAATATTAGATTATGGAAGATAACAGTAGAAGAGATGAGCATAGAAACACCTGGCATACATCTGTATATATCTGCCTGCAACTTCATTATAGACAGCAAGTGGTGGCTTGAGGGAACATATGATTTTTTGTACAAGGTGGATATCAGCTGGTAAGAAGGCTAGTAAGACTTTCTTTCTGAAAAGGGAAGTTAGAAGGTATATTCCTATCTAAATCAGATTTAATTATTAAATATGAAGCAGTCTTGTGCCCACCAACTTCTTGCTGTTGCATTAGTAGAGGCTAGAAATAGAAGAATCAGGGATTTCTGATTTTTGTACTTGGTTCCGCCTTTTCTCTGTACTTGTTCTTATTTATTCTGTTTTGCATGGGAGTGTTTACCTCTCATCAAGTTCTCATTTGCTAGGGGAAGTATTCTGAGTATTTAAAGAACAAGTGAAAGAAAACAAGTACCAATTCAGTTGCAAAAACATTAGCAAGGTTTTTTTAAGACAAAATTTGTGGTTGAACTGGATAACTTTATGGAAAATCTGAGAAAATAATCAAATACACATCACGTGACCTTTCCATTCAATTTTTTTTTTTTTTCTCCATACTACTGTGAATTTACAAAATGCCTTTTGTTTTTTAAATAACTGGTGTATTAAAGACATAGACAAATATATTCCACTGTGAATAGTGGAAGCAGAGTTTGCTAGTGTGGGATAGCCATGGTAAAGAAAAAGCCTCTTTTTGGAATTCAGAATGTTCTTCAAAGGTAGAAAGTTTTAACAAAAGATTATTCAACACATACTTTATTGAAGTTATTCATTTTATTACTTTTACACTAAAAACCTCACACTCTGGCTCATAGTGGTGGTCTAATTGTTTCATTTAATTTGTGATCATTTAATTCAGTTAGCAAGGGCAGAGAGTACTACTCAGAAAACTGGTCCCTAAGTAAGCATTGAGAGTGTTCCTTTGAAATTAAAGAAGCAGTACAACAGGTACAGTTTCTCTTTTGAGAAGAGATGCCATGTATTGAGAATGTCAAAACACTGCAAAGCTCAGATGCATTGCTCAGTGGTGGTGCAATGACTCTCCAAAAGAGGGCTGAACTAACTTCCTGAGAGGCATGATTTGGACGCCTAGTTTTAAGAAGCTTTGCAAATGCTCCACACATTGATTGAAAAGCCTGATTTGCATTTAATTTTTGCATGGAGGAAAAAAGACTAATGTTAGGAAGAAATTTGGTTTTGGAGTTTTCAGTTAGTAATGAGAGAAAGTTGTGCCATATTAAGTGTCTAAGTGTGTCAGGAAAAGAATACAGCGTTCTCACTTCCTTTATGATTTTGATTTTCTTAGAATCAGCCCATATTTGGACTAGTTTCAACACCAATTTTGAATAAGTGAAGAGTCATCACAGGAAACTGGCTATTGTTATGGGAGAAGAAGAAAATATAACTCCATTTTAAAAATTGTATTTTTGTCTGTTTAGCTCTGCCACATTTTTCAGGTATTTTGGTTTATGTCAGTTAAAGCTATTGCATTATAATTACCATTCTATATCAAATGCCAAATAGGTATATTTCTGAGTAGGAAATTGATGCATACTGGAATAAAACATGAAAACAGAGAGGTAAACTTCAGAAATAGAAAATATTGAGCATCTGTATATTCTTAGGCATTTTCATAACAAAATGAATATTTTAAAGCTTCTTTGGGTCCTGAAAAAAGACAAGCAAATTAATATTTTTGTAATATAGATGTCATCTTATATTTCATGCTTGATTCATTTGAAAATGTAGATTAATTTGCAATTAATGTAGAGAGGTGAACTATTGAATTGAGTCCTATAAGATTTGGGATTTGTCATCTTTTAAAGTTGACACCCAGTGAGAGCTTGTCAATTACAAAGAAGTGAAATGAAGTGAAAATAAGCCTCTTCTTCATCTTCTTGTTATATGCTTGGTTGGTTATAGAGAGGCATCATTTATAAGCTGAGAATAATTACTTGAAAAGTATTTTTCACTTTAAACCAAAATCATTTATTATTTTATCTTATTGCATTATGAAATAGTGGTTCCTGTAATTTCAGAATCTCATAACCAAAACAGTCTTTCAGTACAGATGTAGTCACCTGAAACGTAAGTTTGCTTAGCTTAAAAATGAAAAACATTGTTTAGAATGTTTTTTTTCCCCCTCAAACGTTACTAATCCTTTTGTGACAGCTTATTCAGAAAATCTTCACTTTATACATCTACAAAAGCATGTAATTTAGCAAAATATTAAATCATATGTATGATATAGACAGAATGTCAGTAGTATAATCATTTTAATTTACATGCAAACATCAATAGTCTCTTCCAGCTTTAATGCATATTATGTTATCTGTCTCTTGCTTACAGATTTGCTTTTTGCACAGCCCTTTTAAGCCTTTCCATTGGCTGTAATTCAGTGGTTTTCTCTGATTTGAGTGAGTTAGCAGTTTTTCTCTTACCAGTTTTATTCAGCAGAATGAATGCTTACAGCAGTTCTGTAAGCATATAACTTGTATCATCCTGCCTTCTTTACATCCAGCATTCCTGCAGTTCATGCATTTATGTTCTGAATGCTCTTTATCAACATCCACCAATGGCTTCTGAAGAAAGTTGTATTTTCTTGTAAATAAATACAAAATGGACCTCTTTGGCAATGCTTTGCTCGAATATTACATTTGATTATCAGTAGGAGCCCTGAGCTGATTTGCTTTCTTGCTTTACACAACTTTTCATTATGACCAACTGAAGCACAGAGAGGCCAGATGATGTGCCTGCAGTGCAGCAGACCAGTTGCTCATCCTGAAGCAGAGCAGTCAGAAGCAGTAGAACCATCTCAGAGGCACTTGCTCAGACCACTGCACTCCCTAACATGAAATACCTCAGAAGGAATGCTCAGAAAGCAAAATGTAGCAGCCTCTTCTTGAATGGGAACTGATGCTTGGTGGCAGTCATTTTATTCATAAATGTACTCAAAACCCAAATAACATATATGCAATGTATTAGATCTCTTAAGTTTTTAGATGATATTTAGTATTTTTTTCATTCAGTTAATTTTCTTTATTAGTTGATATAATTACATTTTTGCATCATGCTTGTGCTAGTGGATGCACAAGGCAAATCATATAGTGCCTCTCCTGTATTATTTCAATTTTGTTTTATAGAACTCATGCTATTTCCTCATAAAATTCAGTTATGCTATTTAAATATACAGTAAAATATTTCCTTTTTTATTGCAGAAAAAAGCTTTGATCTATCAAAAAGTTTAATTACATTTCATGCAATAGTTCCTATTTGTAATTAGGTATAGATATGGCAGTTGGAAATTTTTTCTTTCATGTCTTCCCATTCATTTTAAATCGCATTTTCTGTTACACTTTCACATACTGTACAGTAGGCTCTTTTTGGATTCTGGGACCACACGTATATATCTGATATTCCCAGTCATCCATGAAGTATTTTATAAACTTGACCTTTGATTATTTTAATTATTTCCTTCCTGTTTATAACAGACTTATATGTGATTTTATTTAACACTATATCTCTGATTCACAGGGAAACAAAGACCAGTGTAACTGATAGCAGTAAAGGAACAGCAGTAAAGGAACAGCTATAGACTCGGTTATAGGTTGATAAATAAGGCTATGTAATTCCTTTCATTCTTGTTTTCATTTTCTTTTTTAAATAAAATCTGAGGAAGATCAGTTAATAAAGACAGTTTGTTAGGAAATGCAAGAAAAAACAATAAAGTATAATTTGTAATTTGTAAATTAACCCTGATGTTAACACTATAACATTCCTACCTTACTGATTCACAGGGAACTCAAGGAAAAGAGAAATGGAAAAAACAATTGTTTGCTGTCTAGGAATTAATGATGGATAGGATGCAATTAAAAATACAGAAAGCATTGTCTGCAAAGCATTAAAGCTTTGAATGGACACTGAAATGTTTTTGTTGAATGAGACTCTATTCTGTAATATCACACTCCTGCCCATCCTCATCATCCTTTCTCCCTGCCAGAGAATGCTATTGATCTCTTCTCTGCAGCTTGCAAAAGGTGTGGCAAACTGAAGCATACGCAAATTCTGGATAAATGGGGCAAAATCAAATTAAAACTACTGATTGGTTACACACTGAATATTTCCCTATTAGAAAATATTACTCTTCTGGATCTTATTACATTCTTTTTTGCTAGATTATTACTTGCCTTTTCTAGAAGTGCTTTCTTATTCTCACTTCTTTTAATTTATGATGGTACCTTCATTTTCTTCTGCTGCTCTCAAGGACCGCTCATTCCAGTCTGTATGGATGGCTGGGATTCCTCCGGCCCAAGTGCAAAACTTTGCACTTTGCCATGTTGAACCTCATTAGGTTCACACGGCCTCTCGAGGTCCCTCTGAATGGCATCCCTTCCTTCCACCATGTCAACTGCACCACTCAGCTTGGTGTTGTCAGCAAACTTGCTGAGGGTGCACTCGATTCTGTAATTGATGTCATTGATAAAGATGTTACAGAGCACTGGTCCCAAGACAGATCCCTGCGGGATGCTGCTTGTTACCAGCCTCCACCTGGACATAGAGCCATTGATGACCATCCTCTGTCTGCAGCCTTTCAACCAATTTCTTATCCAGCGAGTGATCCACCCATCAAATCCACATCCCTCCAATTTGGAGATAAAGATGTGGTGGAGGACCATGTCAAAGGCCTTGCTCAAGTCCAGGTAAATGACATAAGTCGCCTTTCCCTTGTCCACCAATGCCATCACTCTATCATAGAAGGCCATTGGTAAAGCGTGACCTTCCCCTGGTGAAGCCAGGTGGTGCTGGCTGTCTCGGATCACATGCCCATTCCTCATGTGATCAAGCATGTTATCCAAGATGATCTGTTCCATGATCTTCCAGGCACAGAGGTGAGACTCACCGGCCTGTAGTTCCCGGGGTCCTCCTTGCTCCATTTCTTGTAAATGAGAGTGATGTGACCCTTCCTCCAGTCATCTGGGACCTCACCTGACAGCCACGACTCTTCAAACATGATGGAAGGTGTGACATTGTCAAATATGATGAATAAGGTGTGAAAGATAAGCGAAATGAAAAAAAAAAAAAGTGAACCCAAGCAAGCAGCAAAATAGCTGGCATAGTAGTATGGGGATCTCAAGGCTTAGCAATCAATGTCCATTGGTAAATGGATGTATGTGGAATTTTTCAGGGTCTGGCTTGTCTTGCACTTTTTTAGAATATGAGCTCTGCAGATACAGAGCATGATATCAACAGGACTACACAAACTTCTCTTATCAGCTGTACTGGGGATAAATCAAACAAAAGAAGGAACTTATAAGTGCGATTCAATAAATAAAAATAGCTCACTGGTGCCATTTATTGCTCCCTTCTGGAGAAGTATTTAAATTCAGCCTTGTTCCACATGAAAGAACATTCTGTTTTGGGGCAGTTAAGTGTGAAACTAGGTTCAGATAGGATTTGGAGAAAGCCTTCTCTAACACATAGCAGTGCAAAGAACCGTGGGGAGGTTCGGGTAGTCCATCTGCTCAGCTAAGTGGCTGAACTGCTGATGTGCCCAGAACTGTCCCATAACATGCCTAAAAAGCATGGAATCTCCTGGAACTGACAACCTTTGAAAATTCCGTCTTTGTGAGAAAGGTAGAGAGATGAGGTGGAAAATGATATGATCACTAAATAAGTGTCCTGTTACAAATCTGATTGTGTTTTGTGAATTTTGTATTGGACAAAAGAACAGAAAAATATTTAGTTCTATTTTGAACAGAGCTGTAACACCAAAACAAAAAGAAATTCATGCAGATTCTTGAACAGATTTAAGTCAGAGCCACAGACGCTGAGGAAATTGCCAAAGTAGAAAAGTTTTGACCCCAGTTTTTCATATCAAATATGTCACCACGTAAGGCATTAAACTCTTCTCACCATAGTTTCACCATTTATCTAATTCTGGAACAGAGTTCCTCTTTGAGAACTGGAAGAATTAATATTTATCTTCATCTTGAAAATATTTTAAATTGTCAGCTTTGCAAAACCCTTAGTGCTCATATGTTTGCCTTTAATTTATTAACAACTCAGTATAACTTCCCTGTAACAAAATTTATCTAAGATTGCCAAGCACATATATGACTAAGCCTTGCTACTGACTTGCTGGTGCTCAAACTATATAGTGCTAGTTGCATGGAATTATAAGATGATATAATTGAAAAAAAAAAAAAATTAAGATTTAGATAAGCAAATTTTTAGCTTTTTCAGTAATTCATTTGATGAAAAATGGGGGAAAATTGGTTGTAGAATCCCTGTAGAAAGATATTTATTAAAAAAAAAAACAAAACAGCCACCTTTGATGAGGAAATACAAATAAGAACTTCCATTTAAGAATGAGATTTATTAATAATGACTCAAAAATGTTGTTTTTAAGTAAAGTGTTTCAGTCCTTTCCTGTTTTTTTTTTTTTTTTTTTTTTTTTTTGTAACCCTTCCAATCATTTCTAAGTCTCATATTTTACCACAGGAATTTAAATAATTACCTTTTGCTGCAGTGCATTGAATTCCATTGGTGAACTACATTCACTAAAACAAGAATGTCCAACCTTAAGGCGTTAATGAGTCACATTTAGCAAAGAGGAACTGGGCTAATATAAAATATATTATGTAGTCAGTGCATATAAGTAAAAGAATTTATTTTTTGCAAAATCTAAACAAACAAACAAACAAAAAGAGTAACAAAACATAAAACTAGTGGGTTGGACATGTACGCTAAATTTTCTCTCCCCTGTCCCAAATCCTGGTTCAAGGCATTAAAAGAATTCACAATAGAGGTCAAAATAAGGATGAGTTCTCAGAAGACTTGGAATTAATTTCAAAACCTTTTTTTTTTTTTTTTTTTGCAACTGAACAAGTGTTTCTTATCTGATTTTATTGATTTATCTAAGAATTGTGTGTAGAAAACTGAATCAACTAATATCAGCAAAGTACAATGGAAATGAAAAAGTTCTGAATGTGCTGTGAGTATACAGAGTGGTTCCCAAACAGCAGTGATAATGATAAAGAGACCTTAGATGGTTTACTGCTTCTTTTTCTGAAGGTAGTGTAAAATGTGTAAAATGATTCATCCATTCTGAAAGAATTTTGTTTCTACTTTTTAAAATGTGCTCAGTGTACGAGCGTATATTTACAAAATGTCTAGCCTTCTTCAGTTTTCTTCTGCAAATTGCAGATGAGGCTACTCAAATACCTATATATTCATGCACATAATATTTAGTTCTTCATTGAAAAACACAGTCATTTCTATTTATGAACATTTTCTTGTAATGCGACCTGGCATTTCTCATCACTACTGCTTGCAGTCTACTCTTATAAAATTTAATGGATGTCAAAAATGAGCACAGTATGAAAAATAAATAGACAAAAAAAGAAATTCTTTACATGCTAACAAAGGTGACAAAAAGAGCTCTTAAAATGCTTTTGGACAAAAACAGTTCAGTCTCAACCAAAAGAAGTACCTTTTTAAGATATAAGGAGGAAAATCTTGGAATTTTCTGTCTTTTGAAAAGAGTAGACTTAATTTGTACGTCTTCCCAGACCATGCTTCATCTTTATTAGAGAAATCCTTCCTTTCCAATGGTTTTAGGCAGATTAACTGGCCTAATTGGACCTAAGCTGCTGTGAAGAGAGAGGAAAAGAAGGTGGAGGCACAGGCTATCCAAGTCCTCAAGTCACATCCTCCTGGTTGACTGGTCTGCTTAGCCAAGCTGAAACTGGTCTTATTGTCATGTTGGGTGCATTAATTGGAGTGCAGACTAATTTGCAAGAATGCTTTAGTGCCCTTTAAAAGGTGATTTAAAATTCAAAGTGATGGAAATTGTATAAAAGCATGCTGATCTGATCATTACCCAGAATTCAGTTTGACATTTCCTCTATTTATCTGGTTTTATTGTTTATACCCTAAGTTTACTGTGAAAGACTTAAGAGACTGCAACAATTCATGATATTCTCTGGATTGGTTGATAGCCCCTCCTTATTTTAAACCCAAGGAATGCAGTGAAAGTAAACTGACCAAGCTCAAAAATGTCTTGTTTGGGGGCAACAGATTAAAGATTTACATCTTGCAAAATAACAATAATTACAGCAATAGCTTTCCCCTTCTTTCTATCATATACATGAAAATATACTCTCTGGAACATTCCTACCAATCAGAGACATAGAGACATTGAATCTCATTAACACAGACTTGAATACAATGGTAATGAGGATAGTGAATTTACATTTCCCAATCAAAAGGACACAAAACCAAAATAAGGCACAGTTTTTGCAAACTCTATAGATATGGCTATATCCATTAATGAAGTCCAAGTATGCTCATAGGTGAAGAGTGGTTTCTGCCAGTAGTATAAAACAGCATGCTCCAACACTTAACAAGACATAAAAATATATATATTATTCAGAATAAAAATATACAAATTAAACTCTAATGTAGGCAATGTAATAAACACATGTAAATTATCCAGAGATATTGAAGTGATAGATTGTAGGAAACCTCAGTCAGAGCATTTGTTCCACATTTTATTCAGCCAACAAATCAATTTTAGTCATGACATAAAGCAAGTTATGCTTTCCTGAAGAGAAATCAAGTGATGCTATTCCTGAGTTGTACTGAACTCACCTGTACCAGAAGTCATTAATATTGACTAATACAAGCATAAAATCCTTAGTAGCTGGTGCTAATTCCAAGATCATTTAGATGCAATACCCTGAAAATATACTTCTGTTTGAAAGTAGCATCATGCTACCTCTCTCACCAAGACAAACCAAATTGTCAAGAATCTTTTTCCACCCTCCAGTGTGCCAGTCAGTCCTTTAACACTTGAGATTGAGAAACAGGCCCATATCACAGTGGGCTTAAACAGAACAACTCTTCTTTAAAGAAAAGTTTTAGTGTTGTTTTTGCCTTTCTATGGCAGGTGTAATTTGTTCAGGCGGAACTATAAAATTCATATCCAGTTCTCTGAGATTGCCCTTGTGTTAAGTTTGAAGTGCTACTTTCTGGAGCTACAGTGAGGCAGAAAGTGATTTACAGAGTCATAGAATTATAATCATAAAATCACAGAATGGTTTGGGTTGAGAAGGAACTTTAAGATCATCTAGTTCCAACCCACTGCTATAGTCAGGGACTCCTCCCTTTAAACCAGGTTGTTCAAAGCCCCATCCAGCCTGGCTCTGAGTGCTTCCAGGGAAGGGGCATCCACAACCTCACTGGGTAACCTGTTCCAGTGTCTCACCACCCTTGCAGTAGGAAGAAATTCTTTACATTCAAATTTTGCAGTTCTTTTTCTCTCCCTGGGAGCATTCAAAGCCAGTAGCAATACATTTACAAGGGATAAAACCAGCACTTTCAGATCCTATGCTAAGCTCCTAGCCTGATTGCTAATATCAGACGGGTAAGTGAGAATACTGGAAGACAAAATATGAAACTCCATGGTGCTACTCTAAAATTTTCATTTTAAAAGGTGAACACTGAGCTTCAAGTCTCCATTCTAGCTATATCAAGCATCATGTGCCTGCATGATGCATTATACTTCCTTCTGTGCTTGTGGCATAGCTGTTTTCAACTATAGAACACTTAAGAAATTTGCATATTTTAAGAAGTTTATTGGATTTCTTTGTATTTGTTTAATGGAAAGAAGTACTGAGGTTTATTTACTTGCAATGAAATACGACAGTTTCACATGTCACATTTGAAACTGTCACATTTTGTAGCTAAGATTGTGTTGCTTTCCTTACAAGCAAGTTTCACATATATTCTTTTCTCAATTTCATTTTATTCTCTGTTAAAGAGGAAAATGTTTACCATGGTAACCTGTACTACATAAAATACGCATAATTTGTTCTAAGAGTCACGGTGATGTGTAATTAAGTCTGTCCCTGAGATGTTTTTAAGAATTCTTACATGTCATGCAATGCAGTCTCATGCTAGATGCAAAGATTACCTGTGGGCAAAAAGCACAGCATTAGGGGAAACCTAAACACTTGATTCATTGTAATATCATACACTGAAGATGGACAGTCTATATGACAAGTTGCTTGTATGAAAGAATTGGTCCTTTAACACACTGTACTTCTATTATCACATTCACTAACAAAAAGAATACACGCAGAGCACATCTCAATGATATCTCAGCTTCTGTTATTCAAACAGCACACACTGTCTTTTCAGCACTAAAAGATTTCAAGTGTGAAGGGACCAAGGATGGATAAAATCCAGTGAAGCAACTCAAGAATAGGGCATACTCTACAAGTATTGTAGAAATTAATTATAAGATATGTGATGGATACAATTACAAGAACAGAAAACAGTCCTCTGAAAAAACATCTTAAGTCATTCAGTTAAATATTTACCGAATTATCTATACAAAACGTATACATTAGCTATCCATGATTAGCTATCCAAATGAATTCAACTTTATATTAAAAAATAAGCACAGTTCAAGTGCCTAATGTGTAGCAAATCAATGAGCAATTCTGGCATGTTGGCAGATTTGCTGTAAGCCTCAGGAGAGTCAGGTATTTGCTCAGGATGTCTTCCTTTTGTAAAAAGTACTACTTTGGCCTTTTCACCTCAGCAAGCAGAAAACTGTGGAGTACAATATGTCAGCATTTTCCACACAAGCACTCTCACAAACCATGTCTGAAAAAGCTAGTGTGGTATGCATGCTTTCTTTCTCCCTTTGGTGGCCAAATCCTAGGATATAAAGCTGGTGCAACCACACTACAAAAATACATGATCTCCCACTGTGTAGTCAAATCTTTCTACACATACAAATGATACATATAAAAATACCTAAGAAAATAGCAACCATCACTGAAAAATGGTGAATGTATTAAAATCATTTTACTGACAAAAACACATACAGAGTAGGTACATGCAGTTCTAATACCAGAAATTGCATCTGGTAATTCATCCTTGATTTCTCATACAATATCTATCTCAGGCATGAGTAGGACCTCACAGTCCTATGTAGAAGTACAGAACTGAAACACTGATAGTAGGCATATAACGAACAGCACTATATAAGATGCAAAGATTTAGAGATGAATACAGATAGGAAAGCACTAGGATACAATGTCAGTAGATAATATAATGTGATAATATATGATAACAACTGATGCTCTATATTTTGTATCTTTTACAAATGGAAATCTAATAATTAGTTCAAAAAGGAAAGACAAAGATAGAAGACAGCAATGTTCTGTAATATTAGTGCTATCCTTTTATGAGTCTAAAACCAGTAAAAATTTTTAAGTAGGTGGATGATTTATTGAAAATTAATGTACATGTTGCGACAGATTTCCAACAGCTGCTACATTTTGGGTGTTTCAGGTTATCTGCTATTAGTACATGAATGGTGCTACCTCATTTATTCTAAAAGCACCTGGAAAATACAGTTTTGTAAATGTTTGACATATCATGTCAGTCCTGGCCAAGGAACTTCTCAAGGCTTGACAAGAGACACAATACTAGAAGATGAACATTGTATATCAAAAATTATCAACTGCAATGTTCATCTTGAAGGAATGAGATATCTTTCCATTAGTACTTTGTAAGAAAAGAAAAGAGAGGAGAGGAGAGGAGAGGAGAGGAGAGGAGAGGAGAGGAGAGGAGGGGAGGGGAGGGAAGGGAAGGGAAGGGAAGGGAAGGGAAGGGAAGGGAAGGGAACAAACAGGTTGTAACATCAGTAGTATTATTACGTTAGCAGCCACTGCTAACTACAAAACTGCAATACTGCAACTTAAATTATCTAAACAGAATGTAATCTAAAACTACAGAAATTTCTGGAAGAACAAAATATAATTTTATGTAGCTTGTGTTTGTCCCAATTAGGTGACCTCCCAATTAATATATATATGGATATATTTAAAACAGTAATGATAGGGAATCTGAAGAAATTCTGATAAGACAGTATTGGTAAAGTTAGGGACAACAAATTATCACGGAAATTATTTTGACATTAATGTTTTCCACCTTTTATTTAAATAAGAAAATTAATTGGAAGCTAAAAAAAAAACAAAAAAAAAAACAAAAAAACCCAACCTCACAAAACAAAGAGCAAGCAGACAGAAGACACAGTTAAAAACTCGAAAATTCAGTTTTTTGAATTTATAAGCTAGTTTAGGCAAAACAGAATAGTAAAGCTGAAGATGCTGAAAAAGCATTTTCTCAATTAATAAGAATTTCTTTCAAGAATTTCTGTAGTGAATTCTAATTTTAAATATTTGGACAAACTATTACTTTTAGAGGAAGAGGTTCTTCTACTCTTCTACTACTAAGTCTTCTACTACTAAGCAGCAGACTTCGTAGTTTAAGATTAATCAGCTTTGGCAAGGAATAGCAGAGAACTGTCTAATGGTTGTGTCATTCCATTCATCAGTAGGGGTGCAGCTTCAAAATATGGCAGGACAGAAGCATTAATATTTGTGTGTGCACCACTGTTTAATATTCTGAGAATTGAGTCTTTGTCTGTACTGAAGAGCCAGATAGTGAGTATTACTGGATGTAAAGGCAACCAAGGCATACCACAGGTGTATGTTTTCTTTCCATGAACATGTTGGTATCATATAGAACATGTCCAGAGTCCAGCACATCAGAAGCAGGTTCCAAAAGTACAGATAAAATATTCAATTTGGACTGATCATTTGTTTAGTGTAATCAAAAAGTCAGAGCTACCTCTCTCACCAAGTTTTTGGTCTGCAAATTTCAAATAGGTAAATGGTATTTGGTAGTGTTAAAGAAGAAACTGAACTTAGCCTCCTGTAAGCATTGGTGTCTTTTGTGATTTCATCCTGGCTCTAGATTTGATCAGAACTTTCATCTTGCTGCAAAGCCTACTACAAAAAATCAAACAAAAATGGTGAATCCTGATTACAGTCTATCTGACAAAAAATGTCTGAGAAACATTAATGTTCGTTTTTTAGTCTATATGGAAGGACAGTTGCTAATGCTGAATATTTCTGTGTGTAAAATGCTTAAAATTTGCTAAAATATGATTTGGAATTTATTATTCTGTACAGGCAAAAGAGTATCTGAAAAAATTTTCTGCTAAAATATTAGATATTTTCAAACAAATTGATTTTTTTCATTAGCCTTTCTTTATCTGATTTTGTACGTAAAAATTTATAGCTGCTAAAACTAATGTTGAAGTTTGATCTAATTTCAGTTTTCACAGATCCATCTCTTAAATGATTCCTTGAAGCTGATTATCTTTTTACCGTAAAGAACCTGAATACTTACTATGTTCTTAGGATATGATAGGAAACCATAAGCACAGGTTGAAAAGAGACAGGCTGCCTCATCCAAGAAAGTTATTCATTGGTCTTGGCACAGACTGCAGCAGCCTACACATTGCTTCAGTATATGTTAAAATGGCTGTTGACCCACAGTGTCATTTGGCAATTAACTATAGTTGCAGCATTGTTCATTCTGCCACAGTCTTTTCTGTCTCTCACATCTCTTTCTAGGGTGAGCTGACTCCTACATGAGTTGATGAGTTGTCCTCTCTGCCCAAAGAGGGAACAGAAGACCTAAAAGTATACTTCAGAAGTTTAAAGCCTTATTTAATAGTAATTTTAAATATTAAAAAATGTATTTTAATGCAAGTAGAAAAGATGTTTAACTTGAATAATATTTAGGATAGGAGATGATTAATTAAAATAAATTACCCTTTTCAGTTCCATAAATTTAGTACAGTAGCCTGCAGTAAAAATAAGCTGTGAGTTGATTTGTAATGTATGGAAGCAATTAAGTGGATATCTTCATGTGAAAGGTACTGAGATATGATACTTTTGTGTTTGTAAATGTTTGTGCTTGTAAAAAAGTGGTAGATGTTATCTAAAGTTTGCACAAAGGTGTGAGTTGCATTTGTACTACTAAATAGTATGAGTAGAAGTAAACATACTATGAGTATTTAGCCTGGTTCTAGAGGCATTTCAAGAGATAATTCTCATGGTTCACACCAACAAAACACTGTGTGGCTGTGTCTCCTCATCTAATTACAGGAGAATTAACCAGTTTTTATCTTCAGAGCTGTAAAACACAATGTGTATCTTGGTCAATTTGCATCTGTTCCAAATAAACTTCTTAGAACTGAGAATAATAGGGATAAGAATATTTTACTTTCAAATGCTCTTCCATTTTCTTCCAAGTCATCTGTATTTTTCCTGAAATCTAGATGAATCTCAGACTCAGAATCTCAAACTTCTACTGATTAGTACCAGCTAGAAAGTTAACGATAGCATTCCAAACTGAAAGATGTTATAAATGCTTTATTAATATTTACTAAATGTTTGCAAGATGTTAATACATACTTTTATAATATTTCATAAAAGATGTTATAAATTGTACTATCCAAGCACTTTCAAGAAGTTTTATTTTTAATGCCTTTTTAAGAAAAATGAATTAAAAAGGCAAGCAATATAAACAATGCATAGTTTTGCAGATGCTTTAGCATGTGACCACTTAAGTGAACGTTTACAGGGAAAAGGAATCAAGCATATTATAAAATACCATTAAGAATATAAGGTTGATTAATTTGTTTGTGAACTATTTTATTGCATCTGCATAACTTTTTAGAAGAAAAGCATTGCAAATGCAGTCTGAATGTGAAGTATAGTTAGAAGGCTATATTTTTAATTCATTATCACACAGGCATTCTGCTTGCTGTTTGCTCTTAGGAATAGTAAAATACAACAGAATATACAGTTATCAACATGAGATAATAAAGTCCTTGTGGCATCTATGCATAACCTCTAACCTTGAATCCCAATGGTAAATGAGCTCTCTGCCTGAAACTGCTTTGCTGCTCTTACAGCATTGTTGCTCTGTGGAGAGAAATGTCTTTTCTACTGGAAACATGAACTTGGTGAACTGAAATATTAAATGATAATGTCAGCATTCTGATAATTCCATCAGAGTTGTGTAGTTTGTGATAATAATTGTGCTTATTAGCCAGTCTGAATTTTTTCTCTAGTCTAAACAATTTAATGATTTTATTCTCTCAACATAATTCTGCACTAATTTTAAAGCTAACTTCAAAGGATACTCTGACTCTTGTGAAATACAGTTTTGGTAAAACAGACAGTTTTTATTTTAACAGCCACTCAGATTAAGTCATGAAGAAGATATAGAAAAACTAAGGACATTAATAACCCAGAATTACCAAAAATAACAATGCTAACAACCTAGTCATTAATGAGAATTACTAGTCTTGTTACTATAGTAACAGGATTGAAGCAAATAGAAATTATGTGTAATTTCTCATTTCCAAAAGTGACTCATATTATGTCATTACCATAGCAATGATATTATTACCCCAAATGTAATAAACTTAAAAGCTACTTACCCTGAAAGGACATCTCTGTATCTGAACATGCACATTCTGATCTTCAGTGGGTCTCCACAAAAAAATAACCAAAATGAAACTGATAAATTTACCAAGCAGTGAAGATGATGGAGTCATCTCAGGACACTTGCCAAACATTTGCTCTTTTTAATTATAGCAAGTCCAAATTTGTCATCCACTGTAGATTTTAAGAGGCTAAAGTTAAAAGTCTAATACACTGTGCTTTTTTTTTTTTTTTTAATGATTAGTAACAATTGCTGTCGCAGACAGGGAAACAGGACAGAACTGTAGTCAAAAAAGGTTGGACACTGCCAATATAGACAGTTGAAAGGAATTTCTGTTTTCTTTTTTACTTCTACCCAAACAGAGGAATGAACAGGTGCATACTGGCTATAGTATATAAGACAAACATATAGGAAAAGAAGCTAAACTTCTCAGTGTCTCACTGTGGAAATTGCAAAGAAGTGATCACAGAGAATATCAGGAAAGTTAGCCTTCCTATAGCTACTGCCAGTGATGCTACTTGCTAATGGCTTTTATTATTTTACTTAAAAGGAAAACCTTTTTCACTGTGAAGGTGATTGACCACTGGCAGAGGTTGCCTGGAATGTTTGTGGAGTCAGTGTCCCTGGAGATACACAAAAGCTATTTGTTATTGGTTGTGTGCAATCTGCTCTAGGTAATCCTGCTTGAGCAGGAAGGATCTGGACCTGATTACCCTCAGAGATCCCTTCCAGCTTCAAACATTGTCAATCTGTGATTACTGAAATTTCTAGAAAACCTGGGATAGTTGGTTCACTGCTTAGATTTGCTTTCTAGGATGTCCAAAAACATTGTGGCAATCTATAGATATTATTAATGATTAATTATTATGATTCAAGTTGGAAGTTATTATTATGGCAGTAGGGCCAAGAAGATGATTAGTGGAATGGACCATCTCCTTTATGAAGAGGAGCTGAGAGACCTGGCACTTTTCAGCCTGGAGAAGAGAAGGCTGATGGGAGATCATAACAATGCTTATAAATATTTAAAGGCTGGGAGTCAAGTGGGTGGTAATAGGCTCTTTTTTAGCAGTGCCCAGTGGAACACAGGAAGTTCCATACAAACACGAGGAAGAACTTCTTTACTGTGGGGGTGACAGAGCTCTGGAAAAGACTGCCCAGTAAGGTTGTGGAGTCTCCTCTGTGGATATTCAGAACTCATCAGGACGCTGTGTACAAGCTACTCTATAGGAACATGCTTAAGCAGGGGGTTGGACTAGGTGATCTTCAGATATCTCTTCTAATCCTGATGATTCTGTGATTTTATGAATTGTGATCATGTGGAATTTATGGACTCATAACTTGGCACAGACAGCTGATAAGAACTTTGTCCAGAGATTGGTTTTCTTTAGAGTAATGGCATGGACAAAACGCCAGAGCTGCTTGAAAGTAAAGGTATGGACTTATTTCATGACTAATTAAAATCTCTTGAAGTTTTGTGATAGTACATTATCAAGGGTAATAATAAGGAATAAATGGAATATCAAAATGGCTGATGAATTCCTGAGGAAATAAAAGCAGTGTCCAGATAAATTTAGTGTCATTGCTTTTGTTGCCATAGTAGACCTGTTTCGAGGAGGGAGAGAAATCTCTTTCTTTCTTGTGTTCCATTGCAAGTTTGCTTGTTTTAACAGTACAGGTTCAGAAATTCTACACACACACACACTCACACACACAGACAAAAAAGTCCCAGTATGCTAAGAGAAACAATATGCAATAAAATTGTAAATGAAGATTCTGTTTATGATGATGGAGAACAATTATACCAAGTATCCAGGTGTTTTCTGTTATACAATTTACAATTTTTTTGTCTTAAAATGCCCGGAGATTTAAGTGCAACTTGAACAATTGCACATAGTTCTTTTTTCATGTGCCTCTATTTGAACTGAAAAATATACATCTTCTATTTTTACCCAGTGTAACAAATGTTTATTTACCAAAAGCATGGAGTCGCACCTTTGGCGTAAAGCATTGCTCAGTTTCTAAGGCAATGCAGATGATTGGCCATAAGCTACATACACAGAAGCACAGTTGCTTTCCTCAAGCTGTATGCTTAAAATTCTTGCAAGGCATTTTTTTTGCTCACAGAGCTATGTTAATCTGCTGTTTTGATGTGCAACCAAAACTGCAAATCGTCTTCAGCATAGTTCTGCCCCTGAAAAGCAAAGGAATAGAACAAATGAGAAAAATGCTGATTTTGCCTAGGGCACTGTAAGGGAAGGAGCCAACAATCCAGGCCTTGGAGAAGCAATCAGTATTTAGAACTCACTGTGTATCACTGAGTTAGAAAAACAAGAAGAAGCATGATGAGTAAGTATGTAAGCATGAACAGAACTTGGAAGAAAGCCCTAATGACTTACACCAAGCATTATTTTAATGATAATACTCCAGTTCTGGTGTAAGTTGCATGAAAATATGTGCAAACTCTTTCTTCTGTCACCATTCTTGGACATAGTGGCTAGCTAATAATTAATGAAGCAGCAATTGATGTCTAGTGTCATAAACAGTTGGTTAATCCTTTGAATAAAAAATAGGGTTTGATAGATTCAGATCCACTGTTTGCAACCTCTTGCAAACAGTCGTAAGCAGTCATAACTCAGTAAGCAGTCGTAACTCTTGCACAGTCGTAAGCAATTATTGGTTTACTCACATCTTCAGTTGATGATGTGCATTGTGAAACACTGTAATGGATAAGTGTCCCTGATGTACACAAAATTAATTAATGCTATTGCCCCTAATAATAGGATAATGATGTAGTATTTAAAGTTTCATGGAAGAAATATTGAGAGGACATCACTGAAACTTCCGAAAGTACCAAGAACATTGGAGCATATTTCTCTACTTGGGTATTCCATTAGCCAGCTATATCTTTTGGGATAGCTTTGAAAACCTTTGATTTTTGTTTGCTGGTGACAGGAGACAGATGTATGTATAACAGATGATTTCCTACCTGATATTTTAGATAATTTAATATCTTTTAAAGCTTTTAATTTAATTATCAACTTCTGCTATCATCAGCCACTTACATAGTTATCCTACTGATGTGAAGATACTATAGAATATGAACCAATAAGACTCACCAGCATGCAAGTTACAGTAGAAGGTATGTAAAGACTTAGTTTTGATTGATAAACCAACCATCCACAACCTGATTCTATAGCTCAGAGAGGGACAGTTTACTCTTCTTTTACAGAAATGCACATTTCTGCTCTACAAAGATATTTCATGCAAGGTTTCCTCATTGGGGCAGAAGTTACAGTAGATTCAGTAATCAGCTGAAAGCCATATGAAATAAGAAAATTATTTACTACAAAAGTATGACTATATTAATCTTATCCATATACATCACTCTTACAAAAAATCAACTTACTCTCCACAGTTTTTAATAAAGAGAAAGATTTGAATGTTGTCATCCTTATCAAACAAAAAAAACAAACAGCAACCCATTCCTGAGAGAATGTCTTTTGCAACTTCTGTATCTTCAAGATTTTCATGTCAGTGCTACAGTTATTGAGATTGCAGAGTCTATTATTCTGGTGTTAGGAAATGCTAGTTGTACAGCTGCATCCTGAATGTGAATTATATTCCATGGTGTAATGCATTATTATGCGGGCTTTAATTATAGGATAATTGACTGATCTTTTCTACAAAATACTGACCTCATTTACTTTGGTTCCAAATATTTCCAAAACTGGCTTTGACATAATCATGAAATATCTATGGTACCATGTATTGTATGACCTGAAGAAGGACCTGCATCAGAAAAAATCTACATTTTCTGGTTGTACTGCTGGGGCTAATGCATTATTATACCTTTGCTTATAACCCTTCTCTTGCCAATACACTCAGAACATAATAGCAACAAAACAAAACAAAAACATACATACAACTTCTTGCTGAAAATTTTCTTGTCTTTGGTATATGAAAAATTCTCTTCTGTATTTCCTTACTGCTGTATAAGAACCCCAATACCTGGGTTTATGACCGAGGCATACAGACAAGTCTTTAACAAGTAATAATGTTAGATTCCAGTTTTATATTTGTCTTATAGGTAAATTCAGACACTTAATTATAAGGCTTTTAAATCAATGTTTTCCTGCAGGTTCCTAATATAGTACAATTTTAAAATTTTATTTTTAGATTTTTTTAGGTTCTATTTTCAAAATGAAGAATGGATTCCTATCTCCTTTTGAAGATATAAACCAGAATTACGAATTTTTGCATCATGTGAAATATCTTTAAAAGGAAAAAAAAAAAAAACCAACAAAACAAGAACCCTGTTCTGAGTGTGCTTACACTTAAAATTGCCTTTATACTATTTATCAATGCAAGGCAAAAAATCATTTACTATCCACAGTGAGAATGAAAAGTTGTTAAACAAAGAATTACTCTCACATGTCTGGTTTTTTTTTGAAAACTTTTGTTTAGCCATTGGTTTCAGAGTATAATAGAAATGTCTATGCTCTTTAAAGGTTTGTTCCTAGATTTTTGAGTTACTGATTTTTTCCTCTTCAGTGGTTTTGATTGGTGTAGTGGAAATGTTAAGCTACGACTTGAACTATTGAGCACCTGGTAGGAAGGCAGGACCAACTCAAGAGTTCAGGTGCATTAATGCACCTGAGTGACTTGCAGAGGTGGATCCTGGCTCCGCCCACTCCCAGACTTTATTTAAGAGATGGCAGCAGAGGTAAGGCTATCTCATCTGGATATCCCTGCCTACCTATGGGCATTATAGGTGTTCTGAAGGTAAGCATTTTTTTTTTTTTTTTTTTTTTCTTTTCTCTTATTTTGTGCCAGCAGCTGTTGTGTCTGAGCAGATCCTCACCTGCTGTGGCCTGGGGCCTTGCTGCTCTGCTGTCTTGCGTTTTCCATTTGTGTTACAGTTGAAGTAATTTTTTTTTTTTTCCTCTCGAAGTATAGACTTTTCACATTGTGGAGTAGATCCAAATGTAATTTATAGTCCTTTATTCAGAAAGTTTTTTCATTTTAGTAGTTGGTACTAACTCACTGTTAAAATATCAAAGACACAAAACTAACTCTAATTTAGAAGAAGCCAAATATTATCATACAACTAGTCAGGTTATAATTTTTCTTTTAAGGAGTTAGGACTTGGAATGACAAGTAAGCTTGGAAAAAAAGGATATTAGACAAATCCTATTCCTTATACAGGATCAGGGAAGAAAGTAATCAGAGTAACTTTAATAAAAAGTCAGATTTGAAATATATTTGAAGAAGCAAGGACAAGTTACTCTGAAATAAGTTAAGGAAAAGCACTTGATTGAAAATTAGGTAGACTCTCTGCAGTTGGATTCTACTTGGAGCCTGCCATAGAAATAGGAAAGGTCTTGTGGGAGACAGAGGAGTGAGGGAGAAAATTGAAATAGACTCTAAAAGATTAGAATGAATTTGGAGAGCCATTGGCAGTGAGAGAGAGATGGAAATGAAATTAATGACTTGAGTACAGAACTTGAATGTATGCTAAGTTTATGGATGATACTAAACTAGGATGAACCATTGACTCTGTAGAGGGTGGAGAGGCCTTGCAAAGACATATCAGCTTGTTGGAGAGCTGGGCAGTTACCAACCCGATGAAGTTTAAGATCATGTTCTTGATTCTGAACCTTGGAAGGAGCAACCCTGGTTGTCCTGCTCTGCTCTGGTACAGCCTCGTGTTGAGTACTACGTGTAGTTTTGGGCATCACAATACAAGAGGGACGTAAAGATATTGGGGGAGCATCTGAAGAATTGTTATGGAGGGTCTAGAGGTATGGGGAGTGGTTGACATTGCTTGGTCTGTTCTTCTTAGGGGAAAAGAAGATTGAGGGGAAGCCTCATGGAGGCCTACAGCTTCTGTGTGTTGTGAATAGCAGGACAGCACTGATCTCTGTTGACAGCATCCCAATGGAGGAGCATGGAGCTCCATCAGGAGAGGATCATGTTAGCTTTTAGGAAAAGGTTAATCACCAAGTGGATGATTGGACATTGGTGCACATGATCACAGAGCAGTGGTCATGGCTTCAAGCTGCTGGAGTTCAAGAAGTATTTGAATATTGCTCTCAGAAATACAGTTTGGGGTTGGTTGTTTTTTTTTTTTTTTTTTTTTTTTTTTTTTTTTTTTTT